>NC_134690.1:114971569-115344902 GCF_050947455.1 Rhinoderma darwinii
GTGAACATAATTTACATAGATAAAAACCAATGACAAAAAAAACCATAACCTAATGAAACACATACACTGAAAAACCGAATGGAGCCAGACCTGAGTTTTGTACCAACCTGTTGTATTTTGTAACTATTCTCCTGTATCTGCATTATATAGAGAGTTTGTGTGATAGCACAAAAGGCCCTCTCCCAGTCTAATGCGGAAATGGTTTTACCAAGCTTTTACCAAGGTTACTTTCTATTGAATGTATGGGGTGGGCAAGGTTATCTGACGCCTAAACATTGGGCTATAGATCAGAGACAGGATGAGGTGGAACTGAAGCTTGTGTACACAAACCCTCAAAGGCAATGAGAGTTAAGGCTGTCTTTTAAGCTTTATACTTATTCTTATAGTTTAGGGGAATTTTCTGAAGTGTCAGAGTCTCTTTAAGGGCATTAGCGTCCCAGAAACGGAGGATGATGGACAAAAGGCAGTAGGGCAATGTATATTCACCCTTATCGAAGGGACATAACCAGAATAAAGTCCCTGGTGCTAGCGGTGACAGATGAAGCTCTATATCCACCCACAGCTCAGATTGCCTGTCTCATAGAAAACTTTGGACACAGTAAAAAAAAAGTGGCAATGTAGTATTAAGCAAGGTCCAGTAGACCCATACCCCCTCTTTCATAGTGCTTAAATAACAAGGTACATCCCAAGCAAGATGTAGAACCTTTCCACAAAGGACCGAACTGTTCTCCTGAGGCTAAGGAGAAAGCATCACGGGAGAAGTTGACGTAACATTTGAAAGTAGTAAAGTGCTTTAGAAAGCATGTCTATTTTTATTTTTTTTAATTCTTTATTTTCATGACCAAAAGGTCAATTTTGCCAAACAATAAGGATACACAATATACAGAACACAAAGAATATAAAGGCAGGATACGTGCGTAATACAACTGATCATTAAAGTATTCTCACATAAGGGAGTGAGATGATTGTCCTCAAACCCACAACAAGTGAAGCACGTATCAGAAGATATAAGATGAGCATAGGGAGGAAAGAAAAGAAGGAGGTGCAGGAAAGGGTAAGGACAGGAAAGGAGTGTGCAGAACTTCCCACCGAAATATAACACAACGACAAGAGAGAGCCCTACTCAAGCTGCTGAACAGGACTCCGCTCCTGAAGAATGCCTTTGTATGAATCGGAACTCTGAAAAATAATCCAAGGAGTCCATGTTTGGCAGAACTTAGCCTGTTAGTCATTTATGGTGTAGGTCAAGTCCTCCATGTGCATGAGGTCATTGACCCTAGAAATCAAGAGGGACAAAGCAGGAGGAGAGGAATTTTTCCATCTTAATGGAATGCAATGACGTGCTGCCATCACTAAAAAGTGAAGCAAGGAGTGTTTGTAGATATTCACTGTAGGAAAGATGTGGTGTAAGCGAACTGGAGTCCTATACCAGCGAGAAAGAAGTTTGAAACTGGCTTCTTGATAGCGCGAGCTGATCGAGGTCTTGTGAGCCAGAGTGAGGATACGCTTACTTTGTGCGGTTGAAAAGGAAATACCCAAATCAGAATCCCATTTTGAAAGGTAGTCAGAGGAAGGTAGGTCAGGAGGGTTCAAAAGGATGTTGTAAATTGTGGACAGCGTGTGTCAAACTAGGTCAGTGCCGACACACAAATCCTCCAGGGGGTCCTTTTCGTTTTGGTATGAAGAGGGGGGCGAAATAGAGAAAAAAAAATTGTGAAGTTGAAGAGATCTCCAGTGACCTAAATACTGAAGGTCAGGCATCTGAGACATATCTGAAATAGAGAGCCAATCCGTACCACTCAGGAACTGAGCTGCTCTGAACTTACCTGAAGCAAACCAGGAACGAAAGACTGGGTCTGTCGAACCTGAAGAATAGGAGGGATTCCCCAAGATGGGATACATTGAGGAGTGTATTGGGAGTAAGAATGACCTCACCGAGGAAAGGGAGCAACATAACAAAGTAGGGCCAATAGTAGGATGCTGGCGAAGAGGTTTCAGCTGACTACGGTCCAGCCACGAGATGACCGCAAGGGGAACTGCAGAGAAACTTTTCTCCAAGCCCATCCAAGGCTTAAAGACAGCGCGTCTACACCAATCTACTATACGCAAAAGATGGGACGCAATATAGTAAGATCTAACATCAGGAAGTGCTAGACCCCCTGATTCCTTAGATCTACACAAAAGTTGAGTCTAGGAGATTTACCATGCCAGACGAATGATACTTTTAGAGAGTTAACCGCTTTGAAAAACGACATTGGGACGGCTATAGGAAGAGCCTGGAAAAGATATAGGATCCTTGGAAGAACATTCATTTTGAATATATACCGTGTTTCAAATTATTATGCACATTGGATTTAAGTGTCATAAACATTTAATTATTCGTTTTTCAATTAAACTCATGGATGGTATTGTGTAGAGGGGTCTTTGGATCATTGTAATCAATCTCAGATACCTGTGATAATTATGTTGCCAGGTGTGCCCAATCAAAGGAAAACTACTTAAGAAGGATGTTCCACATTATTAAGCAGTACACAGGTTTCACGCAATATGGGAAAGAAAAAGGATCTCTCTGCTGCCGAAAAGCGTGAAATAGTGCAATACCTTGAACAAGGTATAAAAACATTGGATATTTCAAGAAAACTGAAGCGTGATCATCATACTGTGAAAAGATTTGTGGCTGATTCAGAGCACAGACGGGTTCATTCAGATAAAGGCATAATGAGGAAGGTTTCTGCCAGACAAATTAATAGGATTAGGAGAGCAGCTGCTAAAATGTCATTGCAAAGCAGCAAACAGGTATTTGAAGCCGCCGGTGCCTCTGGAGTCCCGCGAACCTCAAGGTGTAGGATCCCCCAAAGGTTTGCAAGTGTGCATAAAGCTATTATTCGGCCACCGCTAAACAATGCTCACAAGCAGAAATGGTTGCAGTGGGCTTAGAAATACATGAAGACTAATTTTCAAACCGTGTTGTTTACTGATGAGTGCCGTGCAACCCTGGATGGTCCAGATGGATGGAGTAGTGGATGGTTGGTGAATGGCCACCATGTCCCAACAAGGCTGCGACGTCAGCAAGGAGGTGGCGGAGTCATATTTTGGGCTGGAATCATGGGGAGAGCGTTGGTAGGCCCCTTTAGGGTCCCTGACGGTGTGAAAATGACCTCTGCAAAGTACGTAGAGTTTATGACTGATCACTTTCTTCCGTGGTACAAAAAGAAGAACTGTGCCTTCCGTAGCAAAATTATCTTCATGCATGACAATGCACCATCTCATGCTGCAAAGAATACCTCTGTGTCATTGTCTGCTATGGGCATAAAAGGAGAGAAACTCATGGTGTGGCCCCCATGTTCCCCTGACCTCAACCATATTGAGAACCTTTGGAGCATCCTCAAGCAAAATATCTATGAGTGTGGGAGGCAGTTCACATCAAAACAGAAGCTCTGGGAGGCCATTCTGACATCCTGCAAAGATATTCAAGCAGAAACTGTCCAAATACTCACAAATTCAATGGATGTAAGAATTGTGAAGGTGATATCAAAGAAGGGGTCCTATGTTAACATGTAACTTGGCCTGTTAAGTTTTTTTTTGATTGAAAGAGCTTTTGATTTCTGTAAATATGACCTCCTGATGCTGCAAATTCAACAAATTTTAGTTCTCTTTACAACCTTTAAAATGTTTTGATCTCTGCTGTGCATAATAATTTGAAACAGTGCATTTTGAGTTTTTTACTTCTAAAAAAAAATCTGTTATCATTAGATTTGTTCAATAAAATTTGCATTATACTCCAACGGTTGATGGCTTGAAGATTATACTGACTGTCATTTGCATCGACTATTTAGGAAAATCAGCGAAAAATAACATTTGCATAATCATTTGGAACGCGGTGTAGTTCATCGTGCCATCCATGTAAAAGTGCCTTTTGTCCATCTGGCACAGTCCAACTTGATGTCAGCGAGGAGAGATGGGAAGTTCAAGTTGAATAGTTCTTTCAGATCAGCTGGGATGCGAACTCCAAGATATTTTAGGGCTACCAGTCGGGTAAGTCAAGAAAAATAATAGATTGTCCGTTTACACTGCAACCTTATCAACTGTGGCACCCATCTCCAGCCCCTTTATGTCAGAATTTGTTCGAACGTGACGTAGAAAGGCTCCAAAGTCAGAATAAAAATCAAGGGGGACAGAGGGCAACCCTGCCTGGTCCCGTTGTGAATCGAAAACCCATCTGAAAGGATACCGTTCACACGGACTCTAGCAGAAGGGCAGGAGTATAGGGACATTATCCAGCCGATCATATGGGATCTAAGGCCAAGTCGGAGAAGGGTTTCTTCCATGTACACCCAGTTGACTCTGTCAAATGCTTTTTCAAGAGCATGAGTGGTGTATTAGATATCTTAAACTTATGGATAAGGTTAATTGCCTTTGTTGTGTTGTCACGTGCCTCTCTGCCCAACATAAAACACGCCTGGTCCGTGTGTACGACATCCCCCAACAACGGTGCCAGACGCACAGCAAGAATCTTTGCAAACATCTTTACGTCTGTGTTGAGGGGGGAAATCGGCCAATAACTTGAACATTGTGAGGGGTCATTCTCAGGCTTGGGAATCACTGCGATGTGGGCCCTAAGTGCATCAGGTGGGGTTGGTGATGAGGTGGAAAAGGAGTTGAAGGAAGATAGAAAATGCGGACTCAAAGCATCAAAGATTCTTTTGTAATATGGGAGCGGGGGCTTTGAGAATGCTTAAGAGCATAGGACAACTCTTGTAAGGTAATCGGAGCTTCTAAAGCAGTGAGATTATCGTCCGATAAAGAGGGAAGGCCAGAATCTGCAATGTAGGCTTTAATATGTGATCGTAAGCCTCTAGATAACGTGGCCGGATTGGTGGAGTCAGTGTTATACAAAGAGGTGTAAAAATCACGAAATGTCGAAGCTATGTCCAGAGGTAAGTGGGCACGAAGGCGGGAGGAGGACGTAATAAAGGGTGTATAAGTATGGGCCTGTTGAATGCGTAGCGCTCTGGCAAGCGATTTACTACATTTGTTGCTGTACTCATAGAAATGACGTTTACATTTGGAGAATGTAGCTTTAGCCTTGGACATCAGAAGGGTTCGAAGATCTTCCCGTTTCTGAAGGAGAGCTATCCTACAATCCGGGTCAGAGCAACGTTTATGTGAGGTCTCTAGGATCTTAATGTAATGTCGGGGTAGGGAGACAGATAGGGGAGCCCTAATCTACCCGCCACTCAGTCCCTGCCTACTTGCACGGCCCGTCCTAGGCGTAGGCGTACAACTGGTGGCCCCTTTTATGAGGGGCCACTGGACCCTTCCTAGGTGGACCTGGCCTATTGGGGAACCGAAAATGGAACCTCCTGAGCAATACCCCAGCGTGAACATCACTGGCGGGTACCCAAGTCCTCTCCTCAGGCCCGTATCCTCTCCAATGGACCAGGTACTGGAGGGAGCCTTGGACCATCCTGCTATCCACAATCTTGGCCACCTTGAATTCTACCCCTTCAGGGGTGAGAACAGGGACCAGAGGTTTCCTCGAGGTAGCCAAGGATGGGGAGCAGCGTTTCAGGAGGGAGGCATGAAACACGTCGTGTATTTGAATAGACGGGGTAACTCCAGCCGGAAGGAGACAGGGTTAAGGACCTCAATGACCTTGTACGGCCCCATATACCGGGGAGCAAATTTTTCGGACGGAACTTTAAGACGCAAATTTTTTGAAGATAGCCACACCAGATCCCCGACCACAAACAAGGGGTCAGCAGAAAGTCTTCTATCTGCCTGAGTCTTTTGTATGCTCTGGGACGCCTCTAGGTTCTTCTGAACCTGGGCCCAGACAGTGCACAGTTCCCGATGAACTACATCTACCTTGGGATTTTTGGAACCACCAGGTGAAATGGAGGAGAACCTTGGATTAAACCCAAAATTACAGAAAAGGGGGGAGACCCCTGACGAGTTACTGACCCGGTTATTAAGGGAAAATTCGGCGAGGGGAATGAAGGAGACCCAATCATTTTGACAGTCTGAGATAAAACACCTTAAGTATTGTTCTAGAGACTGATTAGTCCTCTCAGTTTGGCCATTAGTTTCAGGATGGGAGGTCGAGGAGAAGGACAGATCAATCTCCAACTTTTTACAGAAAGCTCTCCAAAACAATGAAACAAATTGTACCCCTCTGTCAGAAAAAATATTGACCGGAACCCCATGGAGACGCAGGATGTGTTTCACAAACAAGGTAGCTAACGTCTTGGCATTGGGTAGTTTCTTGAGGGGCACAAAGTGGCACATCTTACTGAAGCGGTCTACTACAACCCACACCACCGACTTGCCTTGAGATGGAGGCAGATCGGTGATAAAATCCATGGAGATATGGGTTCAAGGTCTCCGGGGAATGGGCAAAGAACATAGTAAGCCCGCTGGTTGGGTCCTGGGAGTCTTGGACCTAGCACAAATTTCACAAGCGGCGACGTAGGCCTTAACATCTTTAGGCAACCCAAGCCACCAATAGTTTCTAGCAATGAGGTGCTTGGTACCCAGGATGCCTGGGTGGCCAGATAGTGCAGAGTCATGATTTTCCATGAGTACCCTTAGCCGGAATTGCAGGGGAACAAACAGCTTGTTCTCAGGAAGGTTCCCGGGAGCTGAACCTTGATCAGCCGCAATTTTGGAGACTAAGTCAGAATCAACAGAGGATATGATTATACCTGGGGGCAAAACACAAGCAGGATCTTCCTCCGAAGGAGGGCTGGCCATGAAGCTACGCGACAGTGCATCAGCTTTAATATTTTTAGACCCAGCCCTATAGGTGACCACAAAGTTGAATCTAGTAAAAAAACAATGTCCATCGAGCTTGTCTCGGGTTTAGCCTCCGGCCAGATTCTAGGAAAACCAGATTCTTGTGGTCGGTAAAGACAGTTACCTGGTGCCTAGCCCCCTCCAAGAAGTGGCGCCATTCTTCAAATGCCCATTTAATGGCTAAGAGTAAGCGGTTGCCCACGTAATTTTTACTCTCAGTGGGCGAGAACTTCCTGGAGAAGTAGGCACAGGGATGGAGATGGATGAGGGACCTGGTACCCTGGGACAAGACAACACCCACTCCCACCTCGGAGGCGTCAACCGCCACGATGAATGGCTCCATTTGGTTAGGCTGAATCAGCACTGGGGCAGAGATAAAGCACTTCTTAAGGATCTCAAAAGCCTGGACCGCCTCCGGAGGCCAGTGGAGGAGATCATCACCTTTGCGAGTAAGATCCGTAAGAGGCTTAGCGATGACCGAGAAGTTATCAATAAATCTCCTGTAATAATTAGCAAACCCCAGGAAGCACTGTAATGCCTTCAGGGAGGCAGGTTGGACCCATTCAGCCACAGCCTGAACCTTGGCAGGATTCACACGGAATTCATTAGGAGTGAGGATTTGACCCAAAAATGGTATCTCCTGCACCCCAAACACACATTTTTCGGATTTAGCAAAGAGTTTGTTTTCCAGAAGGGCCTGGAGTACCTTCCTGACATGCTCAATGTGGGAGGACCAGTCCTTGGAAAACACAAGTATGTCATCAAGGTACACTACAAGAAATACCCCCAGGTATATAGTTACATAGTTACATAGTTACATAGTTAGTACGGCTGAAAAAAGACACATGTCCATCAAGTTCAACCAAGGGCGGGAAAAGGGAAGGAAAGATTTCTACACATAGGAGCTAATATTTTTTTGTTCTAGGAAATTATCTAACCCTTTTTTAAAGCCATCTACTGTCCCTGCTGTGACCAGCTCCTGCGGTAGGCTATTCCATATATTCACAGTTCTCACGGTAAAGAAGCCTTGTCGCCTCTGCAGCTTGAACCTTTTTTTCTCCAGATGGAGGGAGTGCCCCCTTGTGGACACATGTGGACAGCAGCCAAGCAACTAATACGGTAAGCCAGTAGAGGCCTACTAAGCTTTACATCGCCAAACCAACCCATTTATCAGTAGGGGGGCTTGGCCCTGTCCCCAACAAGCAAGCTATCATCTGCCTGCCTGTTTTGTTTTTTTGGTTTGTTTGTTTCTTTTTCCTGCTGTGGCCAATTGTGCTGAGAATTTCTTGTAAAGTTGAGTTTGCCATCAATCTCCTGCTTCATAGCATCTTTGTTGCGACACAGAGGGCTGTATGCCACCGAGGTTCACCTAACAATATCAATAACATGGCTTCTGTCTCTCAGGTTTCCTGCAGCAAGGTCACAAAGAGTACTATTGCTCCTTATGCACATACTCAGTATGGGAATCTGTCTTTGCCATATGACCTGATGGGCCATTAGCAGACTGTGCAAACAGAGGATCAACCAATTTCTCAAATGCGCTGTCATTATGTCATTGGGTGGAAGGAGCAGCGGAGTTACCAATACTGCATCAATGATATGACATGATATGATATGATATGATATGAGTCATACTTGCAGCTTCCTCAGCAGACTGAGCTGGTGTACCCTGGCCAGGCAACATGGCTGAAAGCACCCTACACCCTGGTGCCAGGAAAACTCCAAAGCCACAATCCCAAGGTCTAGTGGATTAGTGACCTTCGTTTTGGATCAATTTCTGGCTTTGTCTAAAAGAACCGAGCCAAAAACTGCCACAAAAACAAAATCAAAGTCTGAAGCCCACACGCCGCTTAATAAATTTGTTGCATCTTAGGCTGTCTGTACACCACAAAGTGAAATCTAGTAAATCTGTGGCCCACCCCCTTTGCTAAGCCCCATCTACTTTTTTGAAGTGTTGTGAGCGTCAGAAAACTGTAAAAAGTTGCAAATTTTTGCGCAAATATGCCTTGTGCCATAATTTGCAACTTTTTAATGCCAGAAAACTGGCATAAAGCCCTTTAAGAATTCACCCCAATGTGTTTAAACTACATATAAGAATTACCAGATCTTGTTTTAATTACATTGGTTGAACATACACATTCAGTTACACATACAAACTAAACATACATATATACATACAGATAATATAAATTCTATAAATTTTTTCATAATGCAAGTTTAAATGAAAATTCTATGAAAATAGAGCTATGTAGGTGGTTGAGCGCAGATGGCAGCTTTGTTAGTGAATAAATTCAAGATGAGATAATGCAGTGGACCTGCAGACCCTGCACTGTATGTTCTTACAAACAGAAGAAAAAAGGCATGCATATAATTACGTGCTTCACACCACAAACTATAGAAAGTAGATACTGAAAGGACTGCCCTCACTATGTTAATTGGTTCATGCTCTCCAGTATTTATACTCAGCGCCAGTCATTTAAGGACACTTTTTCTCTCTCTCTGTCCAAATGTGTCCTTAAATCATTCGCTGCGCCACCCCAGCACCTTTGGCAGAACTTGAAAAGAAAAACCGTTCACATGGTGCGGCAGGGTATTGTCAAGTCCCATTGAGCTTTTCAGTACCTCCTCTGCATGCACTGAGGATTAGACTTTTTGTTCACAGCTGGACTGCTTAAAAAATAATGTATGGGTTTGAAAGGTCCCATGTAGTCTTTCAATAGATGCCACCAAAATCCTGCTTTTGAACGGCGTGATTGCCAAGGTGCTTAAACTTTCTGAGAAGAGGAAAAATAGCAGTAGCCATAGTACCGAGATCTACTCTGTAGAATAATGACTATACGCTGCATATATTATTCTTAGATTCTCTTCATCAAAGAGATGGTGGCCACATTTTGACAGCATTCGTTTTGTGCTTTTTTTTTTTTTTTAGTAATGTTAAAAAGCAGCCAGATGTTGGTTGTGAGTGGAAGGGAAAACATGATCTTTCTATTGCGTTCACTATACATGTGTAGATGATTTTAGATTTGTTTTTTTATATGGCATTTTAAAATTATAAAAGAAAACATAAGTAAAACAAATTGTTGCTTAAAAAAGGAAACACTTCCCACAATCACAGAAAAAAACAAATGTTACACATTGATTTATTTTTTGAGCCTATGGTGGTGAGATTTTAACTGCACCAACATTAGGGCCTGTTCACATCAGCGTGGTCTTTCTGTCAAGGGGTTCCGTCTGAGCTTTCCATCGGGGGAACCCCTCAACGGAAAGGCAAACACAAAGCATACCTTCCGTTTACATCACCATTTATCTCAATGGCGACGGATACTTTGCTAATGGTTTCCCTTTGTCACCGCTGTGGCAGGGTTCCTTTTTTTGACGGAATCAATAGCACAGTCTACTGAATTTTAGTTTCGTGTGCCATCAGTGTGCGTTCTGTGTGGCATCACTTTTTAATGTCCGTGTTGGTGCACATAATTTTTTCTTCTCAGCATTTTTTTAGCAAGTTGTGTGTGAAACAACTGCGATGACATCCGTGTGCTGTCCGTGATTTTCATGCACCCATAGACCTCAATGGGCGACATGGTCAGCAAATAATATGACAAGCAGTGAGTTTCACACAACGGAAACACGCTGTGTGAAAAATCAAGGACATCTGAATATCCCCATTGAATTGCATATGTCCGCTTGCTCTGCGTTTTTTTAACGGACAGCACACGGACGTTTACAACGCTCATCTGAATCAGGCCTAACAGATCATTCACACCTTTTTATCGGATCCATATCAATAGAAAAAAAACGGTTTTGCCATTACATTTATATGGTTATACTCACATTTCCGTTTTTTTTATACGCACTTATTTTTATGTGCTCGCTGTTTTTTCCAATAAGCAGAATGTGTCAACTAATCCGTATTTGCACCGTTTTGAGCCCATTATAAGTCAATGGGTGGATTTTAAAAATGCTTGTTCCGTTTTCAAAAAGTTCAATTATATTTGAGCATGTATTCTGTTTTACATCCGTAATTCAACAATATTCCAAAAACAGCAAAAAAATTGTTAATCCTGTAACAAAAAACTGAACAATAACAAATGAAAAACACAACTATTACAAAATACAAAAACAATGGACACCATAGAAAAACAAAACAAATTGTACAAAAAAAATAATCCGTGTTTGATCAGTTCTTTCAAAGGCAAGTGTGAAGGAGCCCTTAAAGAAGCACTCCCATGAGGATTTTGTAATAGGCATCTTGTACATGTATATGCTATTTATTTGCTTACTGAGCATCTAGTTTTCAAAACACAGGCTCCGTTAGGGCAAAGCCCCACGTGGCGGAATTGCTCTGGAATTCCGCTGCGGACACTCCACAGTGTTAATCCGCAGCGGACCCGTTTCTCCATTGCCTTCCACTGCTTTTTAGTAGGGTTCGTTTAGACGATGCGGAAAATTCCGCCGCGGAGCATAGGCTGCGGTGCGGAATTTGGTGTCCGCAGCATACAATGGATGTTGCGGACTGGTTGCGGACTCATTGCAGAAGTTCTCCATTGACTTCAATGCAGATTCTAAATTCCGCAATGAAGTCCGCAGATGTAATGTACATGTTATCTGTGCTGCGGAGCGTATTGGTTTTTTAACATGACATTTCTTAATTCTGGCTGGACCTATGTATTTCTAGGTCTACTGCCAGACTAAGGCCCCATGCACACGACCGTGCCTGTAATTACGACTCGTAATTACGGGCATGGCCGGGCACGGCCGGCCACGGGCAGCCGGACGTTTTTCCGGGCCGTGCTCCCATTATAAAGTATAGGAGCACAGCCCGTAAAATAAAAAAATAGAACATGTTCTATCTTTTTCAACGGCACGGGCACCTTCCCGTAAGAAAACGGGAAGGTACCCGTGGCCAACAGAAGTCTATGGGCCCGTTATTTTGGGTCGTAATTACGACCCGAAATAACGGGAGTTTTTACGGTCGTGTGCATGAGGCCTCAGGAAGGAATGAGGCATGAGGAAATCAATGGGGCTCCCGTAATTACGGGTGACTACGTGTGTGCACCCATAATTATGGGAGCGTTGCTAGGCGACGTCAGTAAAAAAGGTCACTGTCCGGGGTGCTGAAAGAGTTAAGCGATCGGCAGTAACTGTTTCTGCACCCTGGACAGTGACTACTGATCACAATATACATCAACCTGTAAAAAAAATAGAAGTTCATACTTACCGAGAACTCCCTGCTTCTTTCTCCAGTCCAGCTTCCCAGGATGACGTTTCAGTCTAAGTGACGGCTGCAGCCAATCACAGGCTGCAGCGGTCACATGGACTGCCGCGTCATCCAGGGAGGTCGGGCTGGATGCCGAAAGAGGGACGCGTCACCAAGACAACGGCCGGTAAGAATGAAATTCTTTTACTTTCACTAGGGAAAGTGCTGTCCCTTCTCTCTATCCTGCACTGATAGAGAGAAGGGAAGTACTTTCACCTCAATACGCAACGGCCAGACCGCATCAATTTACTGCACATTTTGGGCAGATCCGCAACAGAATCTGCAACGCCACGGGGGGCCATGCCCTTAGGCTCCGTCGTGTGATCAGGTGATCTCTAATCTGGTTGGCCGATTCACACAGCTTATGTGTTTTTTTACGGAAACAATAGCACTGTCGATTACATTATTGTTTCCGTGAAAAAAACTGACATTTTACAGAACGGAAACAAATCTAGGTTCGCTTACCCTTTTGAGCCAAACACAGGAGTTGACACCAAAGAAAGGAGATGTATCAGTCTTTTTTTCATACCTTTACTTCCTCTTGGATCCACTTCTGGCTTTGGCTCAAAAAACGGAGCCAAAAACTGCACACACGTACACGTCCGTTACGGCTGAAATCACGGAGCTGTTTTCAGGAGAAAACAGCTCCGGAATTTCAGACGTAATGGCATGTGCAGGCGCTTTTCGCTGCATCCATTACGGACGTAATTGGAGCTGTTTTTCCATGGAGTCAATGGAAAACGGCTCCAATTACGTCTCAAGAAGTGACAGGCACTTCTTTGACGCGGGCGTCTTTTTTACGCGCCGTCTTTTGACAGCGGCGCGTAAAAATATGAACGTCGGCACAGCACATCGTAAAACCCATTCAAATGTATGGGCAGATGTTTGCTGCCACTTTGTAGCCGTATTTTCGGATGTAATTCGGGGCTAAAACGTCCGAATTACGTCCGTAAATAGGGTGTGTGAACCTAGCCTAAATGTGTAAAGATGTAAGTTTGTAAAAAAAATAAAAATAAAAAAAAAATCAGGAAACTCAAAATGTGTTAAGCCTTTTGCAATATTTTACGTACACGTATGTCATTAGCGGGAAGCAATTCCCACAAAATGGCTTACATGTGATTGCTCAGGCACAGGCGCTCCGGACTCCCACTGTAATGGCTGGGATTGGAGATGACACCGTTTCTGGCCATTGAACCCTTGATATGCCACAGTCAATAGCGTCCACAGCATCTAAGCGCTTTGGGGTTCCTTCTATTAACCCATCAGTCCTCTGCAGTATGTTTGAGGCGCAGTGCCGATGGGTTGCTAGGGCCAAACAATGGCCATCTTAGTACACCTATTAGGCCACGGTGACTAGAAATAATACACCTCATGTTAAAGTCCCCTGCTGAGACAAAAAAAGGTAAAAAAAAATTAATTATAAAAACTTTTCTGCTTTATCATGCGAAAAAGATAAACAATAAAGAAACTGCATATAATTGGTGTAGTCGTGTACAATGCCAGAATTGCTCTTTTGTTTATCCTGCCTCCGAAAAAACGAAATATATAGTGATCCAAATGTAGCTTAAGATTGTATCAACAAAAACTACAGCTCGTCCTGCAAAAAACAAGCCCTCATACCACTTTGTCAACTGAAAAATTAAATGTTATGGGTCTTTGAATGGGGCAACACAAAAACTTATTTTTCTAAAGTGTTGTTTTTATTGTGCAAAAACAGAAAAAAAACTTATAAACATTTGGTATCTCCGTAATTTTATTGACTCACAGAATAAAGTTAAAGGGTAACTAAACGTTCGACTAAACATTCGACAAACTTCTGACATGTCATAGTGACATGTCAGAAGTTTTGATTGGTGTGGGTCCGAGCACTGAGACCCCACCAATCGCTAAAACGAAGCGGCAGAAATGCTCAGATGAGCGCTGAGCCGCTTAGTTTCTGTTCGGGTTTTTCCGGAAAGCCGATGTATCGGAGTACGGACTCATAGACTTGCTATTGAGCCTGTCCTCCGATACATTGATTTCCAGAAAAAGCCGAACGCGAGCGCTTCTGCCGCTTCATTTTAGCGATTGGTGGGGTCTCAGTGCTCGGACTCGCACCAATCAAAACTTCTGACATGTCACTATGACATGTCAGAAGTTTGTCGAACGTTTAGTTACCCTTTAACATGTCATCTATAGCGCACGGTATACGCTGGAAAAATCAATACCAGAATTGCTGTATATGTATCCCAAACTGGTACAGATGAAAACTACAGCTCATCCCACAAAAAAAACAAGCCTTCACACAGCTACGTCAACTGAAAAACAAACAAAGATGTCTCTCAAAATATGGCGACTCAAAAAGGTTTTTTATTGTGCAAAAGTAGTAAAACACACAAAAAACTATATAAATTTGGTATCGCCTTAATTATATCTACCAGCAGAATAACGTTAACATGCCATTTACACCACACCGTGATTACTGAAAAATCTTCCCTTAGCAAAATCAACATGCCACGTGGCTTGAGAGGCTGGGCAGTTCTCATATTAACCCCTTCCCGCTCCTGGACGTACTATTAGGTCATGTAACTGTATCGTTCGCGCTCCATGTCCTAATAGTACGTCACGGGAGTAACGGCCATTTCGGCCGTCTTCCCGACACATACAGGAGCTGTGACAGCTGCTGTCTTGTACAGTAGTTACCGCAGCTCCTATCGTGGGGGCTTTTTAGGAGTTAAACCACCATCGACGGCCCGCTATGCTATGGCAACCGGATGCCTAATAATGGTGTCCGGCTATGCCATCTACGGAAGCCTAGTGGGTCCTGACAAAGTCAGGACCCACTAGGCTTTCTGTCAGTGAGTAGCTGACAGCTCTAATACACTGCACTACGCATGTAGTGCAGTGTATTAGAATAGCGATCAGGGTCTCCTGCCCTCAAGTTCCCTAGTGGGACAAAGTAATAAAGTAAAAAAATGTGTAAAAATAAGAAAAAAAAGTTTTAAATGTAAAAATCCCCCTTTTTCCCTTATCAGTCCTTTATTATTAATAAAAATAAATAAATAAACAAATAAACGATACATAATTGGTATCGCCGCGTCCGTAACGGCCTGACCTACAAAATTATTTCATTATTTATCCCACGCGGTGAACGCCATAAAAGAAAATGACAATAAACCATACCAGAATCACAATTGTTTGGTCACTTCACCTCTCAAAAAATGGAATAAAAAGAGATCAAAAAGTCGCATGTAACTAAAAATGGTTCTGATCGAAACTACAGTTCATTACACAAAAAACAAGTCCTCACACGGCTTTCTTGATGGAAAAATAAAAAAGTTATGGCTCTTGGAATATGGCAACACAAAAAGAAAATTATGTTTTCTGGGCAATAAGTATTGAGTTGCGTTTCTCTGGTAAAACCTTCTGTTTTACAGAAAAAAATGGAATAAAAGGATTTTCTGACAAAAAAAAAGAAATATGTAAATTTCACCTCTACTTTGCTCTAAATTCCTGTGAAACACCTAAATGGTTAATAAACTTTCTAAATGCTGTTGTGAATACGTTGAGGGGTCTAGTTTCTAAAATGGGGTGTTTGATAGTAGTTTCTAATATATAGGCCCCTCAAAGCAGCTTCAGAACTGAACTGGAACCTAAAAAAAAAAAATTAGGCAATACTTCGCTTCTTACATTATACTGATAATGAGCAGTGCCCACCCCGAGATGACCCCAGTTTTGGCCGTTTGTATAAACTGAGACCCCTATTAGACCGTTTCAGTGCCCGGTTTTCCCAAGCATACACCCCTGAGAAGTGTATTTCTATTGATCAGTCCTTGGTACATTTTAAAGGGAGGCTTTAATTCTGCCAGTACCTGCCGAGTAAGAGGGCAAGGTATGGCGTGAAGATGTATAAGCTGTGCGAGAGTGCATCAGGGTTTACCTAAAATTTAGGATATATGAAGGGACCAGTATTCAGCCCCCATAATGCCCCCCTTACTGGGAGGTAATGCAAAAATTGTGTGGGATTTGGTGCACCCACTGCTGGACCAGGGTTACAACCTCTATCTGGATAATTTTTATACCAGCGTCCCACTCTTCAAGTGCCTCGCTTCCAGAAGTACTGCGGCATGCGGCACTGCTAGAAAAAATCTCAGAGGCCTCCCTAAGACACTGCTTGGGCAAATACTCAGAAGGGGTGAGAGCAGGGCACATTCTAGCAGCAACATATTGTGTGTCAAGTGCAAGACAAGAGAGATGCCACAACAGTACCCATGTACCTGTACGAGGTACCAGTACAGAGACCCCCAAACCAGACTGCATCCTGGACTACAATAGGTACATGGGTCTATGTTCTAAGCCTTGTAACGTCGAAGAAAAATAAAATAATGTTCAAAAAATGATGCCAATCTAAAGTAGATGAGAAATGTGAACTAGTAAATTTTCTCTAAATTTTGACATTTTTCAAAAGTAAACACTGAATATATCGACCAAATTTCACCACTAACATAAAGCCCAAAGTGTCATGAGAAAACAATGTCAGATTCGCTTGGATAGGTTTAAGCATTCCGAAGTTATTACCACATAAAGTGAAATATGTCCGATTTCAAAATTGGGCTCTGAACCTTAAGGCCAAAACAAGGCTGCGTCCTTAAGGGGTTAAAGAAGTCCTCCAGCTTTTATTTCTTTTGCCCCCCTGTTTCCAAATGTGACTTAGTGCATAGCAGTCATGTGTATTGACTTTCCTGGTGCTGTATTTCATAGGTAGCCACTCCGTTCCGGGTCCCTGTTGGGTCATGTGATCTCCATTCTGACTCATTTACTGTAGGTAAGTTTCCAATGCAAGTCTCTAAGAGCCTCGATGTTAGTCTCATAGACTTGCATTGCGAGACTGACATCTGCACAACACAGAGTTCTTGTCAAATATGCTTTCAAATTGTTATTTTATGTACAGTACAAATATTTACTTTTAAAAAATCCCGTCAGGAGAACTTATAAAGTCCTTTTTAAGCACTGTCTATCTGATGTTAGCAGTTGTGTGGTCTACTTGCACAGTTGTTTAATTTTCTCTATTCCTTAGAATAGGGCTAGTCCACACGTGGCGTAAATCCGCAGCATAATACAGTAGCAGAGGAGTGGATGAGGTTTCAAGAAATCTCACCTACACGCTGCGTGCGTGATATGCGGAGATTCCGCACACAAATTGACCTGCGGTGCAGTTGTTTAAGCCACATCATGTCAGTTGGGGTTGCGGAAATGCCGCTATTTTGTTGTAGGTTCTCCCCATTGAATTCAATGGGGATCTAAAACCCGCAACAAACAGTCAAATGTTGCAACTTTTGCGGCAGAATCGCAGAGATTATGCCGCAAAAATCGCAAATTAAAAAAACAAAAAACTTATACTTACCTTTGACATTCTGCAGGCCAGCCTCCTTGGATGATGTTTCATCCCATGTGACCACTGCAGCCAATCACAGGCTGTAGCGTCGGTCACATGGGATGAAATGTCATCCCAGGAGGCTGGCCTGAATGACGTCAGAGGGCCGGCCTCCTGGGATGCCGTTTCATTCCATGTGACCACCGCTGCAGCCAGTCACAGGCTGCAGCGGTCTCCTGGGATTACATGTCATCCCAGGAGGCCGGCCTGCCAGCAGACTGGCTAAATGCTGCAGTTTTCCGCAACAAACATTCCGGGCAAAAAACGGCACCACAATTTGGTGGTTTTTCACCCGGAATTCCCTGCGGCCACCGGAGCGTATACGCTGTGTACCTTTACGCTGCATATCCCCCCATTTGAACTTAGTCATAAACTAGCTTGTCCACACGTAGTGGAATTGCTGTGAATTGCAGACGGAAAATACACAGCAGAATACAGTAGCAGCAATGTAGGTGAGATTTAACAAATCTCATCCACACGCTGTGTAAAATGTCTCTATTTTTCGTACCGTAGCATGTTAATTCCTGCTGCAGAAAGTGGACTGAATTGCTGCGTTTTTCAGGGGAGATGTTACCATCGCCCAGCATTGAGAAAAACGCAGCAAATTCCGCTCCATTTTCTGCAGTAAAAATCGCTGGAAATGGTGCATCCGCAGTGGAACGTCTGCTAGTTTCTGCAAAATTGCTGCAGAAATTTCAGCAGCAATTCCGTTACGTGTGGACTAGCCCTAATAGTTTTCTGAACTCTAGTTATAGAAACACCTACTGATTTACTATTAGAGTTAGCCCTTATTCACACGGACGTGTCCGTTTTGCACGTAAAAGGTCTGTGTGGCATCAGCATATGGTGCGTGGCTGCGTGATTTTCGCGCAGCCGGCATCATTATGATACTCTGTTTTTATGTTTACAAACAGAAAAGCACAAGGTGCTTTTCTGTTTTCACTCATTTATTTTACTACTGTAGCGCGAATCACGCGCGGCACCCGGAAGCGCTTTCATGTGCCGTGCGCGATTTGCATGCACCCATTGACTTCAATGGGTGCGTGCTGCGCAAAACATGGGCAAGTATAGGACATGTCATGAGTTTTACGCAGCGTGAAAATCACTGACAGTCTGAATCACTTACATAGGTCCGTGCGATGCGGGTGAGAATCACGCGCGTATCACGGACGTATAACACGTTCGTGTGAATAAGGCCTTAATGTGGTTGTAGAAGGGCAGATATCATGCGTGTTTACCATTTTTAAAACGAGCACCGATCGACAATACTGCTTGTCAATACTGCATTTAAACAGAGCAATGATCGTTAACTATGAGGACGAACGATCGTTACTGAAATCGTAATTGATGCGATCAGCCGATGAACAAGTGTTTGCTCATTCATCGGCTGATCGTTGTCCTGTTTACACGCGGCAATGATCGGGAACAATGTAAAATGGTATTTAGTGTTAAAGGCTTTTCTCTCGTTTTTTGGTAGATATAATTTTCCCATTGGAAATTTAATAAGAGAAGCTTTGTGTCTGCACAGTACCGTATTTGAGTTTCCAAATGGATCTGGATAATATTCTTTACTCTAGTTTTCTGCAACTTCATCCCTTCATAGCTGTTTTCTCTAATTAAAGCCTCAGGCTATGTTTAGATGTAGTGATACAGCAGAAACCCTCAATCAGAAAAACGTAGCAAAAACTAAACAAATAAATACATCCAGTTCAGTACAACATAACATCTGGCAGCAACCAAATGCAAACAAAATGCTACCACAACTCCACTGAAAACCTAAGAAATTAGGTGTTATTTCTGTTATCCCCATAATGCTACTCGCTCCATTCACACACAATAGTCCAACATTCAGGCTGCACATCCGTGGGGTATCCCTGGAATTGGCTGTGACATGAAGTGGTAGGGAGTTTATTGGCTCGTCCGGAGTTGAGAAAACTTGCATTCTTGATTGTAATATGTATGTTCGAGAAAAATCTAAATCATCATGTGAAAATAGCACCTGGTATAAGTACAGTGTATGGCCTAAACAGGTCACTTCTTTTCTGAGTGAAGAAAAACATTTATATCACGGTAGATCTTCAGAATGTTCTGTATTATTACGCAAGATCTTTAGAATGTTCTGTATTATTACGGTAAATCTTTAGAATGTTCTGTATTATTACGTTAGATCTTTAGAATGTTCTGTACTATTACGGTAGATCTTTAGAATGTTCTGTATTATTACGGTAGATCTTTTGAATGTTCTGTATTATTAGAGTAGCTCTTTAGAATGTTCTGTATTATTACGGTAGATCTTTAGAAAGTTCTGTATTATTACAGTAGATCTTTGGAATGTTCTGTATTATTACGGTAGATCTTTAGAATGTTCTGTATTATTACAGTAGATCTTTAGAATGTTCTGTTCTACTACCAGAGATCTTTAGAATGTTATGTATTATTACAGTAGATCTTTGGAATGTTCTGTATTATTACGGTAGATCTTTAGAATGTTCTGTGTTATTACAGTAGATCTTTAGAAAGTTCTGTATTATTACGGTAGAGCTTTAGAATGTTCTGTATTATTACAGTAGCTCTTTGGAATGTTCTGTATTATTACGGTAGATCTTTAGAATGTTCTGATCTACTACAAGAGATCTTTAGAATGTTATGTATTATTACAGTAGATCTTTGGAATGTTCTGTATTATTACGGTAGATCTTTAGAATGTTCTGTGTTATTACAGTAGATCTTTAGAAAGTTCTGTATTATTACGGTAGATCTTTAGAATGTTCTGTATTATTACAGTAGATCTTTAGAATGCTCTGTATTATTACGGTAGATCTTTGGAATGTTCTGTGTTATTACAATAGATCTTTAGAATGTCCTGTATTATTACAGTAGATCTTTGGAATGTTCTGTATTATTACGGTAGATCTTTAGAATATTCTCTATTACGGTAGATCTTTAGAATGTTCTGTATCATTACGGTAGCTCTTTAGAATGTTCTTTATTATTACAGTAGATCTTTAGAATGTTCTGTATTACTACGGTAGATCTATAGAATGTTCTGTTCTACTACTGTAGATCTTTAGAATGTTCTGTATTATTACAGTAGATCTTTAGAATGTTCTATATTATTATGGTAGATATTTAGAATGTTCTGTATTACTACAGTAGATCTTTAGAATGTTCTGTATTATTACAGTAGATCTTTGGAATGTTCTGTATTATTACGGTAGATCTTTTGAATGTTCTGTATTATTAGAGTAGCTCTTTAGAATGTTCTGTATTATTACGGTAGATCTTTAGAAAGTTCTGTATTATTACAGTAGATCTTTGGAATGTTCTGTATTATTACGGTAGATCTTTAGAATGTTCTGTATTATTACAGTAGATCTTTGGAATGTTCTGTATTATTACGGTAGATCTTTAGAATGTTTTGTATTATTACGGTAGATCTTTAGAATGTTCTGTATTATTACGGTAGATCTTTAGAATGTTCTGTTCTACTACTGTAGATCTTTAGAATGTTATGTATTATTACAGTAGATCTTTGGAATGCTCTGTATTATTACGGTAGATCTTTAGAATATTTTGTATTATTACGGTAGATCTTTAGAATGTTCTGTATTATTACAGTAGATCTTTAGAATGTTCTGTATTAATACGGTAGATCTTTAGAATGTTCTATATTATTACTGTAGATCTTTAGGATGTTCTGTATTATTACGGTAGATCTTTAGAATGTTCTGTATTACTACGGTAGATCTTTAGACTGTTCTGTTCTACTACGGTAGATCTTTAGAATGTTCTGTATTATTACTGTAGATCTTTGGAATGTTCTGTATTATTACGGTAGATCTTTAGAATGTTCTGTATTATTACGGTAGATCTTTAGACTGTTCTGTGTTATTACAATAGATCTTTAGAAAGTTCTGTATTATTACGGTAGATCTTTAGAATGTTCTGTATTATTAGAGTAGATCTTTGGGATGTTCTGTATTATTACGGTAGATTTTTGGAATGTTCTGTATTATTAGAGTAGATCTTTAGAATGTTCTGTATTATTACGGTAGATCTTTAGAATGTTCTGTATTATTACAGTAGATCTTTGGAATGTTCTGTATTATTACGGTAGATCTTTGAATGTTCTGTATTATTACAGTAGATCTTTGAAATGTTCTGTATTATTACGGTAGATCTTTGGAATGTGTTGTAATATTACGGTAGATCTTTAGAATGTTCTGTATTATTACGGTAGATCTTTAGAATATTTCTGTATTATTACGGTAGATCTTTAGAATGTTCTGTATTATTACAGTAGATCTTTGGAATGTTCTGTATTATTATGGTAGATCTTTAGAATGTTCTGTATTATTACAGTAGATCTTTGGAATGTTTTGTATTATTACGGTAGATCGTTAGAATGTTCTGTATTATTACGGTAGATCTTTGAAATGTTCTGTATTATTACGGTAGATCTTTGGAATGTTTTGTAATATTACGGTAGATCTTTAGAATGTTCTGTATTATTATGGTAGATCTTTAGAATATTTCTGTATTATTACAGTAGATCTTTAGAATGTTCTGTATTATTACAGTAGATCTTTGGAATGTTCTGTATTATTACAGTAGATTTTAAGAATGTTCTGTATGACTATGGTAGATCTATAGAATGTTCTGTTCTACTACGGTAGATCTTTAGAATGTTCTGTATAATTACGGTAGATATTTGGAATGTTCTGTATTATTACCGTAGATCTTTAGAATGTTCTGTATTATTACGGTAGATCTTTAGAATGTTCTGTATTATTACAGTAGATCTTTGGAATGTTGTAAAGGATCGGCCAGGCACAACTTCTGTGTATACGCCCATAGGTAATCAGTCTGCACCTGAGTCTATGTCTCTGAGACTGACTCCATCTTCCACCACTCATGATGGCAGGCTTAGGAGCGGGAGAGCCTATCGCAGCCTGGCCAGACGGAGCTAGCTCCCGCCCTCTGTCTATTTATACCTGCCTTTCCTGTTCCTCCTTTGCTTGTGATTCTTCTCGTGTGGTTTCCTGGCCCAGCTACAGCTTCTACTATTTGATCCTGCTCCATACTGACCCTGGCTTACTGACTACTCTCCTGCTCTGCGTTTGGTACCTCGTTCACTCCTGGTTTGACTCGGCTCGTTCACAACTCTGGTTGCTCACGGTGTTGCCGTGGGCAACTGCCCCATTTACCTTAGCTTTGTGTACCCTTGTCTGTTTGTCTCGTGCACTTACTGAGCGTAGGGACCGCCGCCCAGTTGTACCCCGTCACCTAGGGCGGGTCGTTGCAAGTAGGCAGGGACAGAGTGGCGGGTAGATTAGGGCTCACTTGTCCGTTTCCCTAGCCCCATCATTACATAATCACAAGCCCAATACCTAGTCTACCCTGGTCCCTGACACTACTATGGACCCCCTTGAGACCCTGGCCCAGCAAATGCAGGGTCTCTCCCTACAGGTCCAGGCCCTGGCTCAGAGGGTCAACCAGCCTGACGCTACCATGGTAGTGCCCCTCACCTCACCTCTTGAACCCCACCTCAAGTTGCCTGACCGGTTCTCAGGGGACCGGAGGACTTTTCTCTCCTTTCGGGAGAGTTGTAGGCTCCACTTTCGCTTAAAGCCTCACTCCTCAGGTTCTGAGAGCCAGCGGGTGGGTATAATTATGTCCCGGTTCCAGGAAGGGCCCCAAGAATGGGCCTTCTCCTTGGCTCCTGACACCCCTGAACTTTCCTCCGTTGATCGTTTCTTTTCTGCTCTCGGACTCATTTATGACGAGACTGACAGGACTGCCTTTGCCGAGAGTCAGCTGGTGACCTTACGTCAGGGTAAGAGACCTGTTGAGGAGTATTGTGCTGACTTTAGGAAGTGGTGCGTAGCTTCCCGGTGGAATGACCCTGCCTTAAGGTGTCAGTTTAGGTTGGGTCTGTCGAACGCCCTGAAAGACCTGCTAGTTAGCTATCCCTCTTCTGACTCCCTTGACCAGGTTATGGCTTTAGCGGTACGACTTGACCGACGTCTCAGGGAACGACAACTTGAACGTTTTTGTGTTTTCCCCTCTGACTCCCCCATGATGCCTCCCGAGGTCCCGTTGCTTCGCTCTTCCACGGAAGACTCGGAGGTTCCTATGCAACTCGGGGCCTCCGTGTCTCCCCCGACAACGTAGAGAGTTCCGCAGGAAGAATGGTCTCTGCTTCTATTGTGGGGATGACAAGCATCAAGTGAACACCTGTCCTAGGCGCAAGAATAAGCAGCCGGAAAACTTCCGCGCCTAAGTGATTATCGGGGAGGTCACTTGGGCGCACAGGTATTTCCCGTAAATATGAAACGTAATAAAATCTTGCTTCCCTTTCAGGCCTCTTTTGGTGGTAGGTCTGCTACCGGCAGTGCCTTCGTGGATTCAGGGTCTTCTGCTAATATCATGTCTGTGGAATTTGCTATGTCTCTAGCTATGCCTTTGATTGATTTGCCTAAACCTGTCCCTGTAGTGGGTATCGACTCCACTCCTCTTGCTAATGGTTATTTTACACAGCATACCCCTGTTTTTGAACTCCTTGTTGGCTCCATGCATTTGGAGCAGTGCTCTGTACTGTTGATGCAGGGATTATCGTCCGATTTAGTTTTAGGCCTTCCCTGGTTGCAGTTGCATAATCCCACGTTTGACTGGAATACTGGGGAGCTTACCAAATGGGGTAATGAATGCTTGACGTCATGTTTTTCTGTTAATTCTATTTCTCCCCCTGAGGAGGTGAACACACTACCTGAGTTTGTTCAGGACTTCGCTGATGTTTTCTCTAAGGAGGCCTCCGAAGTGTTACCTCCTCATAGAGAATACGATTGCGCTATCGAATTGGTACCAGGAGCTAAGCTCCCTAAGGGTAGGATATTTAATCTTTCTTGTCCCGAACGTGAAGCCATGAGAGAGTATATCCAGGAATGCCTGGCCAAGGGTTACATTCGCCCCTCTACTTCTCCGGTAGGTGCTGGCTTCTTCTTCGTAGGGAAGAAGGATGGTGGTCTTAGGCCATGCATTGACTACCGTAACTTGAATAAGGTCACTGTAAGGAACCAGTATCCCCTTCCTTTGATTCCTGATCTCTTTAATCAGGTTCAGGGGGTCCAATGGTTTTCTAAGTTTGATCTACGGGGGGCGTATAACCTTATTCGCATCAAGGAGGGGGATGAGTGGAAGACTGCGTTTAACACGCCCGAAGGTCATTTCGAATACCTCGTCATGCCCTTTGGGTTGTGTAATGCTCCTGCGGTCTTCCAGAATTTCATAAATGAGATTTTAAGAGATTACCTGGGGGTATTTCTTGTAGTGTACCTTGATGACATACTGGTGTTTTCCAAGGACTTGTCCTCCCACATTGAGCATGTCAGGAAGGTGCTCCAGGTCCTTCGGGAAAACAAACTGTTTGCAAAAACCGAAAAATGTGTGTTTGGGGTACAGGAGATACCATTTTTGGGTCAAATCCTCACTCCTCATGAATTCCGCATGGACCCCGCCAAGGTCCAGGCTGTGGCGGAATGGGTCCAACCTGCCTCCCTGAAGGCGTTACAGTGTTTCTTGGGGTTCGCTAATTATTACAGGAGATTTATTGCTAACTTCTCGGTCATTGCTAAGCCTCTTACGGACCTCACTCGCAAAGGTGCTGATCTCCTCCACTGGCCTCCTGAGGCTGTCCAGGCTTTTGAGGTCCTTAAGAAGTGCTTTATCTCGGCCCCGGTGCTGGTTCAGCCCAACGAAATGGAGCCATTTATCGTGGAAGTTGACGCATCCGAGGTGGGAGTGGGGGCTGTCTTGTCCCAGGGTACCAGGTCCCTCACCCATCTCCGTCCCTGTGCCTACTTCTCCAGGAAGTTTTCGCCCACTGAGAGTAACTATGATATTGGCAACCGCGAACTCTTAGCCAATAAATGGGCATTTGAAGAGTGGCGCCACTTCCTGGAGGCGGCTAGGCACCAGGTAACGGTCCTTACCGACCACAAGAATCTGGTTTCCTAGAAACCCGAGACAAGCTCGATGGGCGCTATTTTTTACCAGATTCAACTTTTTGGTTACCTATTGGGCTGGGTCTAAAAATATTAAGGCCGATGCACTGTCGCGTAGCTTCATGGCCAGCCCTCCTTCGGAGGAAGATCCTGCTTGTATTTTGCCTCCTGGTATAATCATTTCTTCTATTGATTCTGATTTAGTCTCTGAAATTGCGGCTGATCAAGGTTCAGCTCCCGGGAACCTTCCTGAGGACAAGCTGTTTGTTCCCCTGCAATTCCGGCTAAGGGTACTTAGGGAAAATCATGACTCCGCACTATCTGGTCATCCAGGCGTCCTGGGTACCAAACACCTCATTGCCAGAAACGATTGGTGGCCTGGGTTGCCTAAAGACGTTAAGGCCTACGTCCCCGCTTGTGAGGTTTGTGCTAGGTCCAAGACTCCCAGGTCCCGACCAGTGGGCTTACTACGTTCTTTGCCCATTCCCCAGAGACCTTGGACCCATATCTCCATGGATTTTATCACCGATTTGCCTCCATCTCAAGGCAAGTCGGTGGTGTGGGTTGTAGTAGACCGCTTCAGTAAAATGTGCCACTTTGTGCCCCTCAAGAAACTACCCAATGCCAAGACGTTAGCCACCTTGTTTGTCAAACACATCCTGCGTCTCCATGGGGTCCCTGTCAATATTGTTTCGGACAGAGGGATACAATTTGTTTCTTTGTTTTGGAGAGCCTTCTGTAAAAAGTTGGAGATTGATCTGTCCTTCTCCTCTGCCTTCCATCCTGAAACTAATGGCCAAACTGAGAGGACTAATCAATCTCTAGAACAATATTTAAGGTGTTTTATCTCTGACTGTCAATATGATTGGGTCTCATTCATTCCCCTCGCTGAATTTTCCCTTAATAACCGGGTCAGTAACTCGTCAGGGGTCTCCCCCTTTTTCTGTAATTTTGGGTTTAATCCACGGTTCTCCTCCGTTTCACCTGGTAGTTCCAACAATCCCGAGGTAGAGGTCGTTCATCGGGAACTGTGCACAGTCTGGGCCCAGGTTCAGAAGAACCTAGAGGCGTCCCAGAGCGTACAAAAAACTCAGGCTGATAGAAGACGTTCTGCTAACCCCTTGTTTATGGTCGGGGATCGGGTGTGGTTATCGTCTAGGCACTTGCGCCTTAAGGTCCCGTCCAAGAAGTTTGCTCCCCGATTTATTGGGCCGTATAAGGTCATTGAAGTCCTCAATCCTGTTTCCTTCCGACTGGAGTTGCCCCCATCTTTTCGAATACACGACGTGTTTCATGCCTCCCTCCTTAAACGCTGCTCCCCGTCCTTGGCTCCCTCGAGGAGACCTCCTGTTCCCGTTCTCACCCCTGAGGGGGTGGAATTCGAGGTGGCCAAGATTGTGGACAGCAAGATGGTCCAAGGCTCCCTCCAGTACCTGGTCCATTGGAGAGGATACGGGCCTGAGGAGAGAACTTGGGTACCCGCCCGGGATGTTCACACTGGGGTATTGGTCAGGAAGGTCCACCTTCGTTTCCCCAATAAACCAGGTCCACTTAGAAAGGGTCCGGTGGCCCCTCATAAAAGGGGGGGTACTGTAAAGGATCTGCCAGGCACAACTCTGTGTATACGTCCATAGGTAATCAGTCTGCACCTGCTCCTATGTCTGTGAGACTGACTCCATCTTCCACCACTCAGGATTGCAGGCTTAGGAGCGGGAGAGCCTATCGCAGCCTGGCCAGACGGAGCTAGCTCCCGCCCTCTGTCCATTTATACCTGCCTTTCCTGTTCCTCCTTTGCTTGTGATTCTTCTCGTGTGGTTTCCTGGCCCAGCTACAGCTTCTACTATTTGATCCTGCTCCATACTGACCCTGGCTTACTGACTACTCTCCTGCTCTGCGTTTGGTACCTCGTTCACTCCTGGTTTGACTCGGCTCGTTCACCACTTTTGTTGCTCACGGTGTTGCCGTGGGCAACTGCCCCATTTCCCTTAGCTTTGTGTACCCTTGTCTGTTTGTCTCGTGCACTTACTGAGCGTAGGGACCGCCGCCCAGTTGTACCCCATCGCCTAGGGCGGGTCGTTGCAAGTAGACAGGGACAGAGTGGCGGGTAGATTAGGGCTCACTTGTCCGTTTCCCTACCCCCATCATTACAAATGTTCTGTATTATTACAGTAGATCTTTAGAATGTTCTGTATTATTAAAGTAGATCTTCAGAATGTTCTGTATTATTACGGTAGATTACTTTAAAATGTTCTGTATTATTACGGTAGCTCTTTAGAATGTTCTGTATCATTACGGTAGTGTAATGACGGGGTAAGGAGACAGACAGGTGAGACCTAATCTACCCGCCTACTTGCACGACCCATCCTAGGTGACGGCGTACAACTGGGCGACTGTCCCTACACTCAATACGTGCACGAGAGACAAATGGACAAGGGTACACAGAAGCTAAGTGAAATGGGGCAGTTGCCCATGGTAACACCGTGAGCAACAAGTGTAGTGAACGAGCCGAGTCAAACCAGTAGTGTACGAGGTACCAAACGCAGAGCAGGAGCGTAGTCAGTAAAGCCAGGGTCAAAATGAAGCTGAGGTCAATAGTAATAGCTGGAACAGCAGAGCCAGGAAACAAGAGAAAATCACAGGCAAAGACAATAAGCAAATGAAGGTATACATAGACCGAGGGCGTGAGCTAGAACCGTCTGGCCAAGCTGTGATAGGTTCTCCCACTCCTCAGCCGACCAGCCTGAGTGGTAGCAGATCGAGTCACTCTAACAGACCTAGGAGCAGATGCAGACTGATTAACCACGGGCGTCGACACAGAAGCTGTGTCTGGCAGATCCTTTACAGTACCCCCCCCCTTTTATAAGGGGCCACTGGACCATTCCTAGGTGGACCTGGCTTATTGGGGAACCGAAGATGGAACCTCCTGAGCAATACCCCAGCGTGAACATTCCGGGCAGGTACCCAAGTCCTCTCCTCAGGCCCGTATCCTCTCCAATGGACCAGGTACTGGAGGGAGCCTTGGACCATCCTGCTGTCCACAATCTTGGCCACCTCGAATTCTACCCCTTCAGGGGTAAGAACATGGACCGGAGGTTTCCTCGAGGTAACCAAGGACGGGGAGCAGCATGTCATCAAGGTACACTACAAGAAATACCCCCAGGTAGTCTATTAAAATCTCATTTATGAAATTCTGGAAGACCGCGGGAGCATTACACAACCCAATGGGCATGAAGAGGTATTCGAAATGACCTTCGGGCGTGTTAAACGCAGTCTTCCACTCATCCCCTTCTCTGACTCGGATAAGGTTATAAGCCCCCCGAAGGTCAAACTTAGAGAACCATTGGGCCCCCTGAACCTGATTGAAGAGATCATTAATCAAAGGAAGGGGATATTGGTTCCTTACAGTGACCTTATTCAAGTTCCGGTAATCGATGCACGGCCTAAGACCACCATCCTTCTTCCCTACGAAGAAGAAGCCAGCACCTACCAGAGAAGTAGAGGGGCGAATGTAACCCTTGGCCAAGCTTTCCTGGTTATATTCTCTCATGGCCTCACGTTCGGGACAAGAGAGATTAAATATCCTACCCTTAGGGAGCTTAGCTCCTGGTACCAAATCGATTGCGCAATCGTATTCTCTATGAGGAGGTAACACTTCTGAGGCCTTTTTAGAAAAAACATCAGCGAAGTCATGAATAAACTCAGATAGAGTGTTTACCTCCTCAAGGAGAGAAATAAAATTAACAGAAAAACAGGACGTCATGCATTCATTACCCCATTTGGTAATATCCCCAGTACTCCAGTTAAACGTGGGATTATGCATCTGCAACCAAGGAAGGCCTAAAACCAAATCGGACGATAATCCCTGCATCACCAGTACAGAACACTGCTCCAAATGAATGGAGCCAACAATGAGTTCAAAAACAGGGGTATGCTGTGTAAAATATCCATTAGCAAGTGGAGTGGAGTCGATACCAACTACCGGGACAGGTTTAGGCAAATCAATCAATGGCATAGCTAGAGACATAGCAAATTCCACAGACATAATATTAGCAGAAGACCCTGAATCCACGAAGGCACTTCCGGTAGCAGACCTACCACCAAAAGAGACCTGAAAGGGAAGCAAGATTTTATTAGGTTTCATCTTTACGGGAAATACCTGTGCGCCCAAGTGACCTCCCCGATGATCACTTAGGCGCTGAAGTTCTTCCGGCTGTTTATTCTTACGCCCAGGACAGTTGTTCACTTGATGCTTGTCATCCCCACAGTAGAAGCAGAGACCATTCTTCCTGCGGAACTCTCTACGTTGCTGGGGAGACACGGAGGCCCCGAGTTGCATAGGTTCATCCGAGTTTTCCGTGGAAGAATGAAGCAACGAAACCTCGGAAGCCATCATGGGGGAGTCAGAGGAGAAGGCACAAAACTGTTCAAGTCATCGTTCCCTGAGACGTTGGTCAAGACGTACCGCTAAAGCCATAACCTGATCTAGGGAGTCAGCAGAGGGATAGCTAACTAACAGGTCTTTCAGGGCGTTCGACAGACCCAATCTAAACTGGCACCTCAAGGCAGGGTCACTCCAACGAGAAGCTACACACCACTTCCTAAAGTCAGAACAGTACTCTTCAACGGGTCTCTTACCCTGACGTAAGGTCACCAGCTGACTCTCGGCAAAGGCGGTCTTGTCAGTCTCGTCATAGATGAGCCCGAGAGCGGAAAAAAAAAGGTCAACAGAGGAAAGTCCAGGGGCGTCAGGAGCCAAGGAGAAGGCTCATTCTTGGGGGCCGTCCTGGAGCCGGGAGACAATTATACCCACTCGCTGGCTCTCAGAACCTTAGATGGAAATAGAGTCTACAACTCTCCCGAAAGGAGAAAAACGTCTTCCGGTCCCCTGAGAACCGGTCAGGCAACTTGAGACAGGGATCAAGAGGTGAGGTTGAGGGCACTAGCTGGTTGGCATCACGCTGGTTGCACCTCTGAGCCAGGGCTTGGACCTGTAGGGAGAGACCCTGCATTTGCTGAGCCAGGGTCTCAAGGGGGTCCATAGTAGTAGGAACCAGGGTAGCAAAGGCTTATGGGCCTGTGATTATGTAATGACGGGGTAAGGAGACAGACAGGTGAGCCCTAATTTACCTGCCACTCAGTCCCTGCCTACTTGCACGACCCGTCCTAGACGACGGCGTACAACTGGGCGACGGTCACTACACTCAATACGTGCACGAAAGACAAACAGACAAGGGTACACAGAAGCTAAGGGAAATGGGGCAATTGCCCACGGCAACACCGTGAGCAACAAGAGTAGTGAACGAGTCGAGTCAAACCAGGAGTGTACGAGGTACCAAATGCAGAGCAGGAGCGTAGTCAGTAAAGCCAGGGTCAAAATGAAGCTGAGGAAATAGTAATAGCTAATAGTAATAGCTGGAACAGCAGAGCCAGGAAACAAGAGAAAATCACAGGCAAAGACAATAAGCAAATGAAGGTATACATAGTCCGAGGGCGGGAGCTAGAACCGTCTGGCCAGGCTGTGATAGGTTCTCCCACTCCTCAGCCTACCAGCCTGAGTGGTAGCAGATCGAGTCACTCTAACAGACCTAGGAGCAGATGCAGACTGATTAACCACGGGCGTCGACACAGAAGCTGTGTCTGGCAGATCCTTTACAGGTAGATCTTTAGAATGTTCTGCATTATTACGGTAGATCTTTAGAATGTTCTGTATTATTACGGTAGATTTTTAGAATGTTCTGTATTATTAAAGTAGATCTTTGGAATGTTCTGTATTATTACGGTAGATCTTTAGAATGTTCTGTATTATTACGGTAGATCTTTAGAATGTTCTGTTCTACTACGGTAGATCTTTAGAATGTTCTGTATTATTACAGTAGATCTTTGGAATGTTCTGTATTATTATGGTAGAACTTTAGAATGTTCTGTGTTATTACAGTACATCTTTGGAATGTTCCATATTATTACGGTAGATCTTTAGAATGTTTTGTATTGTTACGGTAGATCTTTAGAATGTTATGTATTATTACAGTAGATCTTTGGAATGTTCTGTATTATTAGAGTAGATCTTTAGAATGTTCTGTATTATTACGGTAGATCTTTCGAATGTGCTGTATTATTGCAGTAGATCTTTCGAATGTTCTGTATTATTACGGTAGATCTTTGGAATGTTCTGTATTATTAGAGTAGATCTTTAGAATGTTCTGTATTATTACGGTAGATCTTTAAAATTTTCTGTATTATTACAGTAGATCTTTGGAATGTTCTGTATTATTACGGTAGATCTTTAGAATGTTTTGTATTATTACGGTAAATCTTTAGAATGTTCTGTATTATTACGGTAGATCTTTAGAATGTTCTGTTCTACTACGGTAGATCTTTAGAATGTTCTTTATTATTACTGTAGATCTTTGTAATGTTCCGTATTATTACGGTAGATCTTTAGAATGTTCTGTATTATTACAGTAGATCTTTAGAATGTTCTGTATTATTACGGTAGATCTTTAGAATGTTCTGTATTATTACCGTAGATCTTTAGAATGTTCTGTATTATTACGGTAGAGCTTTAGAATGTTTTGTATTATTACAGTAGATCTTTAGAATGTTCTGTATTATTACGGTAGATCTTTAGAATGTTCTGTATTATTACAGTAGATCTTTGGAATGTTCTGTATTATTACGGTAGATCTTCAGAATGTTCTGTATTATTAGAGTAGATCTTTAGAATGTTCTGTATTATTACAGTAGATCTTTGGAATGTTCTGTATTATTACGGTAGATCTTTGGAATGTTCTGTATTATTACGGTAGATCTTTGGAATGTTCTGTATTATTAGAGTAGATCTTTGGAATGTTCTGTATTATTATGGTAGATCTTTAGAATGTTCTGTATTATTAGAGTAGATCTTTAGAATGTTCTGTATTATTACGATAGATCTTTAAAATGTTCTGTATTATTACAGTAGATCTTTGGAATGTTCTGTATTATTACGGTAGATCTTTAGAATGTTCTGTATTATTACAGTAGATCTTTGGAATGTTCTGTATTATTACGGTAGACCTTTAGAATGTTCTGTATTATTACAGTAGATCTTTGGAATGTTCTGTATTATTACGGTAGATCTTTAGAATGTTCTGTATTATTACAGTAGATCTTTGGAATGTTCTGTATTATTACGGAAGATCTTTAGAATGTTCTGTATTATTACAGTAGATCTTTGGAATGTTCTGTATTATTACGGTAGATCTTTAGAATGTTCTGTATTATTACAGTAGATCTTTGGAATGTTCTATATTATTACGGTAGATCTTTGGAATATTCTGTATTATTACGCTAAATAAACAAAGAGAAAAAACAGCACCGTTCCTTCCGTGGGGGGTGCAAAAGATTCCCGTTCGGACACTTGACCAGTGTCTCAGTAATCAATAACCTCGAAAATACGAGACAGCACTCCGATATTTGTGAAAAATAGGATCACTTTAATGCGACGTTTCAGCCCTGCTCCATGGGGCCTTTCTCAAGCAGTACATTTCAGTGAACAGTGCACATTTAAATACATGATTTGTCAAAGAGCATGATTAAACAATAAAAATACAATAAACACAGTATTGTACAGTTCTCTGTTTCCAGCAAAGATTTACAATAAAGATAATAGCAGTGCATTTCCATGTGATTCCAGTAATCGTTGTGTATCATAGTTATTATGTGGGCATAACACCCATAATGTGTAAAAAGATCTAAATAAGATCTAATTGAATAAGTGGCTATTCATAAAGTGCAGGTGCATAACATACAGATTTTTAAAAAAAATGCTTTAATCATTATTATTAAGCTCACCCTCTAACGGATCCCCTCACTTCATCCATGCTGTTTCGTTGTCTCAGTGACTTCCGGGAACAAGTTAACCACGTGACCAATCATAACATTCCAGCCTGAGTCATGACACGCACTCGTACATGGAACGCATCTCGCGCATGCTCAGATCAATGAATTACGTTTGTAATTGAATAACCCCTTGTGTCCCATTCAGGAACAACACATTGTGAGTCAAATTTATTGTTTAAAAAAACAGAAATTTATACAGTGCTTTTACCCTCTGGGTTAGTTTAGAGGCTCAACAAGCGGTGGCAGTCCCCAATAGAAACGGAGACATTTCACCCTTGATGGCACATACCACAAAGCTCGATCCGTTATACACAGATCGTGCCTGTGTAGTTCCAAAAAGAGCCTCGATAACTTCCCAGAAATGGGGATTGGAAGCAGGACTCCTGTCCCATATCAGACTCAAACTCTGTGTTAATTTTTACGGTTCAATTATAATTCAAAGCTGTTCTATCAAGAATAACCATCACATTATTATTTGGAATAAACAGTAGACTAACGATCAATTTACTCGATTCTTCTAGTCATACGCATGGTATTCTAATGAGGGGATCCGTGCTAGGTGAGTTTTCACAGTTGATCTGCAATAAACAAAGAACATAAAAGATAGATCATTAAGTTAAACAGAATAATGTATACATTCTGTCTAATATACATTTCAGCCTGAAATGGAGAGTACAAAACAGGGCAAATAGGCAAACCGCCTCTCATCCTATACCACTCAATTTAAAATCAGCATTCAGTCCATAGGGACGTAGTGTGTTTAGCCTATATATCCACTCTAGCTCACGTTTTTTCAGAAAAGATACTCTATCCCCCCCTCGTCTAGGTCTGGGAATATGGTCTATAATTCTGAAACGCAAATCCTTTTCAGTATGTTTCGCTTCAACAAAATGCTTGGATACCGGCAGATCCATCCTTTTATTGCGTATGGTGAACCTATGATTATTCATACGTGTTTTACAATCAAGAGTGGTTTCTCCTATATACAAAAGGTTACACGGACATTGTATCATGTAAACGACCCAATCAGATGTACAGGTAAGAAAGTGTTTGATTCTGAATTCTATTTTAGTTACAGGGTGAATAAAGATTTCTCCTTTGACCAAATATTTACAATTTACGCAATTAAGGCAGGGAAAACACCCCAATCTCTGCCTTCCAAAAAACGTCTGTGTTGATTTTTTGTTCGTGCCAACATCAGCCTTTACTAACCTATCTTTCAGGTTCCTCGATCGTTTAAAAGACAAAAGTGGAGGTACAGAGAACTCAGGGACATACTTTAAGTTACTCAGCATTTTGTTGAAGCGAAACATACTGAAAAGGATTTGCGTTTCAGAATTATAGACCATATTCCCAGACCTAGACGAGGGGGGGATAGAGTATCTTTTCTGAAAAAACGTGAGCTAGAGTGGATATATAGGCTAAACACACTACGTCCCTATGGACTGAATGCTGATTTTAAATTGAGTGGTATAGGATGAGAGGCGGTTTGCCTATTTGCCCTGTTTTGTACTCTCCATTTCAGGCTGAAATGTATATTAGACAGAATGTATACATTATTCTGTTTAACTTAATGATCTATCTTTTATGTTCTTTGTTTATTGCAGATCAACTGTGAAAACTCACCTAGCACGGATCCCCTCATTAGAATACCATGCGTATGACTAGAAGAATCGAGTAAATTGATCGTTAGTCTACTGTTTATTCCAAATAATAATGTGATGGTTATTCTTGATAGAACAGCTTTGAATTATAATTGAACCGTAAAAATTAACACAGAGTTTGAGTCTGATATGGGACAGGAGTCCTGCTTCCAATCCCCATTTCTGGGAAGTTATCGAGGCTCTTTTTGGAACTACACAGGCACGATCTGTGTATAACGGATCGAGCTTTGTGGTATGTGCCATCAAGGGTGAAATGTCTCCGTTTCTATTGGGGACTGCCACCGCTTGTTGAGCCTCTAAACTAACCCAGAGGGTAAAAGCACTGTATAAATTTCTTTTTTTTTAAACAATAAATTTGACTCACAATGTGTTGTTCCTGAATGGGACACAAGGGGTTATTCAATTACAAACGTAATTCATTGATCTGAGCATGCGCGAGATGCGTTCCATGTACGAGTGCGTGTCATGACTCAGGCTGGAATGTTATGATTGGTCACGTGGTTAACTTGTTCCCGGAAGTCACTGAGACAACGAAACAGCATGGATGAAGTGAGGGGATCCGTTAGAGGGTGAGCTTAATAATAATGATTAAAGCATTTTTTTTAAAAATCTGTATGTTATGCACCTGCACTTTATGAATAGCCACTTATTCAATTAGATCTTATTTAGATCTTTTTACACATTATGGGTGTTATGCCCACATAATAACTATGATACACAACGATTACTGGAATCACATGGAAATGCACTGCTATTATCTTTATTGTAAATCTTTGCTGGAAACAGAGAACTGTACAATACTGTGTTTATTGTATTTTTATTGTTTAATCATGCTCTTTGACAAATCATGTATTTAAATGTGCACTGTTCACTGAAATGTACTGCTTGAGAAAGGCCCCATGGAGCAGGGCTGAAACGTCGCATTAAAGTGATCCTATTTTTCACAAATATCGGAGTGCTGTCTCGTATTTTGGAGGGTATTATTACGCTAGATATTTAGAATGTTCTGTATTATTACGCTAGATCTTTAGAATGTTCTGTATTATTACAGTAGATCTTTGGAATGTTCTGTATTATTACGGTAGATCTTTAGAATGTTCTGTATTATTATGGTAGATCTTTAGAATGCTCTGTATTATTATGGTAGATCTTTAGAATGTTCTGTATTATTACAGTAGATCTTTGGAATGTTCTATATTATTACGGTAGATCTTTGGAATGTTCTGTATTATTACGCTAGATATTTAGAATGTTCTGTATTATTACGCTAGATCTTTAAAATGTTCTGTATTATTACGGTAGATCTTTAGAATGTTCTGTATTATTACAGTAGATCTTTGGAATGTTCTTTATTATTACGCTAGATCTTTAAAATGTTCTGTATTATTACAGTAGATCTTTGGAATGTTCTGTATTATTACGGTAGATTTTTGGAATGTTCTGTATTATTATGCTAGATATTTAGAATGTTCTGTATAATTACGCTAGATCTTTAGAATGTTCTGTATTATTATGGTAGATCTTTAGAATGCTCTGTATTATTATGGTAGATCTTTAGAATGTTCTGTATTGTTACAGTCGATCTTTAGAATGTTCTGTATTACCACGGTAGATCTTTAGAATGTTCTGTACTACAGTAGATCTTTGGCTCATTAAGGTTGCTTACCTCTGATGTAGATAGTGGGGCAGATTTACTATTCAAAATGCGCCAGAATTCTGGCTCAAATTGATCCAGAATTCTGGCAAACATGCTGTGTGCCTCATTTATTAACTGTTTTAAATGTTTTTTTGACACGCTCAAATAAGGGGTTTGGCTTACCAGGTAAAGGGCGTGGTATAGCAGAAAGGGCGTGGTTTAAAATGCAACACCATGCGCCAAAATGTTGGCACAAATATCTGAGTCTGATAGGTGGTATAAGGAAGAGAAAAGTGTCTAGTATGTCCAACAAAATGCGCCAAATTTATCATACAGCATGCACCACTTTCATAAATTTGGCGCATTTTCTGACTGCCTTTAGACAATATTAGTAAATCCGGCCCAATATCTTTTTTTCCTTATAGTTCCACAGTAGTCCATGTTTGGATCAATGTGTTACTGCCCTGGTGACTCTACCCCAGCTGAATTCCTCTCCACAATGCAGATTTCTCTACTCCCACAGTTATTGAAGACTTACTTTACTGGGATTTATTGACTCTTTGTTTAGATAATAATGTAGGCGCTTATGTCATTCATCTCTTTGAAGCCAGCCACGTACAGTGCTCTAACATAGATGAAGTTTCCGACCCGGTTATGAAGCATTGTTGTTATTGCTTATAATTAATGAGAATGAAGTCTTTTTGTCTAACATTCAATGAAGCCGGAGCAGGATGTGTTGATTGGGATCCATCGAACGCTAATCTGTAAACCAAACAGTTGTTCACGCATGAGATACTCTTTATACAGGAGAGATAAATGCACTTACAAGACTCAGTTCTGCCTAATGACCAACAATTTAACTCTTTACATCTGTTTTTATTGTTTTTTTGAGCATGCAACGCCACATTTTACAATTTTCTGAAGTTCAGCAGTAATCAGGTAATTAATCTGTGTGACTACTAATGCTTTCTGAGTGGTCCTAGGCCTTGTGATACTTCCTGTGAGGCTCCTTGTGCGAGAGCTATATCCTGTCAGTGACATTATGATGACCTTGCTATCATAGGTTTATTTGCCTACTGCAATAAATGTAAACACTTGTTCAGATCATCCTGCTTTTCCATGGTATGATTAATGAATCGTGTTGGATGCAAGTGGAATGTTACCATAGGGCCTTGTTCACACAGAGTATTTTTGAAGGCAGAAAAATCTGCCTCAAGATTCCTTTAGAGATTTTGAGGCAGATTTTGACCTGCTTTAACTCTATTTGCCGCGTTTTTTGTGGCATTTTCGGTCGCAGCCATTGAGCACTGTGGGCAAAAAACGCAGCGAAAACCGCTTTCTCTGCCTCTCATTGATGTCAATGGGAGTTCAGAGACGGAAACGCCTGAAGAAAGGTCATGACGCTTCTTTTTCCCGCATGCGTTTTTTTCGCTCACCGGAAGAAAAAAAACGCCTCCGCCTCCCATTGAAATCAATTAGAGACATTTTCGGATGCTTTTTGGCGCAGTTTCTGACGTGGTTTCCGCATCAAAAACAGCGCCAAAAAAACTCAGTGTGAACATACCCCAATTTACTTTTTTTTTTCATCTTTAATGGTGGCACATCCACTGTTGAATGTTGAAAATATTTAATGTGAGAATATGATGGTAAAATTGGATGACAGTGGAGGAAGAGACAAATTAGGGTATGTGTGGTTCCGCAACATGATAAGATAGATTGGGTCCGCAGGGTCACTATTGTATCCCCTTAGTTCTAATCTGTTCCATTTTTTAGAAATAAAACGCAGCAGATGATAGAAGAGGGGAGTATAAAATGATGAATGTTTCTGGTGCACACAGGCCAGCCTGACACTGTTTTCATTCTAGTGAAAAGGGTCCAGGTTCTACATTGTGTAGTACTTGATCTGGAGTTTTTCTATGGAGATACTAGAAGAGTTATGTGTAACTTGCAATTAAATGACTCACTGCATCATTTTGTAATCCATTATTGCCCCCTAGAGGCCAGGACACAAAATACATGAATGTTGTACGTGGGACAGTCAGAAGTGTCTTTTTTTTTTCATTTTGTCACAGACTTTTTTTCTTTTATTAATCTTTTAACCCCTTCCCCCCACAGCAATTTTTCAGATTTTCAATTTCATTTTTTCCTCCCCACATTCCAAATGCCATAATTTTTTTATTTTTCCATCTATATAGTCTTATGAGGGCTTGATTTTTGCGGGCCAAGTTGTAGTTTTTGGAGCACCACTTATTATGCCCTATAATGTACTGGGAAATGGGAAAAAAAAATATTTGTGGGGTAGAAAATGAAAAAAAAAACGATTCCTCCATTGTTTTTTGCGCTACGTTTTTACGGAATTCACTGTGCAATTAAAACAACATGTTAGCTTTATTCTGTGGGTCAATACGATTACGGCGATACCAAATATATAGAGGTTTTTTTCTATATTTTACTACTTTTACAAGTAAAAAACGAAGTGTAAAACATTTAATTTATTTTGTGTTGCCAAATTCCGAGAGCCATAACTTTTTTATTTTTCCGTCGATTAAGTGATATGAGGGCTTATTTTATGCAAGATAAGCTGCAGTTTTTAATGATACCATTTTGGGGTACATGTGAGGTTCTGATCACTTTTCATTCCATTTTTTGTGGGAGATGAGGTGACCCAAAAAATAGCGATTCTGGCGTTTCCATAATTTTTTTTTTTACGCGTTTTACGACGTACACCTCGCGGGTTAAACAATGATATATTGTAATAGTTCAGACTTTTACGGATGCGACGACACCAATTATGTCTATTTATTATTTTTTTTTACAATGCTCTAGGGGGAAAATGAGAAAAGGTTTTTTTTTCTAACTTTTAATATTTTTTTAGATAAAAAAAAAACTTTGTTTTACGAATGTTTACTTTTTTAATTAGTCTCCCTAGGGGACTTCAACCAGCAATTGTTGGATCGCTTACACTATATACTGTAATACTAATGTATTGCAGTATATCGTCTTTCTGACAGGCTTCTATTAAGGCTTAATAGGAGCACAAAGATGGCGGACCTGGGGGCCTTCATTATGCACCCAGGCTGCCATAGCAATCATCGCCACCCTGCGATTGCATTGCGGGGGGCCCAATCAGCTGCTAGAGGGGGTCGACCCCTCTTTCTAACTATTTAAATGCCGCTGTCGCTATTGACAGCGGCATTTAACGGGTGAAACGAGCGGGATCGCACTCAACCGCAATCCCGCACGTTACTGTGAAGTGTCGGCTGTAACATATAGCCAACACCCGCATCATATGTAGCGGGTTCACTCCGTGAGCCCGTTCCATACTTCCCCTACCTGGCTATGTCGAATGGATTTGTCAAATGTCGGGAAGGGATTAATCAATACAAATTCCATTTACATAAGCAATAATATTATTTATAATATCCCCCGACCATAGCCCGTACCCGGTCTGAGAAAAATAAAATAAATTACAACCAAAAAATTATTTACATTTTTTCCCTCCCTCTACCCTTCCCTTCCATTCTCTATGCTTTCAAATTACTATTAATTTTTCCAAATACTATTCCAGTAAACTATTTGTTCCTAATTTTCCTACCATATCCTTTTAGTATTCCTTTACTCTGTTTATCATAGTTTTCCTTCCAAATAATGAGGGAGATTCGTTTAAGCACCAGACTCTAGTATTTAGCAATTTGGCCAGAAAAAGTAATTTTGAAATAAAAATGTTAGATTCCTCTGTACAATCCTGAATATTATTTAATTCGACACATAATAGTATAAAAGGTAATTTGACTTGGAGCTTTTTCCAATGAATTTGAGCACTTTACACCAGTATACCTAAATATCAGAACAATTGCAGATAATATGAATAAAGTCTGCCTGGGGATACAGGCAGCAGGGGCAGCTAGCGCTATCTCTTAATTTTTTGTAAAGAAGAAGGACAATAATAGAACCTATGAACAATATTATATTGTATTAGTGTATGATTCGAATTTAAAGATTGTTTTTTTTTACTATATAATCCCATTGGTTTGCCCATCTTTGTTGGCTATTAAAACATATATTTTCTGCTAACCCCTTAATAATAAACTTACAAATACATGAGTGACTTTTACCTAACCATTGAGTGGGTAAGAAAATCTATACATTGGTGTGAATTCAATATATAAATGGAGTTATCTTGATATAGTTGGTAATAGCTAAAAAGATATCAGTCACCTACATCATATCTATTCTGAATGGAATCAAATATAACACTTTGACCTTCTGAGAATAATTGTGAGACAAGTAGTACACCCCTTCCTTTCCAGAAGACCCTGTCTAGTATTGTTAAGAATTACATTACACAGAAATTATTCTATAGTGATGTAAAACCAAGTGCACCTTTAACCCCTTAAGGACGCAGCCACTTTTGGACCAAATGACACAGCCTCATTTTTTAAATCTGACATGTGTCACTTTATGTGGTAATAACTCTGGAATGCTTTTACCTATCCAAGCGATTCTGATATTGTTTTCTCGTGACATATTGTACTTTATATTAGTGAAAAAATTTGGTCGATAAATGAAATCTTTTTTGTGAAAAACACCAAAATTTAGAGAAAATTTGCAAAATTAAGCATTTTTCAAAATTCAAATGTATCTGCTTGTAAGACAGATAGTTATATCACACAAAATAGTGACTAGTTAACATTTCCCATATGTCTATGTTTGCATCATTTTTTGAACATCCTTTTATTTTTCTAGGACGTTACAAGGCTTATAAATTTAGCAGCAATTTCTCACATTTTCAAGATAAATCGGAAATCTTAAAATCTACTTTGTATAATTATACTGCAAAATGTATTCCTATAGGTAACAAGTATAAATGACTAAAATTAAACCCCACATGGCTTACACCTTCTGTAAAAAGGACAATATATGACAAAAAAGGTCATTTGAAAAATACAAATCTGAGGGTACAGTGTTAGCCTTTGTAAATTACAAAGAGCTTAATAAAATCTGTAAAAAAGCAATAAAATCAGCAAAAATACAAAATGAAAGGCAGGTGGCCAAAGAAAGATAGTAAAACAAATCCCAATTTTTTTTTCAAGTAAATAAATACAAAAAAGCCAAGGTCTGACATGTAGGACCCCTAAATAGTGGTAATGGGGAGTTGGTCACAGGGGATTGTGAAGGATGGTTTATTTGCTTATATTCTCTGTATTAAATAACATTATGAATTATCAAGCAGGATGCCGAATTACTAAAATATGTATTCTCCATTATTTTAAAGACCTTTCCTCTACATAGTTCTGCTCGAGTCTCAAAGAAATGTGTTATCTTTATGTGTTTATCGGTTTATCGTGTGTGCTTCATACATCCATGGCTAGCGGGTTGGCTTAACGCCCAGATATAAAATTCAACTATATGTCGTTATCGCAACAAACTCCCTCATTGGAAAGAACAGTTAACACCACCCCATTGTATGCTTGTCTCCAATTGTTACCTGATGTCAGCATTTTAATGAAGAATTATAATTATGTATTTGAAATATTCTTATGGTCTGCTACTGGCTGAATAAGAAATATTGTCACATTGCCTCTGATTGGTTAACCTCAAGCCTACACCCCTTTTGAATGATGTTATTGTAATTGAGTTTGGCATTAAACCCCCAGAGGAGTATTTTGCGCATACCAGCAGCGTCTGTGTGTTATTTCTCCTCTCTCGATATACACTACCGTTCAAAAGTTTAGGGTCACTACGAAATTTCCTTATTTTTGCAAGAAAAGCACAGTTTTTTTCAATGCAGATAACATTAAATTAATCAGAAATACAGTCTATACATTGTTAATGTGCTAAATGACTATTCTAGCTGCAAACGCCTGGTTTTTAATGCAATATCTACATAGGTGTATAGAGGCCCATTTCCAGCAACCATCACTCCAGTGTTCTAATGGTACATTGTGTTTGCTAACTGTGTTAGAAGGCTAATGGATGATTAGAAAACACTTGAAAACCCTTGTGCAATTATGTTAGCACTGCTGTAAACAGTTTTGCTGTTTAGAGGAGCTATAAAACTGACCTTCCTTTGAGCTAGTTGAGAATCTGGAGTATTACATTTGTGGGGTCTATTAAACTCTCAAAATGGCTAGAAAAAGAGAGCTTTCATGTGGAACTCGACAGTCTATTCTTGTTCTTAGAAATGAAGGCTATTCCATGCGAGAAATTGGCAAGAAACTGAAGAGTTCCTACAACGGTGTGTATTACTCCCTTCAGAGGACAGCACAAACAGGCTCTAACCAGAGTAGAAAGAGAAGTGGGAGGCCCCGCTGCACAACTGAGCAACAAGACAAGTACATTAGAGTCTCTAGTTTGAGAAATAGAGGTCTTCAACTGGCAGCTTCATTAAATAGTACCTGCAAAACGCCAGTGTCAACGTCTACAGTGAAGAGGCGACTCTGGGATGCTGGCCTTCAGGGCAGAGTGGCAAAGAAAAAGCCATATCTGAGACTGGCTAATAAAAGGAAAAGGTTAATATGGGCAAAAGCACACAGACATTGGACAGAGCAAGATTGGAAAACATTTTTATGGACAGACGAATCGAAGTTTTAGGTGTTTGGATCACACAGAAGAACATTTGTGAGACGCAGAACAAATGAAAAGATGCTGGAAAAGTGCCTGACGCCATCTGCCAAGCATGGTGGAGGTAATGTGATGGTCTGGGGTTGCTTTGGTGCTGGTAAAGTGGGAGATTTGTACAAGGTAAAAGGGATTTTGAATAAGGAAGGCTATCACTCCATTTTACAACGCCATGCCATACCCTGTGGACAGCGCTTGATTGGAGCCAATTTCATCCTACAACAGGACAATGACCCAAAGCACACCTCCAAATTATGCAAGAACTATTTAGGGAAGAAGCAGGCAGCTGGTATTCTATCTGTAATGGAGTGGCCAGCGCAGTCACCAGATCTCATCCCCATAGAGCTGTTGTGGGAGCAGCTTGACTGTATGGTACGCAAGAAGTGCCCATCAAGCCAATCCAACTTGTGGGAGGGGCTTCTGGAAGCATGGGGTGAAATTTCTCCCAATTACCTCAGCAAATTAACAGCTAGAATGCCAAAGGTCTGCAATGCTGAAATTGCTGCAAATGGAGCATTCTTTGACGAAAGCAAAGTTTGAAGGAGAAAATTATTATTTGAAATAAAAATCATTATTTCTAACCTTGTCAATGTCTTGACTATATTTTCTAGTCATTTTGCAACTCATTTGATAAATATAAGTGTGAGTTTTCATGGAAAACACAAAATTGTCTGGGTGACCCCAAACTTTTGAACGGTCGGTATGAAATCTCCTGATTAGGATGCTGGATAAAGTTCCTGCCGTGAGTGTCTTTTGGAACACTCGTCTAAAATTCAGTCGAATATATTTTGAATTATTGACTTCCACGACAGGATCAATAGAAGGCAGAGTTACTAAATGGGTTCTTTAGCTCTGTATATACAACAGAGGAAAGAGCAGCTGATGTAGCCAGAGAGATGTGGTCAATAATTCCTACTCTGAATGGTCACTGGTTATAAGTGGTGTACCCCAGGCTTCCGTGTTGGGACCACTATTATTCAACATATTTATGAATGATATAGTGGATGGGATTAATACCACTGTTTCTATTTTTGCAGCTGACACCAACCTATGTAGTAATGTTCAGTCTATGGAAGATGTTCATAAATTACACACTGATTTGGACACACTGAGTGTTTGGGAATCCACTTGGCAAATGAGGTTTAACGTAGATAAATGTAAAGTTATGCATCTGGGTACCAACAATCTGCATGCATCATATGTCCTAGGGGGAGCTATACTGGGATAGTCACTTGTTGAGAAGGATCTAGGTGTACATGTAGATCATAAACTAAATAACAGCATGCAATGTTAGTCAACTGCTTCTAAGGCCAGCAAGATATTGTCGTGTATTAAAAGAGGCATGGACTCGCAGGACCGGAATATAATTTTACCACTTTACAAAGCATTAGTGCGTCCTCATCTAGAATATGCAGTTCAGTTCTGGGCCCCAGTTCATAGAAAGGATGCCCTGGAGTTGGAAAAAATAAAAAAAAGAGCAACAAAGCTAATAAAGGGCATGGAGAATCTAAGTTATGAGGAAAGATTAAAAGAATTAAACCTATTTAGCCTCGAAAAGAGACGACTAAGGGGGGCACATGATTTACTTATTTAAATATATGAATGGCCCATGCAAGAAATATAGTGAAAACCTGTTCCATGTAAAACCCTCACAAAAGACAAGGGGGCACTCCCTCTGTCTGGAATAAAAAAAGGTTTAATCTCCTGAGGCGACAAGCCTTCTTTACTGTGAGAATGGTGGGTGACACGGGCGCCCTCATGCCGCAAGCCCTGTGGCAGCCGCTATGGCTGCTACAGCAGTAGTTATGCTGCCTCCTAGACAGGGGCTCCCTCTAGAAGCAGAATCACCGGCAAGAATCTGGCCAGGGATTCCACTCCTGGAGAAGCCATGACAGCACCGTCAGCACCCAGTGGTGTGGGCCCCCCCAAGGGTAGTGGGACCCAGAACTTAGCCCCGGTTCGCCGAGTGCTGACGACGGCCCTGTACTTATTTACTGTAGCATCTATGGCTGCGGACCGTCAGGTTTACTCACCCCCTGGCGGCCACAGCCATGGATCTGTGAGGATCGGGCCGCTGTGTCCCGTAGGGTGCGCGCGCACTCTCGTGCCCGGCCGTAAAGGGCCAGCGCACCCACATGAAAATCATCATCAATTAGCCCATGATTGGTGTCCACTACTCAAGGTGAGCGTAATTGTCACATCTATTGTGGTCCTTTGTTCTACCTGGCTTTTACTTTGCACTATGTTTCACACGTAAATGCTCCTCCTCGCATTTTGCGAGCCGTCTGAGACGCTCGTAAATCTTGAGCTGTGCTTCATTGAGTTCAATGAAGAACAGCTCAAATTACGTGGCAAAGAAGTGCCCTGCACTTCTTTGCCGCGGCAGTCCATTTACGCGTCGTCGTTTGACAGCTGTCAAACGATGACGCGTAAATTACAGGTTGTCTGCACAGTACATCGGCAAACCCATTCAAATGAATGGGCAGATGTTTGCCGACGTATTGAAGCCCTATTTTCAGGCGTAAAACGAGGCATAATACGCCTCCTTTACGTCTGAAAATAGGTCGTGTGAACCCAGCCTTAAGGGAAGTTTTATGTCTGGTAGTGGAATATTAGGCTTAGAGTAAATCATGCCTTTTTTAAGAAGATACATCCTACATTGGAGTCTAAATGTGTTAGCTCTAGGTAATTGACTTGTTGTAGGAAGTAGCGAGGTGTATGGATTCCTGTAGTGGATGCTGGAATTTATCCTTGAATTGTTGTTGTGTTAGGAATTGAGTTCCAGAGGTAAAAATGTGTAACTGCGTGAGCCCCTGTGGTATCCACCATTGGAAATCTTGTTTATTCAGCCTGGGAGTAAATGCCGGGTTGTCCATGAGACATTTTAGAGTAGTAGGCTTTGATTGAATATTCAGCTTGAATCTAGTAGATCTCCAGAGTAGCAGAGAATAATAGCAAATAGGGGTAATTTATCCAATGAGAGGAGGAAGTGTACCTGTGTATCACAAAGCTTAGAAAGAGTAAGAAGATAACAGGAAGGTTTTTAGTCGAAACTAGCTGGTGGATGAGAGCTAGCATTGATTTCCACCAATTGACCAAGTTAGGCAGCTTTGTAATATTTGGAAAGATTAGGAATGGAAAGACCGCCTAATCTGTTATAGTATTGAGAAGCTTTAATGAATTTGCAGTTTGACCATATTAAAGTAGTTATTTTTTTCTGGAACCGTATCAAGTCCAGCCACTTAGTGGGTATTGGTAGGCTCCTGGAAAGATACAGATTTTTGGGAAGGGAAATCATCTTGACAACATTGACTCCAAACAACATTGACCAAAACATTAACCAAAAAAGAGTGGGTGCATACCCAAGAATCCAGATCTTCTGATAATTTCTTAAGAATTTAAAGATAATAAACTTAATACTGATGATAGGTTAGGTAAAGACGTAAGGGGTTTATTGAGGGCCAGCAAAACGTCTTCCGCAAGACGGCTAAGTTTAAACTCCTGCTGGGCTACGGAGAAACCTGTTACGTTAAGATTGGTGCGAATGAGTAGAGCAAGGGGATCTACTGCTAGAGCAAAGTGAGCTGGGGATAAAGGGCAACCCTGTCTCGTACAATTGGGGTCTATAGAGAAGAAGGGAGTTAAGGCATCGCTGCTGGAGACAAATATAAAGAAATGGGATTATATTAAGAAAAATATACATTAACTTAGTCCAACTAATAACATTTCTGCCAAATCCAAATTCTCCAATACCTGCCAAAGGAATCTGCACTCGACCCTGTCAAATAGATTTAAGGCATCCTATGACAGAATGGAGCGGACAACTCACACACCAATTTGTACTAGCAAACAGTCTACGCTGGTTCCTATTTGTGTTCTTTTTCAGGATAAAAGTTTCCTGATCAGTGGGAATTGTGGATGAAATAATTTTTCTCAAGGTAATAAAATCCTTCTTTTTTTTTTTAACACTATTTTTATTGAAAGATTTTGAAAGTACAATATTCAAGAAATGAAAAAGGTAAAAATGTAATATAATTTTTGCGTCAAAACGATAAAGAGATTCGTTACAATATTACAACAAGTAATATGACAGCCAGTACGGTTTTACTAAGGACAGAAGTTGTCAAACCAACCTGATTTTTATTTTTTAAATTATATATTTTTTTATTTTCATTGGTATAAAGAGAGCAGCAGCAAATACAACATTGTAACATAAAGAAATAGGAAAAGAAAAATTGTACATTACAGTGATCTTCCAGAAGAGGACCGTGACTAGTGTCTCGGCCGTAAAAAAGTTCAGTACATTATATAAACATTAGAGAGTGAAGACACATTTTTAGATTAAAAAAATTTAGTTTTTAAAGATGATCTGTGTGGCATATAGACATTGCCATGGCTACTTTCAGCCCAAAGTTTACAGTATGGAAGTAGAAGCTCCATTCTATGTTACCTCACACCGGTATACTCTGCATGCTTAAAGTAAGGAATCGTTTAAACAATTATAACAAGACAATGGACAGGTACATAAGGGTAAGGATAAGGTTAGGAAAATAGGAACCTAGGAGATATCTTGGTCTCAGTATTGTATCTAAGAGGAGTACAACCTGATTTTTTTTTATGAAGAGGTAAGCAGAAGCCTAGACAGAGGGGCCGCTGTGGATATAGTGTTTTTGGACTTTGCAAAAGCATTTGACACTGTCCCTCATAGACGTCTAATATGTAAATTAAAGACTATAGGTTTAGAAAGTATAGTTTGTAATTGGATTGAGAATTGGCTTAAGGACCGTATCCAGAGAGTTGTGGTCAATGATTCCTACTCTGAATGGTCCCCGGTTATAAGTGGTGTACCCCAGGGTTCAGTGCTGGGACCACTATTATTCAACTTATGTATTATTGATATAGAGGATGGGTTTAATAGAACTATTTCTATTTTTGCATATCACACCAAGCTATGTAGTATTGTTCAGTCTATAGAAGATGTTAGTAAATTGCAAGCTGATTTGGACACACTAAGTGTTTGGGCATCCACTTGGCAAATGAAGTTTAATGTAGATAAATGTAAAGGTATACATCTGGGTACCAACAATCTGCAATATGCAATCTAAACTGGGAGAGTCACTTGTTGAGAAGGATCTGGGTGTACTTGTAGTTCATAGATTAAATAACAGCATGCAATGACAATCAGCTGCTTCTAAGGCCAGCAAGATATTGTCGTGTATTAAAAGAGGAATGGACTCGCGGGACAGGGATGTAATATTACCACTTTACAAAGCATTAGTGAGGCCTCATCTAGAATATGCAGTTCAGTTCTGGGCCCCAGTTCATAGAAAGGATGCCATGGAGTTGGAAAAAATGCAAAGAAGAGCAACAATGCTAATAAGGGGCATGGAGAATCTAAGTTATGAGGAAAGATTAAAATAATTAAACCTATTTAGCCTTGAAAAGAGACGACTAAGGGGGACATGATTAACTTATATAAATATATGAATGGCACATACAAAAAATATTGTGAAATCCATGTAAAACCCCCTCAAAAAACAAGGGGACCCTACCTCCGTCTGGAGAAAAAAGGTTCAACCTGCAGAGGCTACAATCCATCTTTACTGTGAGAACTGTGTATCTATGGAATAGCCTACCACAGGAGCTGGTCACAGTAGCTACAGTAGATGGCTTTAAAAAAGGCTTAGATAATTTCCTAGAATGAAAAAAAATCAGCGCCTATGTCAATGTGTAGAAATTTTTCCCTTCCCTTTTTCCATCCCTTGTTTGAACTTGATGGACGTGTCATTTTTCAACCGTATTAACTATGTAAGTAACAATAACAGTGCGGACAAGTGTTGACTGGTAAGAATTGGCTTACATAGGTTTGGTCACAAGAAAGAGGTCGAACAAGTAAAAGGTCAAAGTAGTTTTCACGTGGACGCACTGGTCCGTACCGCCAGGTTACAGTCTATAGTTCGTATAGGTACCTGTGGCAGCTCAGACAGTAGCAAGGTAGGCTCGGCTGGGACTAGGCAGCAGGTAGAAGTCAGGTGTGGTGAAGCAGGACAGGCGTGGTATACAGCACAACACGACTTCAGCTCAGCAGGGTACTTGACCAGGATAGCACGGGATACAGGTAACAGGATGCAGGGAACACTGGGAACTGGGAAACACTAGGAGACCATTTGCATAGACAAACTTAAGGTACGACAACAACGCTCAGGTCTGGGAGGAAGGGGCTGGTCCCTACTTATAGTCCAGGGTGCTATGGGCTAATTAAACATAAAAGTCAGGAGGTGAGTGAGCCTGACGGCCCGCGGCCATGGGCATGACAGTAGTATTGCACAAAACACCGTTTTTTGTTCAATTAAAAAATGCTCTAAATCCAGGCCTAGGAGGGCAATTGGCGGTTGAAGGATGATTTGTTTCTTTTTGAAGTTTTGATATTAATTTGAAAACTTGAGACCATAAACATGCATGAATGGGACAATACCACCATAAGTGGATAAATGATCCTTCTACCATTTTGCATCTCCAACATTTCCTAGAGAGTCTCGGGTATACTAGGCTTAAAAAATATTTCGAGCATTTTCCAAAAATATCTAAATGTGTGTCATATAAATAAAAATTGCATAGATTCATATTAATGAAAGTAGCTTTCTAAACTTGCGTGACCGCTTTGATGGTAAACAGATTGGGATGAAATTCATTTTGGAAGAATAATATGGCTTATAAGTAATTTTTAATGGAATATTTACCTAGGGTTAGGGGTTCAATATGCACCCACAATTTAGTGTAGTATAGAGACCAAAGGGGTTTCAATTGATTTAAACTTATAGCTCCATAGTATTGCAATATAGATTGGCATTCAATCCACCCCTAAAATAAGGTAAGTGTAGGACATTTGCTCTTAGTCTGGGCTTCTTTTTATCCCAAATAAATTGTTGGATAATAGACTGTAATTTTTTAATACATGTGTTTGGAAGGTAACTTGGGATGCTGCGAAACACAGAGTATCTTAGGTAAAATAAACATTTTCATAGCTGAAATTCTACCCCAACCAAGATATACCCTGTAGTTTTAATCCATGAATGTCTTGTGTAATGGTGATAAGAGGCACATAATTTAAGTCAAACGTTTTAGAGGCAGGAAAAGTCATATTAATGCCCAAATAAGGAAGAGACTTATCTACCCATTTAAAATCGTATTGTTTTGCCAAAACATTTATTACAGATTGTTTCAGTCCTAAACTGAGTATCTGGGATTTTGAAGCATTCATTTTATAATAAGAAGCTTCGCTAAACCCTTCGATAATATTTAGAACTGCAGGTAGAAATTGCGATGGGTTGGTTACTGCTATAAGAACATCATCAGCAAATAATAATATGCAGTGTTCAGATGAGCCCACTTTAGTTCCCTAAATGTAATGCGCAAATCATATGTGCTCCGCGAATGGCTCTGTCATGTGGGCTGCGTGGACCCACTGGGCCGTACCACCTTAACGGTATGGCAGCTGGCCAAAAGGACACAGGTCAAAGTCTATAGTTTGTATAGGTGTACCTCTGGTAGATTCAGATAGTAGCAAGACAGGCTCGAATGGGACTAGGCAGCAGGCAGGCACCAGGCATGGTGTAGCAGGACAGGCGTGGTACACAGTGCAGCACGACTCCAACTCAGTACGGCACTTGGACCAGGATAGCAGATAGGGTTACAGGTAGCAGGAATGGGAAATATTGGGAACTGGAAGACACTTAGGAAACCATTTGCAGAGACAAACTAGGGTAACGACAACAACGCTCAGGCAATGCAGGAAGGGGCAGAGCCCTTCTTATAGTCCAGGGTGCTCATGGGCTAATTTGGTCTTTAATTCAGGAGCGCGCTGGCCCTTTAAGAGTGGGCACGAGCGTGCTCGCGCACCCTACGGAACACAGCAGAGCGAGTGAGTGCTGGTATCTCCTGAGGAGGAGATGGGGACCAGCGCTCACTGATCCATAGCTGCGGCCGTCAGAAGGAAAGCAAACCTGGCGGCCCGCGGCCATGACAATACCCCCTTGCTTACGCCCCCTCCTCTTGGGACCAGAGTGAGAGAGAAACTTCTTCAGGAGTGTAGGAGCATTGAGGTTCTCTTCTGGCTCCCAGGACCTCTCTTCAGGACCAAACCCCCTCCAATCCACAAAATAAAAGGTTTTCCGCCCACTTTTTTGGTGTCCAGAATCTCCTTAACCTCAAAAGTATCTGATGAACCGCTGGGAGCCACTGCAGGAGTAAAAATCTTGGAATCTTGGAATCAAGACCACAGGCTTGAGAAGGGAGCCATGGAAGGACTTGGGGATCTTGAGCGTAGGAGGCAGCCGAAGCTTGTAGGAGACTGGGTTGATCTGTTGCAAGATCTCGAAGGATTCGAGGAACCTGGGAGCAAACTTGTAAGATGGCACCCTCAGCTGGATATTTCTGCAGGACAACCAGACCTTGGTACCTGGAGAAAACTGGGGAGGTTCTCTTCTCCTTGTGTCTGCCTTACGTTTCATGCGGTCCACCGCCAGCAGAATGGAGGATCGGGTCTGCGGCCAGATCCGCAGGAAGTCCCTTCAAGCGGAATCAGCTGCGGGCACTTCGGACATAACTGACACCGGGAGAGGAATTTGTGGGTGTTGGCCGTAGACTATGAAGAACGGTGTATTTCTTGTGGACTCACTAGTATGATTATTATATGAGAACTCGGCCCAAGGAAGAAGCTGCACCCAGTCATCATGCTGCTTGGAGATGAAGTGTCGTAGGTAGTTCTACATGATTTGGTTGATCCCCTCGACTTACTGAGGATGGTAAGCTGAGGAAAAGTCCAACTTTATATTAAGGAGTTTACAGAGGGCTCTCCAGAACTTTGAGGTGAACTGAACGCACCGATCAGACATGATATGCCGAGGCAAGCCGTGCAGGCGGAAGATGTGTTGGATGAAGAGGGCGGCCAGTCGAGAAGCAGAAGGTAGACCGGTCAGCGGAACGAAGTGAGCCCTCTTCGAAAATCGGTCTACCACCACCCAGACCGCACTGCATCCCGCAGAGGGAGGCAGGTCCGTAAGAAAGTCCATTGCTATATGCTGCCATGGAGCATCGGGCACAGGTTGCGGCAGGAGCAGGCCAGCAGGTTTGGTGTGAGCAACCTTGTTAGCTGTGCACACCGAGCAGGATGAAACAAAGTCCATGATGTCTTTGGGCAGCGTGGGCCACCAAAAATGATGGGCAATCAGTTCTTGGGTTTTACGGGCACCCCCATGACCTGCCAGTCTGTAGCTGTGTCCCCAGTGGAAGTTTCTCCCTCTGTGTGCCAGGTGCACAAAAGTTCTCCCCGGAGGGATGTCTCTAACCTGCAGAAGGTTGACCGAGACAATGCAAGACAGGTCAATAATACTTTGTGGAGACTCCATGTGTCCTCTGTCTCGAACGACCTGGACAAGGCATCGGCCCTCACATTCTTGTCGGCCGGATGGTAGTGGAGCCCAAACTGGAACCGGGCAAAGAATAGCGACCACTTGGCCTGATGGGGATTCAGTCGTTGGGCCATCTGGAGATAGGTGAGGTTCTTGTGGTACGTGAATATCAAGATGGGATGAACTGCGCCCTCTAAAAGCTGTCTCCACTCCTCTAGGGCCAATTTGATGCCCAATAACTCCCGATCTCCAATCGAGTAGTTGCGTTCTGCGGAAGAGAAGAGTTTAGAGTAATAGCCACATACCAATGTCTTGCCCTTGGACCCTCTCTGGAACAGGAGTGCACCAGAACCAACAGAGGAGCCATCCACCTCCAATGAAAACTGTTGAGATACATCTGGATGATGGAGGATAGAGGATGACATGAAGGCACTCTTCAGGCTTCAGGATTCTGCCTTGAGTCCACACCTTGGCGTTCATGCCTTTCTTGGTGAGGGTAGAGACAGGATATGTCAGTGAGGAGAAGTTTGGAATGAACTGTCTGTAAAAATTAGCGAATCCCAGGAAGAGCTATATGGACCTCAGGCCTTGAGGGCGTGGTCATTCCAGCATGGCCTTTACCTTCTCTGGATCCATCTTGAGGCCTTGATCCGAGATGATATAGCCCAGGAAGGGGAAAGCATTTTTCTCAAACACGCACTTCCCCATCTTAGCATACAGGCAATTCTCCCTTAAAGGCAGCAAAACCTGACGAACATGTCTCTGATGAGTCATCGGATCTGGAGAAAAAATCAAGATGTCATCAATATAGACCACAACACAGACATAGAGCAGGTCACGGAAGATGTCATTAACAAACTCTTGGAAGACCGCAGGAGCATTACACAAGCCGAAGGGCATTACTAGATATTCATAGTGTCTGTCACGTGTCTTAAATCGCATCTTCTATTCGTCACCCCGGCAAATCCAGATTAAGTTATAAGCCCCCGGTAGGTCTAACTTTGAAAAATTTTGGCTCCTCGTATGCGATCAAAGAGTTCAGAAATCAATGGCAACGGATATCTATTTTTTACCGTGATCTGGTTGAGACCCCGGTAGTCGATGCAAGAACGCAGAGAATCATCCTTTTTCTTGACGAAGAAGAACCCGGCTCCAGCCGAGGAGGAGGACTTCCGTATGAAACCCCTCTCCAAGTTCTCCTTAACGTAGGCGGACATGGACAGAGTCTCTGGCAAGGAGAGAGGATATACCCTATCACGGGGAAGGGATGCACCAGAAACCAGCTCGATAGGACTGTCATACGCCCGGTGTGGGGGCAGCATCTCCACCTCTTTCCTGCTGAAGACATCCGAGAATGCAGAATAATGACAAGGCAATCCTGCCAAGGACCGAGGCAGTGGAGGCTGAGCCGAATGAATCTATACCAGGCAGTGGTTGAGACACTCGGAACCCCACTGGAGAACCTCTCCAGAATTCCAGTCCAGGACTGGGGCATGTAGTCGGAGCCAGGGCAGGCCCAGCAGCACAGGGTTGACGGCCTTAGCCAGGACAAAGAATGAGAGGAGCTCGGAATGGAGAGCTCCCACTTGGAGCCTCAGCGGCTTGGTCACAGCTACAACTGTGTCTGGCAGATGTAGTCCATTCACAGATGCTTCTCCAGAGGGGTTGTGGGCAACTAGAGAAGATCCACCAGGTCTCTCCGAATGAAGTTAGCTGCGGATCCAGATAAGCAGAGACCCGCTGCATTTTTTCGCCGGACATTATGGTCACGGGAATGGACAATTTAGAAAAAAGACCTTCTTCACCCAGGGTTGTCTCTCCAACCAACCCTAGGTTCTGGGGCTTTTGGGGGGCACAGACGCACAAGATGGCATCCGAGGCCGCAATACAGACAGAGTCCCGAAGTGCGTCTGCATTGTCTCTCCAGAGTAGACAGCTGGAGATGGTCCATCTTCAAAGATTCCTTTGGAGGAACAGCTGATGAGGAGAGCAAAGGTTGCTGCAAAGTAGGAACCGGGCTAGGGAGTCCTCCCTCCCGGCGAGCCTTTTGGAACCGTTCTCGGATCTTTATATCAATCCGGGCGGCCAGAAGGATAAGGTCATCCAGGATAGATGGCAGATCTCGGGCGGCAAGCTTGTCCTTAATTTCAGGAGACAGTCCTTGCCAGAATGTAGCCACCAAGGCCTCATTGTTCCACAACAATTCTCCCGCCAGGGTGCGGAATTGGATGGCGTATTCGCCCACGGAAGTGTCTCCCTGGCATAGGTTCAGCAAGGAGGCGGCTGCCAACGAGACTTGTCCAGGCTCCTCAAACACTGTGCGAAATGTCCATAGGAAACCCTGGAAGTCACTCCTTGTCTCTCCCAGACCATGCTAGGGCCCTGCCAGCGAGGAGAGAGACGATGAAAGCAACTCTTGCGCCATCAGTCGAAAATGCCCTTGCATACATGTTAAAGTGGATCTGGCACTGGTTAAAAAAATCCACGACAGGTCTTCGCATCTCCATGATAACAGTGAGGTAGCGGAAAAGAAAATCGGGGATCAGCACTGCCAGGAGGTGTAGTAGGAGGAACGGCAGCTTGCACATCCAGCCGATGTGCAATAATGTTCAATGCCTGGAGGAGATGGTCCTGTCGAGACCGGAGGTCTAGCATATCCGCCCGCATCTTTTGTGACATCATCACGGTCTTGGATTGACCAGCGGGGTCCATGGCCTGAGCGTACTGTCACGTAGGGTGCGTGGACCGACTGGGCAGTACCGCCTTTACGGTATGGCAGCTGGCCAACAGGACACAGGTCAAAGTTTATAGTTTGTTTAGGTGTACCTGTGGTAGCTTCAGAAAGTAGCAAGACAGGCTCAGATGGGACTAGGCAGCAGGCAGGCACCAGGCGTGGTGTAGCAGGACAGGCATCATACACAGAGCAGCACGACTCCAACTCAATACGGCACTTGGACCAGGATAGCACGGGATACAGGTTACAGGTAGCAGAAACGGGAAACATTGGGAACTGGAAGACACTTATGAGACCATTTCCAGAGACAAATTAGGGTAACAACAACAATGCTCAGGCAATGAGGAAGGGGGCAGAGCCCTTCTTATAGTCCAGGGTGCTCATGGGCTAATTTTGTCTTTAATTCAGGTGTGCGCGCTGGCCCTTTAAGAGCGGGCACGAGCGTGTGTGCGCACCCTACGGTACACAGCAGAGCAAAGCGGATGTGAGCGCTGGCGTCTTCTGAGGAGGAGACGGGGACCAGCGCTCACTGATCTATGGCTGCGGCTGTCAGGAGGAAAGCAAACCTGGCGGCCCGCGGCCATGGGCATGACAGGCTCCATCACCATAGCAAAAATTAGTGGAGACATTGGGCAATCCTGCCTAATCCCATTGGTAATTTTAAATGAGCCAGACAAGAATTCCGTGGAATATACTGAAGCTTTGGGATTAGAATATAATGTCATAACTGCTGAAATTTACCCACCACTGAATCCAAATTTTTGTAAAACAGATTAAATGTAGCCCCAATGGACTCTGTCGAACGCCTTCTCCGCATCCAGGGAAAGGCGCAGAGACGGCGATCTCAACAAGATCTAGAAAAACGTCTTGTGCCGTCAGAAGTCTGTCGGCCTTTGACAAATCCTACTTGGTCATTTTCTATTAAAAGAGGTCAAATATTAACCAGTCGAGAGGCCAAAATCTTGGCGTATACTTTTAGGTCTGTGTTGAGGAATGATATAGGACAAAAATTTTGAGGACAATCCAGGGATTTTCCCGATTTTGGGAGGGTTATAATTATAGCATGAAGCATCTCTTGTGCGATGTTCCCTGATTGAATTATCTGATTATAGGCTTCTAGTAAATAAGGGGAGAGAAGTTGTTTGTTTGTAATATTAATTTGTTAGACCATCTGGTCCAGGTGATTTATTGGGTTTAAACAAATAGTTTAATTTATTTCTGAGACACTTCTTTCCTTCCTTGTAATATTCTGAAAATGTTTCAGATATTTTTAAAGGGTGGTCAGAAGGTATGGTATTCTAGATTTTATCTCTGGGTTTAATTCTATTTGCTAATAGTTTTGAGGCTCTATTACCCTGCCAATAGTGATTACATTTTGCTTTTCTAAGATTAAATTCGTACGTGTTTTGCATGTACATATATAGTTGGAGGAGTAATTTTTTCCGATACTGTAGTAGAGGAAGTACTTTATTTGCTTCTGTTTTCCAAGAGTTTAATTTTTTTCAGTAATTTATCAATTTTAGCCGTTCTGGATTTTTTTTCAGTAGAAGCTATTTTAAGGAATAGGCCTCTAATAACTGCCTTGTGGGCACACCAGACATTAGTGTCTGATGTCATACCCACTGGCGTAGCTATAGGGGTCGCAGCGGTCGCAATTGCGACCGGGCCCCGAAGCCAGGGGGGCCCACGGCCCCCCGCACCACATCAATAAAAAGTTACTATAGTAACTCGGGCCGCGGGCCCCTGTTACTATAGTAACATACTTTACTTACCTTCCTGGTTCCGGATCGCAGCGGAGGTCCTGAAGTCAAGCGCTGTGCGCAGCGCATGACGTCATAGCGCTATGCGCCGCACACAGCAGCGAGACGACAGAACTCCCGCCGCGGCCGAAGAGGAAGGCAAGGTTAGCCCTGACTGGCGGGGTCCGACTCCCGGGACCCGCCAATCAGCTGTTTTGAAGGGGCCGCAGCACTCGTACGAGAGCTGCTCCCCTTCATTCCGGTCACACTGTGAATCGGTGTCGGCGATTCACAGTGTGGGCGAGTAGTGAAATGAAGGGGAAGCAGCTCTCGTACGAGTGCTGCGGCCCCTTCAAAACAGCTGATTTGCGGGTCCCGGGAGACACATCAGCTATTGATGGCCTATCCTGTGGATAGGCCATCAATGTTTAGGAACTGCACAACCCCTAAGCCTACGATGTAGCAGGCTTAGGGGGCCCATGAGACAGGATCACAGATTGTGTGATCCTGTCTGCTGGGCCCTGTATCTAAGCCAATCACATGGTAGGCTTAGATACATGGCCCATGTGTGATCCTGTCTGGTGGGCCCTGTATATAAGCCTACCACACTGTAGGCTTAGATACATGGCCCATGCGTGATCCTGTCTGCTGGGCCCTGTATCTAAGCCAATCACATGGTAGGCTTAGATACATGGCCCATGTGTGATCCTGTCTGCTGGGCCCTGTATCTAAGCCTACCACACTGTAGGTTTAGATACAGGGCCCCAGCACACAGTAATCTTATACTGTATAAGATTACGGTCTGCTGGACCCTGTATCTAAGCCTACGTTGTGGTAGGCTTAGATACAGGGTCCCACAGACAGTATCACACATGGGCCCTGTATCTAAGCCTAACACATGTGTCACTAATCATTTTTTGTGTGTTTTCTTACAGGTTCGGTCGTTGGACTATGGCGGATTCCAGGACGACTTAGATGACGGCTTTTTTCTTATTATCAATAAAATGGTTAATGAGGGCTGTGTGGGTTTTTTTTTTATTTCAATAAAATATTTTTTCTATGTCTTTGTGTTTGTTTTTAAACTATATTACTACCGCCTTAGTAATGGCCGCCGGCTGATTGACAGCATCCATTGCTAAGGCGGGGCTTAGTGTTAGCCGATGCAGAGGCGAACACTAACCCCCTTTATTACCCCGGTACCCACCGCCACCAGGGGTGCTGGGAAGAGCCGGGTACGATCCAGTACTTGACCATCTGTAGTGATGGTCGGCCACTGGGGTGGCCACAGGCTGGTAGTATCAGGAGGGGAAAGGCCAAAAACAGTGGCCCTTCCCACCCTGGTAATGCTAGGCTGCTGCTGCTTTATTGTATCTGGCTGGTTATGAAAAATGGGGGGGACCCCACGTCATTTAAAAAAAAATAAAAAAAAATTGGAAAGAACGATGTGGGGTCCCCCCCAATTTTCATAACCAGCCAGATGCAACACAGCAGCAGCAGGCAGCATTACCAGGGTGGTAGGTGCCACTGTTTTTGGCCTTCCACAGCCTAATACTACCAGCCTGCGGCCACCCCGGTGCCTGCCCGTCACTACAGATGGTCGGGTACTGGTTCGTACTCCTGGTGGTGGTGGGTATCGGGGTAATAATGGGGGTTAGTGTTGGCCTCTGCACCTGCTAACATTAAGCCCCGCTTTAGTAATGGAGGTTGTCAATCAGCCGGCGGCCATTACTAAGGCGGTGATAATAAAGTTTAAAAAGATACAAGCACATAGAAAAAATATTTTATTGAAATAAAAAAACACAACCCTCATTAACCATTTTATTGAGAATAAAAAAAACGCCGTCATTGAATCCGAAGTCCAACAACCGAACCTGTAAAAAACCACAAAAATAATCAGTAACACATAAAGAAGCAAAATTATTATTCTTACCTGGCCTGGGTCCAGCGCTGGAGCCGCAATGTCAGCGAGCTGGGCCCTGTATCTAATCCAATCATGTGTGATACTGTCTGCTGAGCTGTGTATCTAATCCTATCATGTGTGATACTGTCTGCTGAGCCGCTGTATCTAATCCTATCATGTGTGATACTGCCTTCTGAGCCACTGTATCTAATCCTATCATGTGTGGTACTGTCTGCTGTGCCACTGTATCTAATCCTATCATGTGTGATACTGTCTGCTGGGCCACTGTATCTAATCCTATCATGTGTGATACTGCCTTCTGAGCCACTGTATCTAATCCTATCATGTGTGATACTGTCTGCTCAGCCACTGTATCTAATCCTATCATGTGTGATACTGTCTGCTCAGCCACTGTATCTAATCCTGTCATGTGTGATACTGTCTGCTGGGCCACTGTATCTAATCCTATCATGTGTGATACTGCCTTCTGAGCCACTGTATCTAATCCTATCATGTGTGATACTGTCTGCTCAGCCACTGTATCTAATCCTATCCATAGTTTATAGGGTCGTAGTGCTATAGATATGCTATGCTGTCTCATATACACATTTTTTTTGGGCGGACACATATGTATTGGGGCTATTTCCCTGACATTTTAAGCCCTGAGGGTATGTTCACACGGCAGCGTCTGTTACGGCTGAAATTACGGAGCTGTTTTCAGGAGAAAACAGCACCGTAATTTCAGCCGTGATGGCATGTGCAGGCGTTTTTCGCTGCGTCCATTACGGACGTAATTGGAGCTGTTTTTCTATGGAGTCCATGGAAAACGGCTCCATTTACGTCTGAAGAAGTGACCGTCTGCACAGAACATCGTAAGACCCATTCAAATGAATGGGCAGATGTTTGCCAACGCTTTTGAGCCGCATTTTCGGACGTAATTCAATGCTAAAACGCCCGAATTACGTCCGTAAATAGGGTGTGTGAACCCAGCCTTAGCGACGCCCCCGGCTGCTAGTGCTGCATTGTTGGGTCACTTAGGAGACCCAGCGATGCAACTGAAAGTTGCGGACCGTCGGCCATGAGAAGTTTGCGGGGGGGGGGCCCAGTAAGAATTTTTGCATCGGGGCCCATGAGCCTTTAGCTACGCCCCTGGTCATACCTTTATCATTAAGGATAAAGTATTCGTCCAATGCACCAAACACCTGTGGGGAGCACACTGACCTATTCAAAAGGGAATTATCAAGTCTCCAGGGAGAAGTTGGAGGAAGGTTAAAGGATTCTGAAATGGATATAGATATAGGGGAGTGGTCTGACCATGTTATAATATCTATGTTTGAAGCTGAGATTTTTTATAATAACCATTTGTCAGTTAGGATTAGATCGATACGAGAATAAATAATATGAGGATTTGAAAAGAAAGTGTAATCTCTTTCATTTGCGTGAAAAATTTGCCATAGATCATAGAGACTCTCTTTAAACAAAAGGTTAGATATAACAGAGTCTTTAGGAGACGCATGAGGTGAACTCCTTTCTATAGACAGTTCTGGAACTATATTGAAGTCTCCACTCAAAATCAGCGAGCCTTGTTTCATCTTATTCACTTCTTCAATTACCCCATGTATAAATTTGATCTGTTGCATATAAGGGTATGTGCACACGATGAGAGGCTTTTACGTCTGAAAAGACAGACTGTTTTCAGGAGAAAACAGCTGCCTCGTTTCAGACGTAAATGCTGCTCCTCGTATTATGCGAGGCGTCTTTGACGCCTGTAATCTTGAGCTGCTCTTCATTGACTTCAATGAATGGGCAGATGTTTGCCGACGTATTGTAGCCCTATTTTCAGACGTAAAACGAGGCATAATACGCCTCGTTTACGTCTGAAAATAGGTTGTGTGAAGCATATAAGGAAACTAGTGTATAAAGAGCGTTGTTAATGTGACTTACAATGATAAGAAATCTGCCCTCTGGATCAGCGAAGGAATCAATAAGATGAAAGGCTACAGTACTTTTAAATGCTAATAAAAATCCTTTTTTTTTTTTATTTATGGCATGTGCAAAAAATATATTTGGAAAGTTGCGATTATGAATTCTAGAGGAGTCCTCTATATTTAGGTGGGTTTCCTGTACACAAAACACGTCACATTTTTGCTTATGTGCTTCCTTCCAAATTAGAGGTCGTTTAAAGGGACTGTTCAACCCTTTGACATTTAGCGATGAGATTTTAAATACCATATTGAGAAACAGTAGAGAAAGCTTAGAACCCAAATATAGTTATCAAATCGATACATAAGCCTCTTGATTACCACAAGATAAAGAAATGAGTCACTTGATGTGGAGCTTAAATTAGTATTGGTAGCGTTACCTGGTGGTGTTTGGCAAGTAACTTTAGCAAGTGAAAGAGTGCTCACCTCCTGTGCTGCACGCCGGAGCTCAGATCCTCAGCAGAAACCAGCCCCATTTTGGGACGCCACCACTGAGGGGAAGAATGGCGTCCGTTTAGGAGGGCTGGAGGCTTTTTTCTTACTTCTGGTCATAATCTTTGAAGATTCCAGAGCCGGATGGATCAATTTGAGATCGAACAAATGAGCTGCAAATCCTTGTTTGAGCCGCTTTTAGTGTGTGGGTCATGGAGCTGCTGCTTCACACCGCCACTCTCCTCTGCATCCGGACATGCCCCCAAGATCCTTCTTATTACCAGAGACTGTATCTTATAGCTTCCTTCAATCCTCAATTGTAGTATGAGCATCTCTTTTTGAGATTCAGACAATAACGGAAAATTTTACTTTTCAAGATAGTTGTCTATAACTATTGAATCTACCCATAATATGGTTTGACGTAATTCAGAAAAAGCCAAAAAGTGTCGGGTTAAAAAAGTCAGAATAGAATGATGTACTAGTATATTTATAACCTCAGTGATTAATTCTGAATTACTGAATGTCAGGATTCTGACCTTGTATGTAAAATTTCATACAATACATCACAGAATTATATTCCTTTATTTTTTTCCACATTGCTCAAGGGCTCTTCCGTCCTGTAATTTGGGTACCATTAAAAAAACATACTTTACTGCGCATAAAAAATGAATTATTTTGGGATAGCATAAAAAATAAAATATTCACCTTTTGAATAGGATATCTGCAACAGATGACATTCTGTTGTGGTAAATGCATTGGTAGCCACCAATTATGAAGAGGTAAAGAAATAATATTCCTAGTCCTATTGAAAACACACATGGTAAAATGTTGCAAAAACTATTTCTTACTTCTGTTTTCATGTTTGTTTGTTTTTACAAATAATACCAAAATATCGTACTGTTGAGTTTACAGCACCTATGCAGACCCATGTGTCTCCATGGTCACAAACTACAAACAAACCGTCTGTTGTCTGATACTGCAGTCATGTAATATTCTCTTCCATATGTCCCCTCTTCTACTCTAGGTTAGCAAGAAGCAGGGAGCATATTTTACTAGAAAGGGAAATGGATTTTAATTCCTTCCCACCCTGCACTGTAAATTGATGGTGCTGGCTGCTGTTCCTTAACATGAAGTGCCACAAATGTATGGCACAGTGATAGTGCGGGCTAAGGAGCTGAGCCCATGCCAATAGCAGCAGGTGTATGCTGTAACATACATGTGGTGGTCAATAGTAGCTGCAGCCTCTAAGTGGTTATACTGAGGAACGGTGCTTCCTCTCTCACCCCATCGGTGCCCCACAAAACTATTGTTGGTTGTTAATGGGCTGTCATGGCTGCTGGGGGCCTGACAATATCTGCCATGTGTATTTGTCTATTAGGCCCCGCCTAAGGCAGGGTCTAATAGGCTGCCTGTCATTGCTTTACACGGCAATACAGAAGTATTGCAGTCAGGGGCGCACTTCTGTACACCCCCCTTTGAGCAATTCTGAAAAAAATCTAGTTAGAGGCTAAAATTCTTTCTGCCACCACTAGGGGTAGCTAACTGCATATGAATTTATTAGTAAAGGGGTTTTCTCATAATCAATATTTATCACCTATCCATGGCATAGGTGATTATTATCTGATCGGTGGGGGTCCGACTGCCGAGACCCCCACTGTTCACAAGGATGATCTAACCATGCCGTTCCTGGGAGCCCCATAGGAATAGAGCGGTAGTGCGCATGCTCGGCCACCACTCCATTCACTTCTATGGGGCTGCCGAAGCCCCATAGAATGAGTTGTGGTATTAAGTATTAACCACTAAACCACCAAGAGTAGGATAAGAATACTATTCCTATCCCCAAAACCACTCCATTTAAAAGTGTATGATGTAATTTATGTAGAAAAATTGAAAGGTCTGTAAAAACAGGGGCATTTTCCTGTCTCTGTTGTGGGCATCAATGCCCAGAAAAAAAAATGGTGGAATTGCTGTTTTTATCTCCCAAAAAAAAAACTAATTCTTAAAAAAAAAAACAGCCCTCATACAGCTGTGTCGACGGCTCTGGAATGTGGTAATACAAAAAATAAAATTAAAAATAATTGCTCCGTCCTGAAGGCTAAAATTAAGGGTTAAAAGAATGAAGTGTAGTTCTAAAATACACTTTTTTTTTAATAAACCCCAAATTTTCGAATTTATCTTATATTTGCCTGTACAGGTATTTTCCATTTATATATGATAGAAATGTGCTCCAAATTCATAATAAACCACTAGAATGTTTTTATGCTGGGCCTCCACTCGGCAACATGTATAAGGGTCACGTCCAGGCATACAGCCATTAGAAAATGCAGTTATGTGACAGCATCTCTGGATGAGACACAAGTATACAGCACATAACCACGGTCGTAATGATTGTAAAAAATGGAAACATTCTACAGGGTGGGCCATTTATATGGATACACCTAAATAAAATGGGAATGGTTGGTGATATTAACTTCCTGTTTGTGGCACATTAGTATATGGGAGGGGGAAACTTTTCAAGCTGGGTGTTGACCATGGCGGCCATTTTGAAGTCGGCCATTTTGTATCCAACTTTAGTTTTTTCAATGGGAAGAGGGTCATGTGACACATCAAACTTATCGAGAATTTCACAAGAAAAACAATGGTGTGCTTGGTTTTAACGTTACTTTATTCTTTCATGAGTTATTTACAAGTTTCTGACCACTTATAAAATGTGTTCAAAGTGCTGCCCATTGTGTTGGATTGTCAATGCAACCCTCTTCTCCCACTCTTTACACACTGATAGCAACACCGCAGAAGAAATGCCTCCCGATCTGACCCCCTTAGACTTTTATCTTTGGGATCATCTGAAGACAATTGTCTATGCTGTGAAGATACGAGATGTGCAGCAACTGAAACTACGGATACTGGAAGCCTGTGCTAGCATTTCTTCTGCGGTGTTGCTATCAGTGTGTGAAGAGTGGGAGAAGAGGGTTGCATTGACAATCCAACACAATGGGCAGCACTTTGAACACATTTTATAAGTGGTTAGAAACTTGTAAATAACTCATGAAAGAGTAAAGTAACGTTAAAACCAAGCACACCATTGTTTTTCTTGTGAAATTCTCGATAAGTTTGATGTGTCACATGACCCTCTTCCCATTGAAAAAACTAAAGTTGGATACAAAATGGCCGACCCATATACTAATGTGCCACAAACAGGAAGCTAATATCACCAACCATTCCCATTTTATTTCGGTGTATCCATATAAATGGCCCACCCTGTATATGTAAGGCTCTGCTCACACTGCCATCGGAGGCTCTGTTCGGAGCCTCCGTTGGTTATTCTGGCAAATTTTACGACAATAATAGTTGCAGCAATTTACTTGCCGTCACAATGACAAAACCTTGATGGACCCCATTATAAGTCAATGGGGTCCATCAGACACTGTTGGTATCCGTTGTATGACGGATCCAGCACACTGCAGCTGCTTCTGTTATGAATGGAAGCCACAATGCAGATGTGAACAGAGCCTAAATTGATACTTTATGTTTATTTGGAACACGTTTTTACTAAAACAAATAAAAAAATACCTACTGGACAAATCCACCATATAAATCAAGAGTTTTTTTTCATACTAAGCAAAAGAAAAAAACACAACCCTATATAGAGAATATGTAGGTATTTATTGTTTATTGCTTAGGTGCCAGTAACTTAAACACCAGTGTAAAGGATCTGCCAGGCACAGCTTCGGGGTTAACTCCCAGAACTAATCAGTCAGCACCTGAGAATACATCCCTGAGACTGACTCCTGCTTCCACCATTCAGGCTGGCAGGCTTAGGAGTGGGAGAGCCTATCGTAACCTGGCCAGACTCAGCTAGCTCCCGCCCTCGGTCTATTTAAGCCTGCCCTTCCTTTCCCTCGGTGCTTGTGATTCTTTCCTTGTGGTTTCCTGGCCCAGCTACAGCTCCTGCTATTTTTGATCCTGCTCCATACAGACCCTGGCTTACCGACTACTCTTCTGCTTTTCGTTTTGTACCTCGCACACTCCTGGCTTGACTCGGCTCGTTCACCACTCTGGTTGCTCACGGTGTTGCCGTGGGCAACTGCCCCTTTTCCTTGCTTGTGTTCCTTTGTATGTTTGTCGTGTTTGTCGTGCACTTACTGAGCGCAGGGACCGCCGCCCAGTTGTACCCTGTCGCCTAGGGCGGGTCGTTGCAAGTAGGCAGGGACAGAGAGGCGGGTAGATTAGGGCTCACTTGTCCGTCTCCCTACCCCCTGCCATTACATAATCACAAGCCCATACCTAGTCTACCCCTGGTCCCTGACACCACTATGGATCCCCGTGAGACCCTGGCTCAGCAAATGCAGGGTCTCTCCCTACAGGTCCAGGCCCTGACTCAGAGGGTCAACCAGCCTGATGCTACCCTGGTAGTTCCCCTCACCGCACCTCTTGAACCCCACCTCAAGTTGCCCGACCGGTTCTCAGGGGACCGGAGGGCTTTTCTCTCCTTTCGGGAGAGTTGTAGGCTTTACTTTCGTTTAAAGCCTCATTCCTCAGGTTCTGAGAGCCAGCGGGTGGGTATAATTATGTCCCGGCTCCAGGAAGGGCCCCAAGAGTGGGCCTTCTCCTTGGCTCCTGACGCCCCTGAACTTTCCTCCGTTGATTGTTTCTTTTCTGCTCTCGGACTTATTTATGACGAGACTGACAGGACTGCCTTTGCCGAGAGTCAGCTGGTGACCTTAAGTCAGGGTAAGAGACCTGTTGAGGAGTATTGCTCTGACTTTCGGAAGTGGTGCGTAGCTTCTCGGTGGAATGACCCTGCCTTAAGGTGCCAGTTTAGGTTGGGTCTGTCGAATGCCCTGAAAGACCTGCTAGTTAGCTATCCCTCTTCTGACTCCCTAGACCAGGTTATGGCTTTAGCGGTACGACTTGACCGACGTCTCAGGGAACGACAACGTGAACGTTTATGTGTTTTCTCCTCCGACTCCCCCATGATGCCTCCCGAAGCTCCGTTGCTTCGTTCCTCCCCGAAAGATTCAGAGATACCTATGCAACTCGGGGTCTCCGTGTCCCCCCAACAACGTAGAGAATTCCGCAGGAAGAATGGTCTCTGCTTCTACTGTGGGGACGACAAGCATCAAGTGAACAACTGTCCTAAGCGTAAGATTGCAGCCAGAGAACTTCCGCGTCTAAGTGATCATCGGGGAGGTCACTTGGGCGCACAGGTATTTCCCGTAAATATGAAACGTACTAAGATCTTGCTTCCCTTTCAGGTCTCTTTTGGTGGTAGGTCTGCTACCGGCAGTGCCTTCGTGGATTCAGGGTCCTCTACTAATATCATGTCTGTGGAATTTGCTATGTCCCTTGCTATGCCTCTGATTGATTTGCCTAAACCTGTCCCGGTAGTGGGTATCGACTCCACTCCTCTTGCTAATGGTTATTTTACACAGCATACCCCTGTTTTTGAACTCCTTGTTGGCTCCATGCATTTGGAGCAATGCTCTGTACTGTTGATGCAGGGATTATCGTATGATTTGGTTCTAGGTCTTCCCTGGTTGCAGTTGCATAATCCCACGTTTGACTGGAATACTGGGGAGCTAACCAAATGGGGTAATGAATGTTGTACGTCATGTTTTTCTGTTAATTCTATTTCTCCCCCTAAGGAGGCGAATACGCTACCCGAGTTTGTTCAGGACTTCGCTGATGTTTTCTCTAGGGAGGCCTCCAAAGTGTTACCTCCTCATAGAGAATACCATTGCGCTATCGAATTGGTACCAGGAGCTAAGCTTCCTAAGGGTAGGATATTTAATCTTTCTTGTCCCGAACGTGAAGCTATGAGAGTGTATATCCAGGAATCCCTGGCCAAGGGTTACATTCGTCCCTCTTCTTCTCCGGTAGGTGCTGGCTTCTTCTTCGTGGGGAAGAAGGATGGTGGTCTTAGGCCATGCATTGACTACCGTGGCCTGAATAAGGTCACGGTAAGGAACCAGTATCCCCTTCCTTTGATTCCTGATCTCTTTAATCAGGTTCAGGGGGCCCAATGGTTTTCTAAATTGGATCTACGGGGGGCGTATAACCTTATTCGCATCAAAGAGGGGGATGAGTGGAAGACTGCGTTTAACACGCCCGAAGGCCATTTCGAATACCTCGTCATGCCCTTTGGGTTGTGTAATGCCCCTGCGGTCTTCCAGAATTTCATAAATGAGATTTTGAGAAATTACCTGGGGATTTTTCTGGTAGTGTACCTTGATGACATACTGGTGTTTTCCAAGGACTGGTCCTCCCACATTGAGCATGTCAGGAAGGTGCTCCAGGTCCTTCGGGAAAACAAACTGTTTGCCAAAACCGAAAAATGTGTGTTTGGGGTACAGGAGATTCCATTTTTGGGTCAAATCCTCACTCCTCATGAATTCCGCATGGACCCCGCCAAGGTTCAGGCTGTGGCGGAATGGGTCCAACCTGCCTCCCTGAAGGCGTTACAGTGTTTTTTGGGGTTTGCTAATTATTACAGGAGATTTATTGCTAACTTCTCGGTCATCACTAAGCCCCTTACGGACCTCACTCGCAAAGGTGCTGATCTCCTCCACTGGCCTCCTGAGGCTGTCCAGGCTTTTGAGGTCCTTAAGAAGTGCTTTGTCTCGGCCCCGGTGCTGGTTCAGCCCAACCAAATGGAGCCATTTATCGTGGAAGTTGACGCATCTGAGGTGGGAGTGGGGGCTGTCTTGTCCCAGGGTACCAGGTCCCTCACCCATCTCCGCCCCTGTGCCTACTTCTCCAGGAAGTTTTCGCCAACTGAAAGTAACTATGATATTGGCAACCGCGAACTCTTAGCCATTAAATGGGCATTTGAAGAGTGGCGCCACTTCCTGGAGGGGGCTAGGCACCAGGTAACGGTCCTTACCGACCACAAGAATCTGGTTTTCCTAGAATCTGCCCGGAGGCTAAACCCGAGACAAGCTCGATGGGCGTTATTTTTTACCAGATTAAATTTTTTGGTTACCTATAGGGCTGGGTCTAAAAATATTAAGGCTGATGCACTGTCGCGTAGCTTCATGGCCAGCCCTCCTTCGGAGGAAGATCCTGCTTGTATTTTGCCTCCAGGTATAATCATTTCCTCGATCGATTCTGATTTAGTCTCTGATATTGCTGCTGATCAAGGTGCAGCTCCCGGGAACCTTCCTGAGAACAAGCTGTTTGTTCCCCTGCAATTCCGGCTAAGGGTACTTAGGGAAAATCATGACTCCGCACTATCTGGCCATCCAGGCATCCTGGGTACCAAACACCTCATTACCAGAAATTATTGGTGGCCTGGGTTGCCTAAAGACGTTAAGGCCTACGTCGCCGCTTGTGAGGTTTGTGCTAGGTCCAAGACTCCCAGGTCCCGACCAGCGGGCTTACTGCGTTCGTTGCCCATTCCCCAGAGACCTTGGACACATATCTCCATGGATTTTATCACCGATTTGCCTCCATCTCAAGGCAAGTCGGTGGTGTGGGTTGTAGTAGACCGCTTCAGTAAGATGTGCCACTTTGTGCCCCTCAAGAAACTACCCAATGCCAAAACGTTGGCTACCTTGTTTGTCAAACACATCCTGCGTCTCCATGGGGTCCCTGTCAATATTGTTTCGGACAGAGGGGTACAATTTGTTTCATTGTTTTGGAGAGCCTTCTGTATGAAGTTGGGGATTGATCTGTCCTTCTCCTCTGCCTTCCATCCTGAAACCAATGGCCAAACGGAGAGGACTAATCAATCTCTAGAACAATACTTAAGGTGTTTTGTCTCTGACTGTCAATTTGATTGGGTCTCTTTCATTCCCCTCGCCGAATTTTCCCTTAATAACCGGGTCAGTAACTCGTCAGGGGTCTCTCCTTTTTTTTGTAATTTTGGGTTTAATCCACGGTTCTCCTCCGTTTCACCTGGTAGTTCCAACAATCCCGAGGTAGAGGTCGTTCATCGGGAACTGTGCACAGTCTGGGCCCAGGTTCAGAAAAACCTAGAGGTGTCCCAGAGCGTACAAAAAACTCAGGCTGATAAAAAACGTTCTGCTAACCCCCTGTTTATGGTCGGGGATCTGGTGTGGTTGTCGTCTAGGAACTTGCGTCTCAAGGTTCCGTCCAAGAAGTTTTCTCCCCGGTTTATTGGGCCGTATAAGGTCATTGAGGTCCTCAATCCTGTCTCCTTCCGTCTTTTCGGATACACAACGTGTTTCATGCCTCCCTCCTCAAGCGCTGCTCCCCGTCCTTGGCTCCCTCGAGGAGACCTCCTGTTCCCGTCCTCACCCCTGAGGGGGTGGAATTCGAGGTGGCCAGGATTGTGGACAGCAAGATGGTCCAAGGCTCCCTCCAGTACCTGGTCCATTGGAGAGGATACGGGCCCGAGGAGAGGACTTGGGTACCCGCCCGGGATGTTCACGCTGGGGTATTGGTCAGGAGGTTCCAACTGCGTTTCCCCAGTAAGCCAGGTCCTCTTAGAAAGGGTCCGGTGGCCCCTCATAAAAGGGGGGGTACTGTAAAGGATCTGCCAGGCACAGCTTCGGGGTTAACTCCCAGAACTAATCAGTCAGCACCTGAGAATACATCCCTGAGACTGACTCCTGCTTCCACCATTCAGGCTGGCAGGCTTAGGAGTGGGAGAGCCTATCGTAACCTGGCCAGACTCAGCTAGCTCCCACCCTCGGTCTATTTAAGCCTGCCCTTCCTTTCCCTCGGTGCTTGTGATTCTTTCCTTGTGGTTTCCTGGCCCAGCTACAGCTCCTGCTATTTTTGATCCTGCTCCATACAGACCCTGGCTTACCGACTACTCTTCTGCTTTTCGTTTTGTACCTCGCACACTCCTGGCTTGACTCGGCTCGTTCACCACTCTGGTTGCTCACGGTGTTGCCGTGGGCAACTGCCCCTTTTCCTTGCTTGTGTTCCTTTGTATGTTTGTCGTGTTTGTCGTGCACTTACTGAGCGCAGGGACCGCCGCCCAGTTGTACCCCGTCGCCTAGGGCGGGTCGTTGCAAGTAGGCAGGGACAGAGTGGCGGGTAGATTAGGGCTCACTTGTCCGTCTCCCTACACCCTGCCATTACAACTAGCATGCAAAATCATGGCAAACTATTCCTTTTGAAAGGGGTTCTCCATTATTGCCACTTCTTGCCAATGATGTAACAATGGGGTCGTGCTATTATCCATCAAAGTTTCAGTATTCCACTGCTAAGCTAAATTCGCACAAGCAGTACAGTCTTGTTAGTGACGTCAATCATTGCATCTACTGTTAGCAGATCTATGTCCTTCTGATAAGCGCAACTGATATAGCACCATACACGTAAACACACTTAAACATATTGATAAAAGGTCCTTTTACACCGGCCCATTTTGGTCGTAACAACGTGTGGCGATCAACGAGACAGCTCGTTGATTGGCGCTCGTTTGCTCCTTTATATGGGGACAACCGCTCGTTACTACGTTTGCTCATCCCCATACATTCCTATCATGTCGGCAGCACGTCTCCCTGTCTACACAGGCAACTGTTGCCGACAACGATAATATTTTCTGTTTCAGTAACGGTACAATCAGCCGATGAACGAGTGGTTCTCGAGAGGATGTGGGATCCGGCCTGATCGATGCTCCACCCCTTCCCCACGACAGATGCAGCTGAGAGCCTAAGGAAAGCAACGCCGGAATGGGGAAGGAGTAGCAAAGAGGAGGCGGAGTCTGCTCTCTCCTGTAATACACCTGTCTGACACACACACGATTGGACTGATGACGCTTTAAAAGGGTGACCCTGGCTGGAGAGACGCCACCCCCGGACGAAGGCATCCCGCCGAAACGCGCGTCGGGTCTGACGATCTCTCCTGCCTGAGACATCACCATGGGTATGTGACCAGCTACATTTGTTTCTTTTTGCTGCTTTGCTCATAGACCTTACTCACTCAGAGTAGTATTGGTTAAACTTTTTTAGTTTTTGGGCACCAGACCACCAACTTGTATTCGTACAGAGACTTCACCAATGTACTTGCATTGTTTTTTCAAGTATGATATTTACTCTCACTTGTGTCTTACAATCTCTGCTTTCTTTTATTGACTTCCAATCAACCTGTATGGTCTGTCTGCTCAACATAGCTGCTAATACTATGCATATGTGTCTACCCACCCATGGTGCACTTGTATCTCTGGCATCAGATGAACGTTTTACTCTCATGCTGTGCATGACTCATCTTTTAATCTTGTGATTTTTTCAATAAAGATTGTTATTCTCTTTTCTGCTACATTGTTGTGTTAATTGTACCCCACACCTTATAGGCTTTATATCAGATGTTGAGGGTCAGTGCACAAAGATATACTTGGTTTTACCTAGGATCTCGTTCTTTACTCAATTCATGTATTTACATTAACATTGATGAGATTGCTTCCTGTTTGTACCAATAGGTTGTGGATGGGAAGCGAGAAGAGTGGGGAAGCTACAGAAGAAGTGTGTTGGGAGACCACTTAGCAAGTGAGGAATTCTCCTTTGAACTCCGATGTAGAACGGGGCTGTAGCTCAGAAGAGGTGAGTATCACAGGGGCAGCCATTCCTCAGCCTCACCACTCTTCTCCTCTGAGAACCCACAAATCGGGAAACACCCTTTTCCTTATTGTCTGGGGCAGCTCTTTTATTAGAACCTGCATTGAAATTCTGGTTTGGCCCACAGATACTCACTCTCCCGTTCTCCTACCAGTGAAGAAACTGCTACCGCCAACTGCATGGGCCCAAATTCACCACTGGAACAAACCCCCACACCTTGTTGATTACAATTTAGATCTGCGTCTACTCCCTGTGGATTACAAATTAGCTCTGCATTTACCAGATGTGGATTACAAAGACAGTGAATATCCCTCCTCTGTATTACAAGCCCGGCTGAAACAACACACATAGTATCATTTAGGACTAGTTTTCAAGAGTTGTTTATCAAAAGACTTTAGTTATCCTGTTTTCCTGATTCTCATACTATTGAAATACATAATGTGAAAGACCTGTCAGTTATCATTGTCCTTGCTGTGGAATAAAAGTAAAAGATTCAAGCAACCCTCCTGCCTGGTTGTAACGGCTGCAGTCGCGGACCGCCGCCTCCCCTTACCTGCTGACGGCCACGACCACAGACCTCTCGCCTCCTGCCGACGTCTCCCTCCCCGGAGACACCAGCACAACCGGCCACTCTGGCCTGCAGTGACCACCAGGGTGTGCGCGCGCTAGTTCTCAGCCTTAATTAATTATTCCAAAATCACCCTGGACTATAAAAAGGGCCCTGTCTTTTCACTCCTTGCCTGAGCATTGTTGTGTATTTCCATGTCAGTCTTAGCAAATTCCCAGTGTTCCTGTGCCCTGTTACCCGTATCCCGTACTGTGTTTGTTCCTGTGCCCTTCCTAGTATTGGAGTCGTGTTGTGCCATCTGCCATGCCTGCTGTCATACACCATGTCTGGTGTCATCTGCCACGCTTGATATCCTCCGCCACGTTTGGCGTTACCTACCGTCAAGTTTTATCGGTGTCTAAGCCTCTGTTACTGTGTGGACTATTACAGGTACTCTTGTGCTAGGACTTTGCATAGACTTTGTATACTGTTTTTTGGCTAGCTGCTACTCCGCTACGGTGGTGTGGCCTAGAGAGTCCACATACCCACGGACCGTGACAGTAGTCCTTACACTTGCTGAGTGGGCAGCTCTTCCTGGGGTGATGTCAATGCTGTGTTGTGTGGTCTAAGCCGAGCATGCCTTCGTCTCTGCCTCTTCAGTTTCACTGAAACACTGAGGTAATGAGACTGCAGGTACTTCACCCTCCTCCTTCTTCACTTCTATTTACTGTTTTACACTAGACTGATTTTTTTAGAGACTAAGGCTGGATTCACACCTGCGTCAATGCATTCCATTGTTCTGATCTGCCAGAGAAGCAGAGCAAGGGAAAACCGAAAGCAACGGTTCCATTGCACCACGGACACCACTGGTGCCCGACAGAACCCAATGACATTAATGGGTTCCGTCAGCTGTCCGTTGAGTTGTCCGTGGTAATCTCTGCCTAATCTGCGACGAAGGTCCCTAACGGTGCCTCCAAAACAGATGTGAACAGAGCGAGCCTAAGGAGGTTTCTGAACATTTACAGAGGACCTAGAGGCAGGGAAATCAGAACTACAAGCTGCTGAACTGAACCATTTCCCCCTGATAATATAGCATACAAAGTTTCCCTGTAACCTGAGCTTACAGCAGGGTAGTGTGTTTTCATTTTAACAAATATCAATTATTTATTTTAAAGATACAATTACAGAATTAAACGTAACATTCAGTAAGAAAAATATAACAATTGTACATTTTTACACTTACATTCAATTCTAAGAGGATTAAAAGGAGAGTAAATGTATTGGGTTAAGAGATGTAAGTACATATGCAGCACTCATATCTTTAAAATGGTTGTTCAGGTTTTTTTTTGTTTTTTTTTAAAGCCCATCACTAGCCATAGCGTTCACGTGCCTAGCATCCGGGGTAACGTGAGTTCTGGCCGTCTTACTTGCATAAAGCTGGTTTTGCTTCCTGTCTGGAAGATCTCCAATTCAGTAGCAATCATATCTTAATACCAGAACAGTAATTTAAAAGAAGTTGTACCATAAAGACTCAACTACAACTTCTGTGTTCGGCTGTCAAAATGGTGAGTGTTCTCAAGGGCGTACTTGTAGAATGCGCAGGGGAGAAGAAAGAAGACAGAAGACTGCAGTAGATAAAATATGTCGTTAGCAGCATATTGTCTTATCTGTTGTAGAAAAATAACCATCTGGTACTGCATCAAGACGGGACCGCAACTGGAAAGGTATAAGAAACATTGCCGGGATTACAGGATCACTGTTTTTAGGTATATCGAATAAAATCGTTGAAACAAACCCTGACGATTTTGTGAGGATACTAGTACAATTCACACCTGAGCACCCGTTCAGAGGAGCAGCTTTTTCTTCCCAATTTGCATTACTTCAAAACCGCGAGGAGAGGAGTTCCTGATACGAATTCACCCCCTGCGGTTAAGGCTCCAGAGGCAAGCACAGTGTGATCGAGCGTGTACAAGCTACAAAGCCAAGTTGTGCTGGTGACATTGCACAACTCACTAAGGTGAGCTCCATTCATAAAGCTACTTTCTATCCTACAAATATCAGAACGATATCACCTTAGAGGAGCGCCGTTTTCTCTCTTTTTTTATCCCCCCTTTTTTTCTTAAGAAGTGCCTACATTAAACAGAGACTGGTAAGGGATTACGGGACCATCAGCACAGGAGCAGTGGAGGCAGGGTGTGACTAGAACTTATAGGGCCCCATAGCTAAATGAGATGGGGCCCTATCACCTAGTGACAGGAAACTGAAACAGCAGCATAAGTAGCAATAACTAAAGGAATGAATAATAGCGTCATATATCAGAGAACCCGCATAGAAGTGCTAGATAGCAGAATGCTATGGCTGCTTTGGCTACAGTAACACTCATGAGCAGAGGATTTAATAGGTGAGTATGGACTTTTTTGTTGTTTTTGCACATTAACAGCTGCTCAAATACGTTCTTTTTTTTTAAAAATAAGCTGGACAACTCATTTAACATTATTTCTATATAGGAAATTGCATTACCTGGATATGGAACGAAAACAGAAAAGTAATACACAGATATGTAGTAATAGCTACAAACAGCATGGAAACATGAACCTGCTTCTCTGATTAAGATATGTCAGTATGGTCATCTGTACATGGTCTAGCTGATCTTTACAAGTTGTGCACTGATTTTCTGGCTAGCCTCCTGGCCATATCTAGCTGCTGGAGCCAAGGTTTTTCTTTAAACTCACTGGAAAGACAGAACAATATTAATCAAATACTATGAATATTTTGTAGAAAAAATAATAATTTGTTTTTATTAAAGACTGAGGTAGCATAGAGCAACTAAAACATTCAATTTTCTGCAGGATTATTTAAAGATTTGATTGTTGCGACAAATTCTGAACAAGTGGACATATTTCATGCCAGCTCGGACCACTCTCTTAAAACTATCCCTATCTACTGTCATCCACCAATCCTCATTCAACATGTGTTTGCTACGGTACATTAATAATCCATATCTTGAGCCCTTTCTAGCTAAGACTCTATATTGCTACTTCAATTCTCATCCAAACTGTAGCTCTGCTCTGCTACATCTATATATGACTATGTTTAGCATTTGTGAACAGGACAGTTTTATGGTGTTTCCCCTAAAATACGAAAAACGATTAGTGAATATAAATATTCGTTTTGTTCCATTTTTTGGTTATATTTGGTCATGGGAATGTCCAATATTGCAAAATCTATAGTTGCTGGGAACTAGCTTTTACCAAAGTCCTGAATAACAAATCTGACAAGTTAGAAAAGACGTATCACTACATAACTAAGCAGCTTTGCCATTCTGGAGTCTGCAAATGTGACAAACCCTTTGGGAGCTGTAATATAAGCCATATTATATGTTATTCATCTTTCCCAGGAAACAGATATAACTAAGAAACAACTGAAAACAAAGAGGAGTTTACATTTGTAGCTCCGAGAATGCATGGTGCTGTCATATGGGTGTGTGCACAGAAGGCACTATGCCAAGTGCCATGGGACGAACACACACAAAACAGGCAAAGTGAGAAGTGGAAGATAGAGGATACAGAAGGGAAGTGATCGGGGACAAAACACAGTTCTCCATAGTCTCTAGAATGTCTGACTATGATTGCCACTTCCGATCCCAGTTTACAGTAGAAACAGCAGCTCTAGATCACAGACATTGCATAAATTTAACAAGATGGTAGCAGATAACCTATACTCTTACCTTGCAAGGCTTAAGAAATATATAGCGTTCTGCCTTGGTGTGTGACCACTGTATTTTGAGAAGGACTCTAGAGATGAATTTAGCAGTAAGGCAGCATGGGGAGTTCTTAAATGATGTGGACGGTTGTTGCTGGTGTTTGTGATTGGTGGAAGTGGGATATGAGGATTCCAGCTATTTTCAAATATGTCATTGATATCCGGTGTTTCCCCCACAGGTTGACAGAGTCTCTTTACAGGATCTTCTCCTCTTTGCTTGAGTGAAGGAAACCTGGATAATTTTGTTGTCCGCTCTCTCAATGTCAAAGGGCGCAATTTTAAAACGACATTAACAATTGCTTGACTGCTGTGTGCGCGAGAATTCTTGACAACCCTTCTCCATTTGTCCTGATAAAAACCATGTAACTCTCTGCTAGTCATCTTGGGTTCGGTGAAACCATCAACTACAACTGGGTCCCCAACACGGGTTTTAAATTGTGGAGCCCATTTTTTTACTTTATAGACTCTTTTCTGAGCTTTATATAGCCATTGTTTTACTTTAATGTAGATGTTCATGGGAAGGGAGACTTTTGGAAAGGAGACAACTGACCACATTTTCATTATTAAATACAGAAGACAGTCTTTATGTCCAAACTGGATACATATCTTGAGTGGTGTCTGACCGAGTGCGTTTTGACAGTCCAAGCACAAAACATTCCGTGCAATAAATGATTTGATCAGAAGAAGCTGGCCTTTTTCAACAGCAGCATGGACTGCACATTTCCCAATATCAGGATGGTCAGTATCACGACACCATTCCCTATAAGGATGAGCACCGATTGCCTCATCTGCTCTGACACCTTTGGTCTGCAGCCATTCTGCAAGTTCCAGATGGCCAAAATGTGCAGCTATGTAAAGTGCTGCTCGTTGCTGGAACCTGATTGTGAAATATACATAAGTCATTGTAGAACAAACTAGAAAACATTAACAAGAAGACTTTAGCTTAAAGTGGAGCTCCATATTTAAAGTGTACCTAAACGTTTACAAACCTTTTGACATGTGATACTGACATGTCAGAAGTTTTGATCAGTGGGGGTCCAAGCACTCATACCTCACCGACAGCTAAAACTAAGCCACAGAAGCGCCCGGGTGAGCGCTGCGCCACTTAGTTTCTGATCGGCTTTCCTCAGAAAGCCGAGCAAGCAGTCTAGTTATCCTTTACTTACCATTGGCTATATTCAGCAAATGTAAAATCTAGTAGCTTTGTAATGTATCTCCATTACCTTTTTTCTGTTTGCTTTTACTTTTAGCAGTTTAGAATAAAAATTCTTGTCCCTGCCAGGAAAGTGTCAACAACATGCTGTTCATATTATCAGGAATCCTTATGTTAAAGTGGATTTTTCACCTAATTATGCTGCTCTATATAAAAAAAATAATGTGCCATTTGGCTAATAAACCTTCTCAGAGAATACTATAGCCCAATGGTTCTCAGTCTGTTGTATTTATAAGGGGAGCGTTCCCCACCTATCCCCTCCTCCTCCTGCCCCACTCACTAGTTTTTGATGGCTGTCATGTATACAAGCAGATACACGGCAGCCAGTCAGTCACAGGTGAGAATGGGGGGTGGGGGTGGAGAGCTGTCCTCATGAATACAGTGGACTCATAACCAAAAAATTGAGTTAAGTGCTTTTTCAGAATATGCACACTGGTGCAAGAAAATTTGCTATCACAAGATTTTTTAGAATTTCTGTATAACTTTGGCCTAAAATGTTCTCTGGTCTTCAGCTAGGTAAAACGTAATAGATTTCAAGAGAATCCAATGAAACAAATGACACAGGAAAAGAATATACTTTTCACACCTAATAAAATGATCGTGCATTACTATAACTATTGATTACTCCTGGTGATCTTCTTGGAAATACTTATCAATGTTGGAGGGCTTCCTGAGAGGATCCATGGAAGGTTCTTTCTAATATATTTAAGCTTTGACTTTGCCATCCCAAAACGCTAAACTTCTCCATTACCCATTTTTGGTAGAGGGAAAGCCCACCTTTTGATCAGCTTTAGATCATGAATAGATATCATTACATTCCCCTTCACTTTTGGTTATGGGACGGATGCTCACTCCTTAGCAAAGTGACTAAAGATACAGAAAACATACAATGTAAAGCTGTAAGCAGATGCAATGATAAATTCAATCGTATTAGAGCAAAAATGATCAATTTCCACTGAACCATTGTGTCACGTTGGGTTCGTGGACCCACTGGGCCGTACCGCCGTGACGGTATGGCAGCTGGCCAACAGGGCGCAGGTCACAGTCTATAGTTCATATAGTGTACCTGTGGCAGCTCGGACAGTAGCAAGGCAGGCTTAGCTGGGACTAGGCAGCAGGTAGACGTCTGGCGTGGTGTAGCAGGACAGGTGTGGTGTACAGCACAGCACGACTTAAGCTCAGCATGGCACCTGACCAGGATAGCATGGGATACAGGATACAGGTACGGGGAACACTGGGAACTGGAAAACACTAGGAGACCATTTGCATAGACAAACTTTGGGTACGACAACGCTCAGTCATTGGAGTAAGGGGCACAGCCCTTCTTATAGCCCAGGGTGCTCTGGGAGCAATCAGCTCAATCTCCCACCTGTGTGCTCTTTGGCTTCTTAAGTCTGGACTGAGCTCGCGAGCGTACCCTGGTGGTCACTGTGGAACAGGACAGCCATATTTGCAGACATCTCTGAAAAGAAGGGCGTCGACTGAATGGAAGGAGTTCGTGGTCAGCGACCACGGACGTTACTGTATCCCCCCTCTTATGCCCCCTCCCCTTGGGACCAGAACGAGAGAGAAACCTCTTAACGAGGGTAGGAGCATTGAGATTCTCTTCTGGCTCCCAGGACCTCTCTTCTGGACCAAACCCCTTCCAATCTACTAAATAAATAGTTCTTCCTCTTACTTTTTTAGTGTCAAGGATCTCCTTAACCTCAAAGGTGTCTGAAGGACCGCTGGAGGCAACCGCAGGGCTAGGAGTCTTGGTATAGCGGTTCAGAACCAACGGCTTCAGGAGGGAGAAATGGAAGGAGTTGGGGATCTTGAGGGTAGGAGGCAGCCGAAGCTTGTGGGCGACAGGGATGACCCGCTGTAGGATCTCGAAGGGTCCGAGTAACCTGGGAGCAAATTTGTATGATGGCACCCTTAGTCGGATATTCCTAGAGGACAGCCAGACCTTCGTGCCAAGGAGAAATTGAGGAGGTTCTCTTCTCCTTGTGTCAGCCTTCCATTTCATGCGGTCAACTGCCAGTAGGATGGAGGATCAAGTCTGCTGCCAGATCTGCAGGAAGTCTCTAAAAGCAGAGTTAGCCGTTGGTATCTCGGACGTATTGGGCACCGGGACAGGAATTCGTGTGTGTTGGCCGTAGACAATGAAGAACGGTGTGTTCCTTGTGGACTCGCTGGTGTGATTATTATATGAGAACTCAGCCCACGGAAGCAGCTGCAACCGGTCATCATGCTGCTTGGAGATAAAGTGGCGTAGGTAGTTCTCCAAGATCTGATTGATCCTTCTCGACCTGGCCATTGGACTGAGGATGCTAGGCAGAGGAAAAGTCCAACTTCACACGAGGAGTCCGCAGAGGGCTCTCCAGAACTTCGAGGTGAACTGAACCCCCCGATCAGACACAATATGCTGCGGCAAGCCATGCAGGCGGAAGATGTGTTGGATGAAAAGGTTGGCAAGTTGAGGAACAGACGGAAAACCGGTCAGCGGAACGAAGTGGGACATCTTCTAAAATTGGTCCACCACCACTCAGACAGTACTGGATCCCACAGAGGGAGGCAGGTCCGTAACAAAGTCCATAGCTATATGCTGCCAGGGAGCATCGGGCACAGGCAATGGCTGGAGCAGACCAGCAGGTCTGGAGTGAGGGACCTTGTTAGCTGCACACACTGAGCAGGAAGAAACAAAGTCCATAATGTCTTTGGGCAGTGTGGGCCACCAGAAATGACGGGCAATCAGGTCTCGGGTTTTACGGGTCCCCGCGTCACCTGCCAGTCTAGAGCAGTGTCCCCAGCAAAGGATTCTCCTTCTGTCAGCCAGGTGCACAAAGGTCCTCCCTGGAGGAATGTCTCTAACTTGCAGGGGGTTGACAGAGACAATGCAAGACGGGTCAATAATATTCTGCAGAATTTCCATGGTGTCCTCTGTCTCTAAAGATCTGGACAAGGCATCGGCCCTCACATTCCTGTCAGCCGGGCGATAATGGAGCTCAAACTAGAACCTGGTAAAGAACAGCGACCACCTGGCCTGACGAGCATTCAGCCGTTGGGCCGTCTGGAGATAGGTGAGATTTTTGTGGTCTGTAAAAATTAGGATGGGATGAGCTGCGCCCTTTAGTAGATGTCTCCACTCCTCCAGAGCCAATTTGATGGCCAGTAACTCCCGATCCCCAATCGAGTAGTTGCGTTCTGCGGAAGAGAAGACCTTAGAGAAATATCCACATACCATTGACTTGCCCTTGGAACCTCTCTGGAAGAGGAGTGTACCAGCACCGACAGAGGAGGCGTCCACCTCCAACGAGAACTGTAGAGAAACATCTGGATGATGGAGGATAGAGGCTGATGTGAAGGCACTCTTCAAGCTATTGAATGCAGACTCTGCCTCAGGAGTCCACACCTTGGCGTTCATGCCCTTCTTGGTGAGGTTAGAGATAGGAGAAGTCAGTGAGAAGTTTGAGGGCGTGGCCATTCCAGGACAGACTTTACCTTTTCAGGATCCCTCTCGAGACCACGATTCGAGACGATGTAGCCCAGGAAGGGTAGAGTATCTTTCTCAAACACTCACTTCCCCAACTTGGCGTACAGACGATTCTCCCTTAACCGCAGCAAAACTTGACGGACATGTCTCTGATGAGTCATAGGAGCTGCAGAAAAAAATCAAGATGTCATCAAGATAGACTACTACACAAACATAGAGGAGGTCACGGAAGATGTCATTAACGAACTCCTGGAAGACAGCGGGAGCATTACACAGGCCAAAGCGCATTACTAGATATTCATAGTGTCAGTCAAGGGTGTTAAATGCAGTCTTCCACTCGTCACCCTGGCGAATCCGGATTAGGTTGTAAGCCCCACGCAGGTCTATTTAGAAAAAATCTTGGCACCACGTATACGATCAAACAGTTCTGAGAGTAATGGCAACGGATACTTATTTTTCACCGTGATCTGGTTTAGACCCCGGTAGTCGATACAAGGACTCAGGGAACCATCCTTTTTCTTGACGAAGAAGAACCCGGCTCCTGCCAGGGAGGAAGACTTCCGTATGAAGCCCCTCTCCAAGTTCTCTTTAACATAGGCGGACATGGACAGAGTCTCTGGCAAGGAGAGAGGATATATCCTACCACGGGGAAGGGATGCACCAGGAATCAGCTCGATAGGACAGTCATACGCCTGGTGTGGGGGCAGCATCTCCGCCTCCCTCTTGCTGAAGACGTCCGAAAATGCAGCATAATGACCAGGCCAGGTAATCCTGCCAATGGCTGAGACAGAGGAGGCTGAGCCGAACTAATCTGTACCAGGCAATAGTTGTGACACTTGGAGCCCCACTGGAGAACCCCTCCAGAGTTCCAGTCCAGGACTGGGGCATGTAGTCGGAGCCAAGGCAGGCCCAGCAGCACGGGGTTAACGGCTTTGGACAGGACAAAGAACGAGAAGAGCTCGGAGTGGAGAGCTCCTACTTGGAGCCTCAGCGGCTTGGTCACAGCAATAACTGGGTCTGGCAGAGGTAGTCCATTCACAGATGCAACCACCAACGGCCTCTCTAGAGGGGTAGTCGGCAATTGGAGATGATCCACCAGGTCTCTACGAATGAAATTAGCAGCGGATCCAGAGTCCAGATACGCAGAGTCACGATACGTTATTTCACCGGACACTATGGTCACGGGGATGGATAATTTAGACGGAAGTCCTTCTTTACCCAATGTTGTCTCTCCTACCAACCCTAGGCTTTGAGGCTTTTGGGGACACAGACGCACAAGATGGCCTCCAAGGCCGCAATATAGACAGAGTCCCGAAGTGCTTCTGCGTTGTCTCTCCTGGGTAAAAAGCTTACACTGGTCCATCCTCACAGACTCCTTAGGAGGGTCGGCATCAGAGGACAGTAGGGGTCGCTGCAAGGTAGAGACCGGACTAGGGAGGCCTCCCTCCCGACGAGCTTCTTGGAGCCGTTCTCGGATCCTTATATCAATCCGGGTGGCCAGAAGGATGAGGTCATCCAGGGTAGACGGTAGATCTCGAGCGGCCAGTTCGTTCTGAATCTTAGAAGACAGTCCCTGCCAGAATGTAGCCACCAGGGCCTTAATGTTCCACAACAGTTCTCCCGCCAGGAGAAGTGGATTGTGTACTCGCCCATGGAGGTGTCTCCTTGGCGTAGGTTCAGCAAGGAAGCCGCTGCAGACGAGAATCGTCCAGGCTCCTCAAACACTGTGCGAAATGTCCGGAAGAACCCCTGGAAGTCACGGGTCTCTGGTCCTTTTCTCTCCCAGATAGGATTTGCCCATGCAAGGGCCTTGCCAGTGAGGAGCGAGATGATGAAAGCGACCCTTGCGCCATAAGACAAAAATGCCCTTGCATACAGGCTGAAGTGGATCTGGCACTGGTTCAAAAATCCACGACAGGTCCCTGCATCTCCATCATAGTGGTCAGGAAGTGGCAAAGAAAAATGGGGATCAACACTGCCAGGAGGTGTAGTCTGAGGATCAACACTGCCAGGAGGTGTAGTAGGAGGAACTGCAGCTAGAGCCTCCTGCCGACGTGCGATAATGTTCAAGGCGTGGAGGAGTTGGTCCTGTCGAGACCGGAGGTCTAGCATATCTGTCCGTATCTCTAGTGACGTCATCTTGGTCTTGGATCGACCAGTGGGGTCCATGGCCTGAGCGTACTGTCACGTTGGGTTTGTTTACCCACTGGGCAGGACCGCCTTGACGGTATGGCAGCTGGCAGGTCTATAGTTCGCATAGTGTACCTGTGGCAGCTCGGACAGTAGCAAGGCAGACTCGGCTGGGAATAGGCAGCAGGTAGACGTCAGGCATGGTGTAGCCGGACAGGCGTGGTATACAGCACAGCACGACTACAGCTCAGCACGGCACCTGACCAGGATAGTACGGGATACAGGATATAGGTACGGGGAACACTGGGAACCGTAAAACACTAGGAGACCATTTGTACAGACAAACTTTGGGTACAACAACAATGCTCAGGCATGGGAGGAAGGGGCACAGCCCTTCTTATAGCCCAGGGTGCTCTGGGAGCAATCAGCTCAATCTCCCACCTGCGTGCGCTTTGGCTTCTTAAGTCTGGACTGAGCTCGCGAGCGCACCCTGTTGGTCACTGTGGAACAGGACAGCCATATGTGCAGACATCTCTGTAGAGAAGGGCGTCGACTGGATGGAAGGAGTTCTTGGTCAGCGACCACGGATGTTACACATTGGTATATTGATCAGTCTTCCGTAAAAAAAAAAATTGGTAAGTAGTGATATATTCTACAATACAATTTCGTTCACTTATTGCCCAAGAAAATGCATAAGGGTAATAGACATGAACAATTTTTCCCACTATATGATTATAATGTGGCAAATACATGTTCTTTTGTGGCCCCTTCCTGCGTAGTGAATAATCTCCCTTTAAACCTTTGAGGAGGTCTACAATGTTCACACTTGTTGAGGTTCAGCGACAGATTTTCTAGCATCTAGATTAGCAGGAGGTGAAATGAAAGTAGATAAGATTGTGAGCAGTTTGTGTACCTGAGAATAGTTTCATACTTTGAGAAGTAACGCTGGACATTTTGTTTGTGTCCAAGTACACAGGAACTTAAAAGTTCTTTCCAGCCATCCCAGACATCCATTCTGACTGTGGCACCTATGGAGAATTATAAATCTCGACTTGAATATGAACATAGTGCAAATAATATTTTTAAAACATTACATTTTACAGTAAGGCGTTTAGATTATTAATAATAAAAACAATAATAATAATCATCATCATCATCATCAAAGGTTGCACTAAATATTTTCCATTAGGCCGGGTTCACACGTAGCGAAAATACTGTGGATTTTCCACGACGTATTTCATTGTGGAAAATCCACAGCATAATACAGTAGCAGCAGAAATTTACCTGCGGTGCATTTTTTTAATTCGCAGAATGTAAATTGTATTTGTGTTATCGCTGCTTTTTTGTTGCGGGTTTTCACCATTGATTCAATAGGGACGTAAGACCCGCAACAAATAGTAGAAGAAAAAAAATCTTATACTTACCCAGAATTCTGTGCTTCTTTGTCCTCCTTGGATGGCATTTCATCCCATGTGACTGATCGCATGAAACCAGAGGCGTAGCTACGGGTTTAGCACAGGGGCGCGAAACACATCTGAGTGGCCCCAACCCAGTGGGGCCCCCTACATAGTATAATGACCCCTTAGTGGCGCCACACAGTATAATGCTCTTATAGCTGGCCCACACAGGATAATGCCCCTATTGCTGCCCCCACACAGTATAATGCCCCTATAGCTGCCCCCACACAGTGTAATGCCCCTAAAGTCGCTCCCCACACGCAGTATTATGGCCCTAAAATGTCCTCCCACACAAGATAATGCCCCCAAAGCTGCCCCCACACAGTATAATGACTCCTTAGTTCCCGCACAGTATAATGCCCACATAGCTGCCCACATACAGTATAATGCCCTGATAGCTGCCCCCACACAGTATAATGCCCCCATAGTTGCCCTCATACAGATTATTACCCTATAGCGACCCCCTTACCCAGTATAATGCACCATAGTGACTAATAAAAAAATAAAAATAAATACTCAACTATCCCCATTCCCACATCGAGTGGAGGAGATCCCTCTATTCCTCTAGTCTGTGCATTAAAAAAAAATTCAGAAAAAAAATAAAAAAATTCTAATCCTCTCGATAATAACATTTTGCAGATTAAACTATTTATTAATTGCCAAAGTAGTGGAGTCATCTATGCGGCAAAATGTACCTGTCCAAAATTATATGTAGGAAAGACGATTCAGGAATTTAGAAGACAAACTTCTAAACATATCAGCTCAGTCAATAGGAAAGAACACACCTCTCTGTCATGGCATGTTAGAAACATTAAATTTCTTACATTTTGGGGTATTACAAAACTTAAACTTGAACCCAGAGGGGGCGATCTTGATCGTAGACTTTTGCAGGAAAAGGCTTGTTGGATCCATCGCCTCAGTAGCTTGAACCCCAATGGCCTGAACAAAGGTTTTACCTTCATGGCCTTTCTGGGAAAGATTTACTTTAAACACTGCCGTTTTTATAATTATCAATACAATCATATGATCGTTGTTTTAGTATGTATAATATAATAACCTTAACCCCTTCATGGAAAGCCATGACTTCCCGCAAATTGCCGTACCCATACGCCAAATGTTTGGCACCGGCTCAGGAGCTGAGCCGATGCCATCATCGCTGGATCTCAGCTGTATCTTACAGCTGAGATCCGGCTGTAATGGCGGGGACCGAAATTAGCTTAGATCCCTGCCATTAACCCCTTAAGTGCAGCGCTCAAACGAGAGTGCTGCACTTAAGGTGTTTGCAGCTCATCGGAACCCCAGCAATGAAATTGCCGGGGTTCCGGTGGCTGCAATGGCAACCGGAGGCCTAATACTGGCCTCCCGGTCTGCCTAGCACCGAAGCCGGTCAAGATCCGCACGGCGGCGGAGCCTGATCGGCTTCCGTAGCCGCCGGCAAGATGGCGCCGTCTCAGGAGCTGATCCGGCGTCATCAGCGGTGGAAGTCAGCTGTATGTTACAGCTGACATCCACCTCTAACGGCAGGAACCGGAGCTAGCTCCGATCCCTGCCATTAACCCCTTCGATGCAGCAATCTAAAGCGATTGCTGCATCTTAGCGGTTTCTAGCAGATCGCCAGCCCTGACAGGAAATCAGGACTGGCGACTGCTGCTATGGCAACAGGAGACACAATGGCCTCCTGCTCAGCCATTACGGAAGCCGATTAGGCCCCGCCGGGAGGCGAAGCCTAATCGGCTTGCTGTCAGTGAATAACTGACAGATCTAATACATTGCACTACGTAGGTAGTGCAATGTATTAGAAAAAAAACATCAGACAGTTGGACCTTCAAGTCCCCTAGTGGGACTTGAAAAAAAGTGTAAAAAGAGTATAAAAAAGTGTAAAAAAAAGTTTGAAAACAATAAAAGTTTCAAGTAATAAAATAAAACACAATCCCCCTTTTTCTCTTATCAAGTCCTTTATTACTGAAAAAAAATAATAAACCATACGTATTTGGTTTTGCCGCAACCGTAACGACCTGAGGTATCAAAATATTATATTATTTATTGCACGCGGTGAACAGCGTAAAAAAAAACGTAACAAACTATACCAGAGTTTCTGTTTTTTCGTTACTTTGCCCTACAAATATTGGAATAAAAAGTGATCAAAAAGTCGCACGTATCCAAAAATGGTACCTATAAAAACTACAGCTCGTCTCGCAAAAAACAAGCCCTCATACAGCTCCGTCGACAAAAAAATTAAAAGGTTATGGTTCTCACAAGTTGGCGACAGAAAAAAGACATTCTTTTTACAAAAGTAGTTTTATTGTGCAAGAAGTTGTAAAACATAAAAAAGTTCTATAAATTAGGTATCGTCGGAATCGGACTGACCAGCAGAATAAAGTTAACATGTAATTTATAACGCGTGGTGAACGCTGTATAAAAAAAATAAAAAAAAACTATACCAGAATTGCGTTTTTTTGTTAACCTGGCCTCCCAAAAAATGCGATAAAAGGTGAACAAAAAGTCGCATGTACCCCAAAATGGTACAAATAATAACTACAGCTCGTCCCGCAAAAAAAAGCCCTCATACCACTATGTCTATGAAAAAATAAAATTAGTTATGGCTCCAATAAGTCAGGAAATAAAAAATATGCGGTTGTGCCGGCATGAGGGGAACAGTTTCAAGAGGCGATTTATCAAGGACCTAAAATTAGGGACCCAGGAAGGGGAGGGCCCAAACATATCCGCTGGAAGCGACGGTACCCGTATTATGCCAGGACAACACTTTCCCAGCAAAATTCCCCAAACTGCAAAGGTGCGGAGTGTGGCCCAAAAGGGGCATAAGAAAGGACGCCATATATCAGTGCGACACCGGCCTGTGCAGAAAGGATTGCTTCACAGCGTAACACACATCTATGGATCATTTTATTGGTATTTTTACCCCATTATTATACCACCTGACTATGGGCCTGATGTACTCTGCCCAGCTTACATGTACCCACACATTATAAATGGAAACACCAGCAATACTCAAACAAATCTACTACCAAGCAAAATCCGCTCTCCAAAAGCCAAATGGCATTCCCTCCCATCTGAACCCTACAGCGTGCCCAAAGAGCAGTTTCCTTCCACATATATGGCGTCGCCATAGCCGGGAGAACCTTTTTAACAACTTTTTTGGTGTGGCTCTCCAGTGGCATAAGCTGGGCATGACATATTTGCCACTGAAATAGCATATCTAGGGAAAAATATAACATTTTAATTTGCACCATCCGCAGCGCATTCATTTATGGAAAAAACCTGTGGGGTGAAAATGCTCACTACACCCCTTAATAAATGCCTTGAGGGATGCAGTTTCCAAATGGGGTCACTTCTCAGGGGTTTCATTTTATTATTTCACATCAGAGCCTCTGCAATTGTGAACCAATACTTTGTAAATCGCCAAATTAGGCCTCAATTTCGCATGGTACGCTTTCCCTCCTGAGCCTGGTCGAATGTCCAGGCAAAAGATTAGGGCCACATGTAGGGTGTTTCTAAAACCGGGAAACACTGCATAATAATTAGAGGGCTGTCTTGTAATGGTGGCACAAGCTGGGCACCACATATTGGCAGATCTATGGAAAAAAATCCCATTTTCACTCTGCAACATCGAGTGCACACTAATTTCTACCAAACACCTGCAGGGTTAACATGCTTACTACACCCCTAGGTAAATGCATTGAGGGGTGTAGTTTCCAAAATGGGGTCACTTCTGGGGGGTTTCCACTGTTTTGGTCCCACAGGCGCCCAGAAACCAATCCAGCAAAATCTGCACTCCAAATGGCGCTCCTTCCCTTCTGAGCCCTGCCGTGTACCCAAACAGCAGTTTATGACCACATATGGGGTATTGCCGTACTTGGGAGAAATTGCTTTACAAATGTTAGGTTCTTTTTTTCCTTTATTTGTTGAGAAAATGAAAAATTTTGCGCTAAAGCTACGTCTTATTGAAGAAAAAGGATTGTTTTTATTTTCACTGCCCAATTCTAATAAATTCTATGAAACATCTATGGGGTCAAAATGCTTACTACACCCCTAGATGAATTCCTCAAGGGGTGTAGTTTCCTAAATGGAGTCACTTTTTGGGCGCGTTCATTGTTTTGTCCCCTCAGGGGCTTTGCAAATGCGACATGGCCTCCGCAAACCATTCCTGCTAAATGTGATCTCCAAAAGCCAAATGGCGCTCTTTCCATTCTAAGCCCTGCCGTGTGTCCAAACAGCCGTTTATTACCACATGTGGGGTATTGTTTTACTCGAGAGAAATTGCTTTACAAATTTTGTGGTGCTTTTTGTCCTTCAGTCCTTGTGCAAATGAGAAAAAATTAGCTAAACCTATATTTACTTTGAAAAATATAGATTTTTATTTTCAGGGCCTACTTCCAATAATTTCTGCAAAAAACCTGTGCGGTCAAAATGCTCACTATACCCCTAGATAATTTTCTTGAGGTGTGTAGTTTCCCAAATAGGGTCACTTTTGGGGGATTTCCACTGTTTTGGCAGCGCAAGAGCCCTTCAAATCTGACATGGTGCCTTAAATATATTGTAATAAAAATATGGCCCCAAAATCCACTAGGTGCTCCTTTGCTTCTGAGGCCGGTGCTTTAGTCCAGTAGCACGCTACGGCTATATGTGGGATACTGCAGAACCTGGGCAATAAATATTGAGTTGCATTTCTCTGGTAAAACTTTCTGTGTTATAAATAAAATTGGATTAAAAATGTATTTCTGCAAAAAAAAATTAAATCTGTAAATTTCACCTTTACTTTGCTTTAATTCCTGTGAAAAGTCTAAAGGGTTAAGAAATTTTCTAAATGCTGTTTTGAATACTTTGAGGGGTGACGTTTTTAAAAAGGGGTGACTTTTTGGGGGTTTCTAATATATAAGGCCCTCAAGCCACTTCACAACTGAACTGGCCCCTGTAAAAATAGCCTTTTGAAATTTTCTTGAAAATGTGAGAAATTGCTGCTCAAGTTCAAAGCCTTGTAACGTCCTAGAAAAATAAAAGGATGTTCAAAAAACAATGCCAATCTAAAGTAGACATATGGGGGATGTTAGTTAGCAACAATTTTGTGTGTTATAACTGCCTGTCTTACAAGCATATACATTTAAGTTGAGAAAAATTCTAATTTTTGCAATCTTTCGCTAAATTTTGGTGTTTTTCACAATTAAATACTGAACATATCGAGCAAATTTTGCCAGTAATATAAAGTCCAATGTGTCACGAGAAAACAATCTCAGAATCGCTTGGATAGGTGAAAGCATTCCGGAGTTATTACCACATAAAGTGAAACATGTCAGATTTGAAAAATGAGGCTCTGTCAGGAAGGTCAAAAGTTGCTAAAGAGGGAAGGGGTTAATATGTAGGGGCAATTTCATGTATTAATAATGTCTTTGGCATCTCCTTTGTCTTACAATATACACTTTGATAAAGAATTACATATGCCTCATATTGCTGTACTATATTGTCTTCCACGAGATTATCATCCATCTTTTCCTTTTTCCTCTCCTTCATCCATTAGATGTAATAATGGCTGCGACCGATGCCATATGCTTTGCATAACATAATTTGGTTGCCATTCTAAGTATTCGAGCATTTTGCATGATATATTTTTTTCGACTTTTTCTAAGTCCCTTGACATGCTCAGTAGCACTGATATTTCACTTAGGGCCTGTTCACATCAGCGCTGGCTTTCCATTCAGGGGTTCCGTCAGAGGTTTCCGTCGTGGAACCCCGCAAAGGAAGGTCAAACTGAAACCACAGCTTCCGTTTGCATCACCTTTGATATCAATGGTGACGGAAACATTTCTAATGGTTGTTGGGTTCCACGAGGGAAACCTCCGACAGAACCCCTGAACGGAAAGCCAACGCTGATGTGAACAGGCCCTTAGTCTCGGTGTCTATTAGTAAATTTTTAGTTTTTTTTCTAAGTCCCGTGACATGCTCAGTAGTGCTGATTTTCCACTTAGTCACAGCATCTACTAGCAGTTTGTCTGATATTTTTTCTAAGCCTTTTGACATGCTCAGTAACGCTGATTTTTTTTACTTAGTTTTGGTATCTGTCTATGGCATGAGTGCGTAGGTGCCTGCTTGTGATTGGCGGTGTTGCTTACTATTGGCCACATATCAAGTCTATCTGGCAGGGAGGAAGTTACTTAGGGTGAATACACGCATTCATTGGCTAGACATAGGCATACCTGTTCTCATTCTAGTGGAAGTCCATAAAGAGGCTGTTTTGTTTGGAGCGTGCCACTATATGCCCCTAAAACTCCTGAAAAAGCTGCATCTGTGTCGAAACATGTCAAGGGGGCTATACTAGTCTTTTAGCGCAATGTTAACTGGAGCTGATCCTTCATATAATTGACTATAGCTAGTAGTTATACTCAGTGTCAACTTTGCATTGGGTTATATCTCTCAAGTTCTATAGATATATTTATGTCTGCAAATTGCATGTGCCAGTACACATTGTAGTTTTAAACTTTCATGTTGTTTGTCCCTAATTTAATAAAGGTATTTCATTTATTCTACTATCCTATTCCATTAGTTAGTAAGTAGTTGAGAAAAAAACGGGTTCCTACTGCCTTGGCAATTTTTCTATATATTTAAGTTTTTTACCCGCCAACTACTAGGGTCTTTTCCAATTTTTGTAAAGCTCTGCGCAAACAGGCTAGATTACGTCACTACATTGCGCCTGTCTGTATTGAGCCGCTCACAGCCGGCATTACATAGTGAATTCTGGAACAAAAAGCCATCAGCTCGCTCCTCCAGCCTTGGATTCATCTGTATTTGCATCCTATGGCTTCAGATACAGTTGAAACTGAGAGATGCCACCGCTGGGGGACCAGCCCTGAGCCCCACCATCTCAGTGGGCCCGGGGCCACTGCCTCCCCACTAGCTACGCCTCTGGATGAAACGTCATTCCAGGGCTGTAGAACCTCAGGACATCAGAGGGACACGTCGCCATGGTAAGTATAGCCTTTCTTTTTTTTTTTAATTGCAGGATTTCCGCAGCGGACATGTTGGCCGAAAAACTGCACCACAATTTGGTGCGTTTTTTTGTCCGGAATTCCCTGCGGCGACCAGGGCGTATACGCAGTGTGCTTTTACACAGCGTATCCGCCCTCTGTGAACATAGCCTAGCTATGCTCAGATGCATAAATAGGGAGACATGGACATTATGTGGGAGAATTTTTTTAAAGTGGTGCAAGGCAAAAGTAAAGTAGTTGTCCATATCAATACATCAGTATATACCAATATATAATACATGTGTGTTTTATATATGTGTATATAATTTACCTGTTTGTATTATTTATGAGTATATAGTGCACATGGGTGTATTATATATGGGTATATGCTACCTGTCTGTATTATATATGGGTATATACTATGTCTGCATATATTATATATGGGTATATACTGAACGAACCTGTGTGTGTGTATTATATATATATATAGGTATATACTATACTAAAGTGTTATTCATAGGCATATACTATGTCCGTGTGTATTATATATGTGTACATACTTTACCTGCGTGTATTATATATATATATATATATATATATATAGAGGGAGAGAGAGAGAGAGAGGCATATACTGCACCTCTGTGTATTATATGTGGGTACATACTGTACTGTACCTGCGTGTATTTTAAATGGGTATATACTGTACCTCTGTCTTATATATAGGCATATACTGCACTCATTTAGTGGCACTATCTACAGGGGGCTCTATGAGGGGCACTATCTACAGGGGGTTTTATGAGGGGCACTATCTACAGGGGGATCTATAAGGAACATGGTCTACAGGGGGCTCTATGGGAGGTACATGGGGCATTGTGAATGGTACTATCTACAGGTGTATCTAGAATGGGGCACTATCTACAGCAGGCCCTAAGAGTGGCACTATCTGCAAGGGGCTCTATGAGGGGCACTATCTACAGGGGCCTCTATGAGGGGCACTATTTACAGGGGCATTGTGAATGGCACTATCTACAGGGGGGTTCTATGAGGGGCACTATCTACAGGGGACATTGTGAATGCCACTATCTACAGGGGGCTCTGTGTGGGACACGATCTAAAGGGGCTCTATATAAGGAAATATCTACAGGGGGCATTGTGAGTGGCATTATCTACAGTGGGCTCTATGAGGGGCACTATCTACAGAAGACATTGCGATTGGCTCTATCTACAGGGGGTTCTGTGTGGGGCACTATCTAAAGGAGCTCTATATAAGGCACTATCTACAGCAGGCATTGTGAATGGAGCTTTCTACATGGGGCTCTGTGTGTGGTTCTTTCTACAGGGGGCACTGTGAGAAGCGCTATCTACAGGGGGCACTGTGAGTGGCGCTATTTACAGGGGCCATTTTGAGTGGCACTATCTACAGGGGGGACTGTGTGTGTGTGTGTGTGTCGTGCTTTACTTTACAGTATTTGAGGCAATTGTATTCAGGGGCACAGTGTATGGTACTATTATGTTCAGGGGCGCAGTGTATGGTGCTATTATATTTAGGGCCCTAATGTGTGGCACCATGAGAATTTTATATTTGTTTATAGGTGCGGAAATGTTGGAAAAGTGAGGAGCCGAAGACACTTGAGCGGCAAACTCTGCAGAAATGCATCGTGAACATTAGTAGTCGTCATGGATGTCTGGGCCTAAAGGAGAAGAATAGAGAGATAGAACGTCTAGAATCTCAGAAGTTACTAAATGTAAAAGTTTATTCTCCCTGTGACTGATCAGTACTGTAGTCACTGTATGATCTGCAGCGAGATGATGGGTGGTAGCATTCTTTTTTGTGAAACAGCAACTCCCAGCATGTCCTTACCATTGTTCAGGTCAAACGGTGAACTATAATTTTACGCTGTACAAACCTATACGGCAGAGGTAAACTGAATTTGCAAATGATCTCTGTACAGAGCTGCATTTGTGCTGGTATTACATATATGAACTGAGCTTGGTTCTGGTGCTCTATATGTGTCCTGAGCTTATTACTGGTGCTGTATATATGTGCTGGGCTTGGTTCTGGTGCTGTATATATGTACTGCGCTTTGGTCTGGTGCTGTATCTATGTACTCTCCTTGGTTCCGGTGCTGTATATATGTATAATCTTGGTTCTGGTGATGTATTTATGTACTGAGCCTGACTCTGGTACTGTATTTATGTACCGAGCTGTGTTCTGGTACTGTATTTATGTACTGAGCTTTGTTCTGGTGCTGTATTTATATACTCAGCTTGGTTCTGGTGCTGTATTTATATACTGAGCTTGATTCTAGTATTGTATTTATGTACTCTGAGCTTTGTTCTGGTGCTGTATTTATATACTGAGCTTTGGTTTGATGTTGCATATATGTACTGATGTTGGTTCTAGTGTGGAATATATGTACTGATCTCGGGTCTGATACTGTATTTATGTACTGAACGTAGTTCTGTATATATGTACTGATTTTTGTTCTGGTGCTGCATTTATGTACTTAACTTGGTTCTGGTGCTGTATATGTGTACTGAACTTGTTTCTGGTGGTGTATATTTGTACTGAGCTTTGTTCTGGTGCTGTATATGTGTACTGAGCTTGTTTCCTGTTGCTGTTTATATGTAGTGAACTTGGTTCTGCTGCTGTATACATGTACTAAACCTGCTTCTGTGGCTGTATATGTGTACTGAGCTTGGTTCTGGTGCTGAATTAATGCACTGAGCTTGCTTCTGGCGCTGAATTTATGTACTGATCTTGGTTCTGGCACTGTATTTATGTACTGACCATTGTTCTTGCACTGTATTTATGTACTAAGCATGGTTCTGATACGATTTATGTATTGAGCTTGGTTCTGATACTGTGTTTATCTACTGAGTTTGTTTCTGACGCTGTATTTATGTACTGAGCTTGGTACTGGTACTGTATTTATGTACTGAGCTTATGTAATGACAGGGTAGGGAGACAGACAGGTGAGCCCTAATCTACCCGCCACTCAGTCCCTGTCTACTTGCAACGACCCGTCCTAAGCGACGGGGTACAACTGGGCGACGGTCCCTACGCTCAGTAAGTGCAAGACAGACGAACAGACAAGGGTACACAGAAGCTAGGGAAACGGGGCAGCTGCCCACGGAGACACCGTGAGCAACAAGAGTAGTGAACGAGCCGAGTCAAACCAGGAGAGAACGAGGTACCAAATGCTGAGCAGGAGAGTGGTCAGAAAGCCAAGGTCAATAACAAGCAGATGATGAGGAGTACAAGCAGCAGCAGCAAGCCAGGAAACAAGCATAGAAGAGGAACAGGAAAGGCAGGTCTAAATAGACAGTGGGCGGGAGCTAGCTCCGTCTGGCCAGGCTGTGATAGGCTCTCCCTCTCCTAAGCCTGCCATCCTGAGTGGTGGAAGATGGAGTCAGTCTCACAGACATAGGAGCAGGTGCAGACTGATTGCCCACGGGCGTCGACACAGAAGCTGTGTCTGGCAAATCCTTTACAGCTTAGTTCTATGCTGTGTATATGCACAGAGTTTTGTTCTGGTGCTGTATATAAGCATTGAGCTTGGTTCTGCTGCTGTATATATGTACTGAGCTTGGTTTTGGTGCTGTATATTGTACTGAGCTTGGTTCTGGTAACGTGTCTGTGCATTAGCCGGGAGATTGTTGCGTTTTTTTTATACTGAGCACGCTGCACTGTCTTCCAACCTTCTCACAGTGCACAGCCTAACTAAATGGGCTGAGGACGCTTAGGATATTGAATGTGCGCATATAGGTCTATACATAATGGGTGCGTTTAATATAACAAGCGTGGGTAGGTATGTTTGCTTATGTAATTCTATATATAGTGTGGCAATCCAATTAAACATTCTGTAAAGTGAGCCACGCAATCTTGGAAAGTTTCTAGGATATTACAGATACATAGAAAAATATTTATTTAGAGTCCACTTTAATATATGGTTTATTTAGATTATTGGAATTTTTTCATTTGATTATTAGAATCATTTTCCATGGCGTGACACACCTCGAAACACTGCGACCCCCACCCCCTGGGCACCTATGTCTGTGTCGACAAAACAGAGAACATGTCGTTAAAAATTTGAATCCCACTGCTGTTTATAGCTTTATACTGTACCTGTGTGTATTATATATATATATATATATATATATATATATATATATGAGTATATACTGTACCTCAGCAAACATACATACAGCAGACTCATAAAATGCAAAATGTGAGGAATAAATCACAATTGCTTAGGTGCTGTGAAGAAGAAACTAATTTGTAGCTTTGTTGTCAAGACCAATGTAAAAATCCACATGTGGAGCAAAAACTTTACCTGCTATGCTAATCTCTCTTACTGCTATCATTATCAAATGAAGAGAAATCAACAACCTAGTCTAAACAAGGAGTGCGGTGTTGACAGTGGGATACATTGCAAAAATTAAAATGGGCTCTCCATTATAGTGCCAGGTTTTGCTGCCTGGGACAGAAGTGCCTGCTGTTTGCTTCCTCCTCCATGCTCATTCCAATGACCATTCGGCTAATTCCCGATTCCTCTTCTGACGCATCTGTATTAGGCTTTGTTTTTTGCAGGAGGAGTTGTGCTTTATATACTGTAGGTGAAATTCTTTGGTACATATACATTAAAGGAGTTTTCTGGGTTATTCAAAAAAGTGGCACGGGTAGGAGGGATGCATTAAAAAAAAAAAAAGATCCATTACTCACCTCACAGATCCCCGGCGTTCCAGGGCTGCCCCTCAGTCCTCCCCGCCGCTGTTTATTGACATGGCTGCAGCGATGACGTGCTTGTATACGCACATGATCGCTGCAGCTAATCACTGGTCTCAGTGGGTATACAGCACAGGATCACTGAGGCCAGTGATTGGCTGCAGCGATCACGTTGGTATCTGGGCACGTCATTGCTGCAGCCATGTGAATAAGCAGCGGCGGGGACCACCGGAGCAGCTGAGCTGGTACATCGGGGATCTGTGAGATGAGTAATGGCTCTTTTTTTTTAATGCATCCCTCCTACTCCTGCCACTTTTTTGAATAACTCGGAAAACCCCTTTTACATTTCATTTACATCAATTCGTATGTTGGCAAAATGCAGAAAATAAATAAATTCTGCTGCAGTTTTTATTTTGTATTCTTTACATTGTACAGCGATCATCATAAATGATGCTATAAATTTATTGTATATGTTGTGACGGTCGTGAAGGTAACAAATATATGTTAATTATTTAATATTTTGGGACTTACATTTAATAGAGTAGATTTATTGAAACAAATATGCATTTGTGTTTTTTCTTACAGATTTTTTTAACCACTTGCCTCCCACTGAACGACGATAAACGTCCCAGCGGTAGGCTGGTATTCATGAGGTGGAGTCTTTGAATGGCATGCCATAAACTCGTGAATGCTCCTTCTGTCACCCTAACGGTACCCCGCGATGTGATCGCGGGGTGCCGATGGGTTGAAAAAGCAGCTGGGGGCCTACAAAGGCCCCCAGGCTGCCATAGCTATATGCCTAGTAGGTCGTGCTAGAGACATGGCCTAATACATTGCTTGTCAGTTTATGAAGGTTGAATGACGTAGAAAAAAACACGCAAAAAACGATGGCAAAATTGGTTTTTTTCCATTCCCCGCTTTAATTTTTTTTTATAAAATGTAATCAATAATTTATATCTACCTGAAAATAGTTCTATTAAAATATAACTTATCCCACAAAAAACAAGGCCACATACGGCTTAGGCGGGATTCACACGACCGGGTCGTTCCCGAGCCCGAGTGTCGGCCGGTAAAATCGGCCATTTTGCCCGGCCGGTTTGCATTAAGTTTTGCATCCGTGCCGGGCAGATCCGGACAGTGACATCAGCGGCAACTCCTGAAGGGGAATCCCCATGTGTTCGGGGATTCCGCTTCAGGAGTTTCCCCTGATGTCACTGCCCAGATATGGACAGAGACATCAAGCGCTCTGTCCAGGAGCGGAATCCCCGAAAACACGGGGATTCCGCTCCTTCAAGGAGCTAAAGTGCGACTAGCACATAGCAGAGCGGGGAGATACCTCCCTGCTCTGCTATAGTGGCGTCGCTGCAGTAGTAGCAGCCGCAGCAGCAGCAGCTGCAGCTGCTAGCGGCGCCATCGAAGGTGTCGCCGGGCCAGGGTGCTTTTCAAGCAGGGGAAGGGAGCCAGCGCAGCGCTCCCTTCCACCTGCTGTACACCCCGGCCCTGCCACACAGTGTACAGCGATGCCATTCGTCAGAATGGCATCAACTCCTCCTCCTCACATGCACTCTGCGCTGTGAGTAGGAGGAGATAGAGCGCAGGCTCCGGAAAACCCGGCCATCACTCGGGACACATCCCGGTGATGGCCGTGTATTACCCGGCCCCATAGACTTCTATGGGAGCCGGGCGGCCGGGTACCCGGGCGAAGATAGAGCATGTCCTATTTTTTGACGGCCGGTTTTTCCGGCCGTCAAAAAATCGGTCGTGTGAATAGCCCCATTAGGGGTCTATTATTCCTAATGCAGCCGGGTGCCGGCCGATTTATGAACGGCCGGCACCCGGCCGGGAAACCCTGCCGTGTGAATGAGGCCTTAATTGATGGAAAATTAAAAACTTTATGGTTCTCAGAATGTGGCAATACAAAAACTAAAAATTCTGCCAAAATAGGCTCAGTAAGGAAGAGGGGTAAATCCTCAGGTGATGAAGTGGTGAACATTCCTTTTTTTTTTTATTATTCAATTAGCTTTTTTGTAACATTATTATTATTAAAACAAATAGGAAGACTTTTAATGAAAAAAAATGTTTAACTATAATGTTCTGGCATATATCTATATGCCATTCAATTATCCTGTGTAGAAATAGTACACAGGCAGTTGTTAGGCCATGCCTAAGTTTTCCCTAACAACAAGAAATATGGTCAGACAGCCCTGGGGTCCCTCAAAGGACCCTATACAGATGTGTCCCTCCTTACTTTCTCTCTAAATCTGACATAACCCGAGATGTGTGACGTGAAATGTTAACCCCTTCCCGCACCTTGGCGTAACTGTACATCCAGGTGAGCAGTAACTTCGCGCACCTGGGCGTGCAGTTACGTCCGCGCTTTAACAGTTAACCGCCGCGCGGCGCTACACCGCAGCGGCGGTTAACTGTGCAGGGTGTCAGCCCTGCTCTCCCCGTTGCCGATCAGCGGCCTGTCGCCGCTGAAATCTGCAATTTACCCCTTCGATGCGGTGGTCGATTGCGATCACCACATCGAAGAGGTTTACAGCGGATCGGCAGCCCCCCACATGTATTTGCGGGGGCTGGCGATCCTTATCATGGCAACCAGAGGCCAGACAATGACCTCCGGGTTGCCATGTACGGAAGCCTCGGAGGATCAGCCTCCGGCCGTTCCTCCGATGCTTCCTGTCAGTGTGACTGTCACGTCACAATGACAGTTAGAACACATTACACTACGTGTGTAGTGTAATGTGTTGCAGCAGCGATCAGAGCTGCAAGTCTAAGTGTCCCCTAGTGAGACAAGTAAAAAAAGTAAAAAAAAGATAATAAAAATGTTTTTAAAAAGTGTAAAAATAAAAGTTATAAGTGACATAAACAAAGAATGCTTTTTTTCCTATAATAAGTCTTTTATTATAGGAAAAAAATGAACACGTTAAAAAAAGTACACATATTTGGTATCGCCGCGTTCGTAACGACCCCAACTATAAAACTGTAATATTATTTTTCCCGCACGGTGAACACCGCGAAAAAAATAAACGAAAAACAGTGCCCGAATCACAATTTTTTGGTTACCAACCCTCCCAAAATATACAATAAAAAGTGATCAAAAAGTCGCATGTACGCCAAAATGGTACCAATACAAACTACAACCCGTCCCGCAAAAAACAAGCCCTTAGGCCTCATGCACACGACCGTAAAAACTCCCGTTATTACGGGTCATAATTACGACCCGTAATAACGGGCTCATAGACTTCTATTGGCCACGGGTACCTTCCCGTTTTCTTACGGGAAGGTGCCCGTGCCGTTGAAAAAGATAGAACATGTCCTATTTCAGGCCGTAATAACGGCACGGACAGTCCATAGAAGTCTATGGAGCTCCCGTAATGACGGGTGGCTACATGTGTGCACCCGTCATTACGGCAGCGTTGCTAAGCGACGTCAGTAAATAGTCACTGTCCAGGGAGCTGAAAGAGTTAACTGATCGGCAGTAGCTCTTTCAGCACCCTGGACAGTGACTACCGATCAGAATAAAGAGCAACCTGTAAAAAATAAAAATAGAAGACGTTCATACTTACCGAGAACTTCCTGCTTCCTCCAGTCCGGTCTCCCGGCCGTTGCCTTGGTGACGCATCCCTCTCGACATCCGGTCCGACGTCCTGGCCGTCCCTGGATGACGTTTCAGCCCATGTGACCGCTGCAGCCAATAACAGGTCAGTCACAGGCTGCAGCGTTCACATGGATTGCCGCGTCATCCAGGGATGTCGGGCTGGATGTGAAGAGAGGGACGCGTCACCAAGACAACGGCCGGGTAAGTATGAATTTCTTTAACTTTTATTACAGAAAGGGCTGTCCCTTCTCTCTATCCTGCACTGATAGAGAGAAGGGGCTGCCGATTAGTGCAGTGCTATTTTGCCGCCAAAAACGTGCCCGTAAATACGGGTGGAATACGGGTGACACCGGACCCATATTTACGGGCACGGGTCCATAAATACTGGTTCAAAACGGGTCGAATACGTGTGACACCGGACCCGTATTTACGCCAGTATTTACGGGTGGGAAAAAATACGGTCGTGTGCATGAGGCCTTACACCGCATTTTTGACTGAAAAATAAAAACGTTATGGCTCTCAGAATATGGTGACACAAAAATGTATTTATTTTATAAATAAGTGATTTTATTGCACAAACGCTGCAAAACATAAAAAAATTATATACATATGGTACCGCCGTAATCGTACCAACCCACAGTATAAAATATAATGGTCATTTATAGCCCAGGGTGACGGCCATAAAAAAACGAATAAAAAACATTGTCAGAATTGATGGTTTTTGGTCACCTTGCTTGCCAAAAAATGGAATAAAACGTGATCAAAATAATTTCTGGTACCCCAAAATGGTACCAATGAAAACCTACAGATTGTCCCGCAAAGAATAAACCCTCACACAGCTCCGGTGGAGAAAAAATAAAACAGTTCTGGCTCCCAGAATATGGCGATGCAAAATGTGCAGTGTCCAAAAGCAGATAAGATCGGGCGCCATTTATCAGTGCGACACCGGCCACATATCTGCGGATTATTATTTATTTACTGCATTATTATACCCTCTTATTATACCCTGATGTACCCCGCACAGATTACATATACCCTGATGTACTCCGCACAGATAACATGTACCCTGATGTTCTCCGCACAGATCACATATGCCCCCACATTACAAACTGAAACACCAGTAAAACCCCAAACAGAACAACTACCAAGCTACATCTGCGCCCCAAAAGCCAAATGGCGTCCCTCCCTTCTGAGCCCTGCAGCGTGCCCAAACACCAGTTTACGTCCACAGATATGGCATCGCCATACCCGGGAGAACCCGGTTAATATTTTGAGGTATTTGTCTTCAGTGGCACAAACTGGGCATAACATGTAGTGCACTAAAATGGCATATGAGTGGAAAATATAAATTTTCACTCCGCACCATGCGCTGCGCATTAACCCCTTCGCGCACCACAACATAGCATGTCTTAGTGTGGGGGGTGATGTATGGAGCGTCTCACGTGAAAAATAAAGAATTTAAAACTGCAAAATCGCTGTTTTTTTGGTCACCCTGGCTCTACCTAAAAATGTAATAAAAAGTGCTCAAAAAGTTGTATGTACCAAAAAATGGTACCAATAAAAACGACCGCTCGTCCCTCAATAAATAAGCCCTCATACCGCTCTATTGACTGAAAAATAAAAAAGTTGTGGCTCTTGGAACGCGGGGAGGAAAAAATTCAAAAGGAAAAGAAAAAAAATGGATCAGTCCAGAAAGGGTTAATTACTTTCTAATGAAAAACCATTTATGACCACACGTGGGGTATTGCCGTACTCGGGAGAAATTGCTTTACAAATGTTGGGCAGCTTTTACCCATTTTATCCTTTGTAAAATTGAAAAAAATTCAACATTTTAGTGGAACAAATGTTGATATTCATTTTCATGGCCTAATTCTAATAAATCCTGCAAAAGACTTGTGGGGTCTAAATGCCCACTATATCTCTAGATAGATTCTTTAAGTGGTGTAATTTCCACTTTTGGGGGGTTTCCACTATTTTGGGCTCTCAGGGGCTCTGCAAATGCGACATGGCACCCAAAAACCATTTCAGCTAAATTTGAGCTCCAAAAGCCAAATAGCGCTCCTTCCCTTCTAAGCCCCGATGTGGGTCCAAACAGCAGTTTATTACCACATATGGCATATTTCCGTAATCGGGAGAAATTGTTTTACAAATGTTGGGGTGCTTTTTCTCCTTTATTCCTTGTAAAAATTAAAAATGACAACCTTTTTTCTGAAAAAAAGTCGATTTTTACCTTTACAGAATAATTACAATGAATTCAGCAAAACAACCGTGGGGTCAAAATGCTAACTTTACCCCTAGAAAAATTCCTTGGTGAGTGTAGTTTCCAAAATGGGGTCACTTTCCGGGGGTTTCCACTATTTTGTTCCCTCCAGTGCAATTCAAACGCGACATGGCACTGAAAACTATTCCAGCAAAATCAGAATTTCAAAATCCAAATGGTGCTCCTTCCCTTCTGAGTCCTGCTGTGGATCCAAACAGCAGTTTATTACCACATATGGGGTATTGCTATAATCAGGAGAAATTGCTTTACATATGTTGGGGTGTTTTTTCTCTTTTATTCCTTGAAAAAATTAAACATTTCTAAGTTTTTTCAGAAAAAAAGTAGATTTTCATCTTCACAAACTAATTCAAATAAATTTAGCAAAAAAACTGTGGGTTCAAAATGCTAATTACACCCCTAGATAAATTCCCTGAGGGGTGTAGTTTCCAAAATGAGGTCACTTTTGGGGGTCTTTATTGTTTTGGCCCCACAAGACCTCTTCAAACCTGACATGGTACCTAAAATATATGCTAAAAAAAAGGACGCCCCAAAATCCACTAGTTGCTCCTTTGCTTCTGAGGCCGGTGTTTCAGTCCATGACCGCACTAGGGCCACATGTGGGGTATTTCTAAAAACTGCAGAATCTGGGCAATAAATAATAAGTTACATTTCTTGGGTAAAACCTTCTGTGGTATAGAAAAAAATGTATTACAAATGAATTTTGTAAAAAAAAAATGAAATTTGTAACTTTCACCTCTACTTTGCTTTAATTCCTGTGAAACGACTAAAGGGTTAATACACTTTCCGAATGCTGTTTTGAATACTTTGAGGGGTGCAGTTTTCAAAATGGGGTGATTTATGGGGACTTTCTAATATATAAGGCCCTCAAAGCCACTTCAGAACTGAATTGGTCCTTGTAAAAATCGCCTTTTGAAATTTTCTTGAAAATATGAGAAATTGCTGCTAAAGTTCTAAGCCTTGTAATGTCCTAGAAAAATAAAAGAATGTTCAAAAAACGATGCCAACATAAAGTAGACATATGGGTGATGTTAACTAGTAACTATTTTGTGTGGTATTACTATCTGTTTTACAAGCAGATACATTTAAATTGAGAAAAATGCTAATTTTTGCAAATTTTCTCCAAATCTTGGTGTTTTTTACAAATAAATATTGAATTTATCAACCAAATTTTTTCATTAACATAAAGTACAATATGTCACGAGAAAACAATCTCGGAATCGCTTGGATAGGTAAAAGCATTCCGGAGTTATTACCACATAAAGTGACACATGTCAGATTTGAAAAATCGGCTTCGTCCTGAAGGCCAAAACAGGCTCAGTCCTGAAGGGGTTAAACAAACATGCAAAAACAGTCAACAAAAACTTGCATATACCTCAAAATGGTACCATCAAAGACTACAGCTTGTACCTAAAAAAATAAGCCATCATTTCGCTCAATTGACAAAAAAAATAAAAAGTTATGGCTCTCAGAATGCAGCAACACAAAATAAATTTTATTTTTAACAATTATTTTTTTCCTTGTAAAAGTGGTAAGATATAAAAAAACACATATCAATTTGGTATCACCAAAATCATATTGATCCGTAGAAGAAAGTTGACGTGTCTTTTTTATTGTATGATGAATGCCGAAAAGACGAAACCCAAAATACAATGAATTTTTTTCCAGTTTCCGAGTAAATTATATGGTGCAATAAATGGTGCCATACAAAACGACAACTCGTCCTGTAAAAATAAGCCCTCATAAGGCTCTATCGACAGAATAATAAAAAAGTTATGGCTTTTGCACTGTGGGGAAGAAAAGGATAAAATTAAAAAATGGCTAGGTGGGTAGGGGTTAATAAATGTGACGCATCTTGTGGCCGACTGTGCGCCATAATTGTGCTGCATCGACCGTAGCTGTGCACCATCCATTTGCCCCTTCCCATCGTCCATGAAAACAAAGAAGTATACTTGCCTTACCACTCCTCTTCTCCCCTCCGCGTCCCCTCAGGCTCCCTCAGCATCCTGCGGCTCATACAAGGTCCTGACGCCAAGCAGCATCACAGTCGTATATGCGAAGCTGCACTCAATGTCATCTGTGCAGAGTCACATTCAATGTGCTGACTGCTCCCCAGAATCAGCATGTCGCATGAGCTGCAACATGCTGAGCAATCCTGAAGGGATTCGGAGGGAAGAAGAGGAGCGGTGAGGTGAGCATTCAATTTTTTTATTACATTTTTTGTATTTCAATTATTTTTCCAATGGGGGAGCGCCCAACAGAGTGAAATCTACGCCAATCAGGAGCTGGCATAGAGTTCCACTATAATTTACGCCAGTTTTCTGGCGTAATTATAATAAATTTGTCAGGGATACTGTGGCAATGCCCCCTTTTCGAGAGACACACATCTTTTCACAATAATGGAGAAGGTGATGTAAAAAGGACAAAAGTCGCAATTTGCACTGCAAATCTTTTTCTCCCTTTGTAGCACACTCGAGAAGCAGAAGCAACATGGAGGAGATTATACAGCAGTACTGAGCAGTGTAGTTATGAATCAAACACCTGGCTGAGATAAAATACTTACTAAATGCTGCACAAGAATCTTTGTGTGCCTCTCTGTCTATCTCTCACACTCTGATCCTGCTCTCTCTTCCCCCTACCCTCTCTATAGACTTCTATGGGCTGAAGGTAACCTGATCCTTCTGTCTGGTCTCCCAATTTGACAGTATATTCAGAGTGAGTGAGCAGTACAGAGATACAGGTGGGAAGGAGCCTGATATGTGGAGAAGGAGGCATTTTTTATTAATAAGATATATTACAAAGTTTTTTTTAATGTTTGCTAGTACTACTAGTTTCTGAAAAGTTTGTTGAAACAACAGTGCCCATTCAACAAAAGATTTCCAAGTAATTTTCATACTACTCTATGGAAGAAAAAGTCAGAAAACTCTGCATGTAGCAATTAAAAAAATAATTTGCTAGTGATTCGCTTGACGTGAGCAATTTTGAACAGATTTGGAATCCATTTTTAAAGCATTTCTATGGACAGTGAATTCAGAGTGATTTTTTGTAGTGAGCGATAAAAAGTCCAGGTGTAGCTCCAGCCTAAATCATGATTACAAGCAACTGCCCTCTCTCAAGAATCTTCCACTGCAACTAAGGCCTCATTTACACGAGCGTAATATAAGCGCGTGCGACGCGCGTGCTTTTCACGCGTGTCGTACGCACCTATATTACTCTATGGGGCAGTGCAGACAATGCGTGATTTTTGCGCAGCGCGAGTGCGTTGCGTAAAACTCACGACATGTTCTATAATCGTGCGTTTTTCGCGCATCACGCACACATTGAAGTCAATGGGTGCGTGAAAACCACGCATGCCGCACGGAAGCACTTCCGTGCGAACTGCGTGATTCGCGCAAGAGCTGTCAAAAGGATGAATGTAAACAGAAAAGCACCACGTCCAAACGGAGTGTCAAATTAGAGATGAGCGCACCGAACTCGTTTTGACCGAACCCGGCAAAAAATTTACCGGTACGCGACGTCAGGAGACAGTCACTGTCCACGGTGTTGAAAGAGTTAAACTGGTTCAGCACCCTGGACAGTGACTTCCGATCACAATATACACGAACGTGTAAAAAAAAAAAAAGAAGTTCTGACTTACCGATAACTTCCGGCTTCTTCCTCCAGTCTGACCTCCCGGGATGACAATTCAGTCTAAGTGACAGCTGCAGCCAATCACAGGCCAAGCACAGGCTGCAGCCAATCACAGGCTGCAGCGGTCACATGGACTGCCGCGTCATCCAGGGAGGTGGGGCCGGATGACAAGAGAGGGACGCGTCACCAAGGCAACGGCCGGGAGACCGGACTGGAGGAAGCAGGAAGTTCTTGGTAAGTATGAACGTCTTGTTTTTATTCACAGGTTGCTGTATATTGTGATCGGAATTCACTGTCGAGGGTGCTGAAAGAGTTACTGCCGATCAGTTAACTCTTTCAGCACCCTGGACAGTGACTGACGTCGACTAGCCTCATCTCTATGATGGCGGCTGCGCGAAAATCACGCAGCCGCGCATCATACACTGATGACACACGGAGCTGTCAAGTGCCTTTTGCACACGCCAAACACTGCGTTTTTTGCCGTGCGCAAAACGCACACGCTCGTGTAAATGAGGCCTTAGGCTGCTTGCAGGTTTTGTGATACTGTTTTTGGCCACACGGCTTGTACAGGTGAAGCACATGGCTGCTTGCTACATGAAGAATCAGCCTGATGTGCATGAACTAAGAATTCAGAGGAAAACACTGTGTAAAACGTATGACACAGCCATTCTCTCTTTGGTGTTCTTTGGTGGTCTCCCTAAGGCCTCATGCACATGACCGTAAGGGTTTTTTCTGTCCACAAATATGGATCCAATGGCTACAGATACACATCCATAGCTGTCCGCAATTGCTTATAGACTTCTATGGGCGGGTCCCTACAGCAATTGCGGACAAGAATAGGACATGTTCTATATTTTGCGGTTCATTTCTACAGCCTGGACACACATCCGTAAATATACGGAAAGGTGCCCGTGGCCAATAGAAATAAATGGGTCCGCAATTTCATCTGTAATTATGGATTCCGTGATTATGGATGAAAACTACGGTCTTGTGCATGGGGCCTTACACGGTAAATAGGTTTTTCCCTGAATGTATCTTTAACTGGTTAGAGAAACGTATTTGTGTAGATATGCACAAGGCAAGATCATTTTTGTAAATTGCAATAATGGGAATACCTATGTTTGCAGTAAGTTTCTAACATCTGCAGTACACTTACCAAATATGCAGTATCTATAAAAACAAATAAATGTACTTTAACTCTATGCTAACAATTTTTATGTATTTGTTTTATGTTGGTCAAAGTGAAGTGCTGAAATCAATCATGGTTTTGCACAGGCATATGTGGTACTAAATGCTTACTTTGAAGGTAGTAGGTTGCATACCTAGATCCAGATTGTAGTCACTCAGTGTATTACAGTCATACATTTCTTTTCCTCCTAATGTCCTCAGACAGAAAAGGCTGACAGGAAATCCGCATTTCAGAGATACGAGAGACTTGAGCTTTGATACCGTTGCAGCAAGAAGATTAATGCTCCCCATTATTTGGACTCTTTCTTTGGTCACCACATTGTATACATACAGAGCTGGCTTTTCTTCCTCCTGGCATGATAGCAAAAACTGTGAAAAACTAATTGCAGACAAGATCGATATACTATTCAAGTGGATTACTATATAGTTTTATTAGATCGTTTAGGAATGAAGGACTTATTTTTTTTTTTTATCCCAATGGTTTATAGAGTATGTGGTTAGGCTCTGTTCACTCTACAGGCATGGCTTCTGTTCTGAACACAGCCATGACCGGTATGAAAAAAGCCTTTTCGTAAAAGTACCAACAAACCCCATTGACTAATAATGGGTCCGTCAAGTTTCCATCTGGGTTTTGGTGTTTTTGATGACAAAAATCGAGCTACAGTCTGCCATTAAAAACATGGGAACCCCCGATGGAACGGAATAAAGACTCTAATGTGAACAGAGCCTTAATCTGCTCCACCTGGTTACTCTGGAGAACTATGTTAGAACCATAATTGTTATTTTTTGCTTAGAACCTCAAATATAAATATGGCATTATTTTTAAAGTATATATATCTTAGGCCGTGTTCACATCAGCGTTGTCTTTCCGTTGAGGGGTTCCGTCTGAGGTTTCCGTCGGGGGGACCCCTCAACGGAAAGGCAAACGGAATTCTTGGCTTCCGTTTGCATCACCACTGATCTCAATGGTGACGGAAACGTTGCTAATGGTTTCCGTTTGTCACCGCTGTGACATGGATACGTTGTTTTGACGGCATCAATAGCGCAGTCGACAAAATCCCTCGCCGGAAAGCAACGCTGATGTGAACAGGCCCTTAATGCTACTACTTTGCACTCCAGAACAAAGCTATTCTAAGCATGACTAATTGCTAACCACTGAGACACTAAAGTCGGGTTCACACGTAGCGTAAAAACTGCAGATTTTCCAGTTGCGGAAATCCACAGCATAATACAGTAGCAGCAGAGTGGATGAGATTTGAACAAATCTCATCCACACGCTGCGTAAATGATGAGCAGAAAAAAATGCTCAGAAATTGACCTGCAATGCGTTTTTTTAATCCGCAGCATGTCAATAGTATTTGCGTAATCACTGTTTTTTTGTAGCAGGTTTTCCCTATGAAACTTCATCCCAGGAGGCTGGGCTGCAGGATGGCAGAGGGATCTCCATGGCTATGTTCACACACACAAGTAAAAACGGCTGAAAATTACGGAGCTGTTTTCAAGGGAAAACAGCCTCTGATTTTCAGCCGTTTTTGAAGCAGAAAACTTTTTTGAGGCTTTTTTTTAAAACTTTTTGGAGCTGTTTTTCAATTGACCCTATAAAAACAACTCCAAAAATGGTTAAAGAAGTGACATGCTGCTTCTTTTTACGCAGCGGTTTTTTACGCACCGTTTTTAAAAACAGCAGTGTAAAAAAACACCCAGTCTGAACTAAGTGCCGTTTGTCCCATTGATTACGATAGGAAGGTGTTTGTCGGCATTTCAGTACCGTTTTTGAAGGCGTATTTTGAGGCATTTACGCCCCGAAATACGCCTGAAAACACTGTGTGTGAACATACCCTTAGGCTACGGGTAAGTATGAAACTTTTTTTTTATGAGCAGTTTTCCGCAGCGGACATTCTGGCTAAAAACTGCACCACAAGTTGGTGCTAGCTTTCGGCCGGAATTCCCTGCAGCGACCATGGTGGATACGCTGTATTCATTTACGCAGTGTATCCGCCCTGTCTGAACATACCGTTAGCCTCCGTTTCTAACTTCTCCTCAATACAACAAAACTATACTCTTCTTCTCCTCTTTCAACATAATTCACTGCTAACAATAGAGCATTATGGGTTACTTTTAGTTAAAATAAACAAGATTCAGCCAACCAAAACAGTTCTGAATTGCAAACATTTTTTTTTTTCAGCCCTGTACAATACTGGCGGTATAATTCCGATTTTATTTTTAAAAATACTATCTCTGATCTGTATAAGCATATAATTCTGTGAAATATTTAGTGTTTTGGTAAGGCCTCATGCACACGACCGTAGCCATGTGCACGGCAGTGATTTTCGGGTCGGCCGGCCGGCCGGCCGCGGAGTGTGACCCACAAATAGCGGGCCGTGCACATGGCTGCGTCCATTATTTCCTATGAGCCTGGACCCCAGAACACGGCCGTAATAAGACATGTCCGTTCTCTCTGCGGTCCAGGCTTCTGGGCCGGGCACGGACCGTGGAAACCATGGTCGTGTGCATGGGCCCATAGGAATGAATGGGGCCGCAATTCTCCCGTGGATTTTCAGGGGAATTGCGGCCGCAAAAGCATGTTCCTGTGCATGGGGCCTAAGTGTCTGTAACATTTCTATACTAATTTTATGTCAATAGTTGTTTTATATACATACATTTACTACGCCTTGCCTGATGATGAAAAGTAAAGTAAATAGTAATAACTATTATAGAAACCTTGTCATTTACCAAAACAAGATTATGATTAATACCTGTGCTCGTGAAACAAGAACTACAAGAGAATGAATTATTTGTGTTTCAATTGTTTGCAAAAAATAAATCAGTTGACTAATGTTTGCAAATATGTATGAGATATTTGACTTATAGACAACACTCTTAATGTTTAGGTGTGACAGCAGGTAACCAGGCAGGAAAGTGGTACACATGCTAAAGGAATTCTTCCATAAGTCTTGTAAATTGTCTTCATTTGTATTTTTTTTTAATCAAAAAGTAAGCTGTTGTTTTTATAGGGTACTGTACTAAATTGTGTTAAAAGTTCAGTTTATTAGGAATTACTTTATTAACATCACAACCAATTAATATGCCATGGTTGCTGTCCTAATTTTATTTGACACATTCTTGAACTAGAATATTAACCACCAGACCAAAGTGGAGCAAGCCTCTGGGATACAAACCAATACACCAGGCTGGGAACTAAATTTTCCACTGGCAATGAATAACGCTCCAAATATACTAATACCTTATATATATATAATACCTTATAATAAGTACTGATGCTGGGATGAGGTGGTTGTAGCTATATTAAACTCATAGGCATACACCAGGGGTGGGGGGGGGGGGTCACCGGCTGGCAACTGTGTGTATGTATTTGACTCTATGCATGCGTGTCCATCTTTGTCTAGACTATTCTATGTGATGCAGCTAGTCTGGGCATAACTTATAGGGCATTATTACAGGTAATGAAAGAAAGGGTTGAAATGTTACTATGTAAGCAAATTAGATGTACTCTGTGCTATCACAGGTTGATTCTTACCTTTACGATGCACTTGATGGTGGAGCAAAGAGTAATCCCAGCATCAGTTAGGACCCACTCATCTCTTAGCACCCCTCCTGCATATATAAGCTCCAAAAACCTCCTACCTTGCTTGTCATCTGACACCTGGATGTGAAAATAGTCCTGCAAAATAGATATATTTAAACATTTTTCTTGCTGTTGCTTCACAATCCCTGAATGAATAAGAGGTCATCTCAACAGGTAATAATGTTTAGGTAACACTGAGGCATTGAGGCAGTGGTGACAATTGCTTAACATACATAAAACATAAGTAAGACAATGTTCACATTGTGTTTGGAATTTACGTTCGGCACATACATTGGGGAAATCTGGACATATGTGCCGAATATAAAGCCCCGACATATGCAACTGTATTCTATAAAGTTGCATACATCACCCACAGGTTCCCATGTGAAAGAAACATATACTGCCTGGTATAGGTTTTCTTTGCAGGATACTATGCTTTTCAATACCGCATACCCAATGAACGTGTCACAGCTGTGGGGAATGTGGACCCACTGGGCCACTCCACTGTAATGGAGTAGCAGCTGGTCAAGCAAATGTCAATGACAGTCACCAGGGCAAGATTACATGGATAGTTGGCTTATGCTGTTTTATCGGAAACTGGCTTGTGCTGGATAATTGGAAGCTGACTTGTGCTGCATAATCGGAAGCTGGCTTGTGCTGGATAATTGGAAGCTGACTTGTGCCGGATTATCGGAAGTTGGCTTGTGCTGGACAATCGGACTTATCTCAGATACGCCACGGACAGTGGACTTGACACGGACACCGAACACAGATACTGAAGTCATCACGGACACTGGACTTGGCATGGACACCAGACACGGATACTGAAGTCATCACAGACACTGGACTTGGCACAGACACCGGACACGGATACTGAAGTCGTCACGGACACTGGACTTGGCACAGACACCGGACACGGATACTGAAGTCGTCACGGACACTGGACTTGGCACAGACACCGGACACGGATACTAAAGTCGACACGGACACTGGACTTGGCACGGATACCGGACACAGGATACGGGATACAGGATAACGCTATGGAACCTTTGCAGACTAACACAGGGTTAGATACAACATTGCTCAGGCAATGAGGAAGTGGGTGGAGTTTTTTTTTTAAAGTGCTGGTTGTGCTGGAATTGGTTTGGGGTAAAATTCTTGGCACGCGAGTACCCTACAGCATTGGCCGGTGGAGAGCAGTGCGCGCTGGCATCTCTGGGGAAGAAGATGTCGGCGGAGTTTCAGTGTCCTTCGGTCGCGACTGCCAGTAAGTTGGGGATGCCGGCGGTCAGTGACCACAGGCTTTACAGTACCCCCTATGTCCTCTCTTCTTAGGTCCAGAGCGTAGAAGGAATTTCTTGATAAGAGCTGGGGCATCAACATTTTCTTCAGGCTCCCAAGACCTCCTTAGGACCAAAACCCTTCCAATCCACCAGGTGAAAGGTCTTCCCTCCTGCCTTCTTGTAGTAGACCTGAAGAAAACTTCCAAAAGAAGAATCAGCTGCAGGCACTTGAGATGTAGCCGGTACAGGAAGAGGAACGCATGGATGTTGGCTCTAAACAATGAAAAATGGAGATGTAGCATTAGACTCACTCGCGTGATTATTGTAAGAGAATTCGGGCCATGGAAGAAGATGCACCCAGTTGTCGTGTTGAACAGATACAAAATGACGAAGATAATTTTCAAGCACTTGGTCAATCTTTTCAACTTGGCCGTTGGATTGCAGGCGGTATGCAAAAGAAAAGTCCAATTTCACATGCAAAAGGTTACACTGGGCTCTGCAGAACTTAGACGTGAATTACACACCTCGATCACACACAATATGGAGGGGCAATCAGTGCAAACTAAAAATATGTTTAACAAATAAATTTGCGAGGCGAGGAGCTGAGGGAAGGCCAGACAGAGAAGAACTACGACGAAACGCGCGTCGAGGTGGGCAGACACGCTAGTCACTTCTTACTTCACTGCATTCATTGGGTCATGTAAGTTAAAACTGTCTGTGTTTGCATTTGCATGAGAAATATTGCTTTGAGTCACTGTATAACTATAAGCATAAATATAATTATAATATAAATATATATTTTTCTCATGTATAGACATTCTGTGTTTTTGTCAGTCTGCATGTGAGATATTATTTCCATCTAACTACTGACTGCTACTGACTTACTATGACAATGTGTGCGTGACATACCCAAGTTAATTTATTGATCTGACATACATAAGCTCTGTTTGCATCCTTGCTGATCATATCTCTTTTTTAACTCTTTGTATGTTGTTTATTGTTTTTATCGTATATATTTAATAAAATATATCATATTTTTATTCATGGTTTCCATGCTCCCATGTCTTTTTCTATTTGGTTGTATAGAGGAACGAAGTGTGCCAACTTGGAGAAACGATCCACCACGACCCAGACAGTGGTATATCCAGCAGAAGGAGAAAGATCTGTAATAAAATCCATGGCAATATGTTGCCAGGGACCATCAGGAACAGGCAGAGGTTGGACTAGACCCGTAGGCTTGGAATGGGTGGCTTTGTTTTGGGCACAGTTGGTACACGAAGAGACATAGTCCACAACATCTTTGGGCAGCGTGGGCCACCAGTAGTGACAAGAGATAAAGTCCCGAGACTTACGAATACCAGCATGCCCTGCCAACTTGGAATTTTGACCCCAGATGAGAATTTTCTTCCTTTCAGTAGGATGAACAAAAATTTTCTCAGGGGGAATGTCTTTAATCTGCAGAGGGTTAGCAGAAATAATCCTGGAAGGGTCAATAAAATGCTGAGGATCCTCTTCAGAGTCATCTGTCTCAAATGAACGAGACACTGCATCAGCCCTCATATTTTTATCAGCAGGACGGAAAAGGAGTAGGAATTGTAATATGGCAAAGAATAGCGACCATCTAGCTTGACGAAGGTTCAGGCATTGTGCAGACTGCAAATAAGTGAGGTTCTTGTAATCAGTGTATATGATAATAGGATGAGCAGCCCCCTCTAGAAAATACCTCCACTAGTATAAGGCTAATTTGATGGCAAGTGACTTACGGTCCCCAATGTAGTAGATTTTTCTGCAGCAGAGGAGAGTTTTGAGAAGAAGCCACAGGAAACTGCCTTACCCTTGCAGTTTCTTTGAAAGAGAAGTGCTCTAGCACTGGAAGAAGCGTCAACCTCCAACGAGAATTTCCGAGAAACATCAGGATGGTGAAGAACGGAGGCAGAAGTGAAGGCCCTCCTGAGGTTGGTGAATGCAGACTCTGCTTCAGGGGTCCAGACTTTAGCGTTCATGCCCTTCTCGGTGAGAGCAGAGATAAGAGCGGTAAGTGAAGAGAAGTTTGGGATGAGCTGGCAATAGAAATTCGCGAAGCCAAGAAATCTTTGTACGGCACAGAGACCTTGAGGACGTGGCCACACTAAGACGGACTTCACTTCCATGATCTGAAACTATATAGCCCAGAAAGGGCAAAGATTTTCTTTTGAATACACAGTTTTCTAGTTTGGCTTAGAGGTTATTCCCCCTTAACCGCAACAGGACTTGGCGAACATGCTTCAGGTGAGTCATCAGATCTGGTGAGAAGATGAATATATCGTCCAGCTATACCACCACACAGACATACAGTAAATCCCGGAATATGTCGTTGGTGAATTCCTGGAACACCACTGGAGCGTTACACAATCCAAAGGGCATCACAAGATATTCGTAGTAACCGACTCTGGTGTTGAATTGGATTTTCCATTCGTTACCTTTGCGGATACGGATCAAGTTATAAGCCCTTCGTACATACAGCTTTGTGAAAATCCTGGCCCCACATATTCTGTCGAAGAGCTATGAGATCAGCGTTAAGGGGTATTTGTTCTTGACCGTGATTTGTTTCAAACTATGATAATCGATACAAGGCCGGAGAGATCCATCTTTCTTTTTCACAAAGAAGAATCCGGCTCCAGCTGGAGAAGTAGATTTCCTGATAAACCCCCTCTCGAGGTTCTCTTTGACATATGCCGACATGGCTAGGTTTTCAGGCAAGGAGAGAGGATAAACCCGTCGACGAGGAGGTGAAGCTTCAGGGAGCAATTGAATCGTACAGTCGTAAAGACGTTGGGGAGGAGGGATCTCAGCCTCATTCTTGCTGAAGACCTCCTCATGACAGGCTGACAGGCATACTGGGGAGGCAGACCAGAGAGTGACCGGGTACTGGACAGGACGAACCTGAGGCAGACAGCGGTGTGAACATCGGGATCCCCACTGGAGAATCTCTCCAGAATTCCAGTCGAGGTCCCAGCAGGATTGGTTTAATAGCTTTAGGCAGAACATAATAGGCTATTTGTTCTGAGTGCAGAACACCCACTTGCAACTTCAAAGGTTCTGTGATGGAAAGAAATGGTTTCTGGCAGAGGTTGACCATTCACAGAAGCAACTGCTAGAGGTTTCCCTAGAGGAGTCATGGGCAAGTGGAGACAGTCTACTAAAGCCTGATAGATGAAGTTCGCAGCCACTCCAGAATCCAGATAAGTGGAAACAGAGTGTGAGTGTTCACCGAAGAAGATTGTCACAGGAATCGATGATTTGGAAGAGAATTTTGAAGAAGGCATCGGTCCACCTAGGGTTGTGCCCTCCTATCAACCCTAGATGCTGCAGTTTCCCGGCTTCTGGGGACATTGACGCAAATAATTACCTTTGCAGCCAGAGTACAATATAAAGGCATGGGGAACGACTGCGCTGCCGCTCCTAGTCAGAGAGTCTGACTCTGTCTACCTGCATAGGATCTTCAGGGACGACAACCGAAGGAGGTAGCAGAGGTCTCTGTAACTTAGGCGCCAGTCTGTGGGGCCTTTTTTCTCGATGAACTTCCTGGGTGCGTTCTCGGAACCTAAGTCAATCTGTGTAGCCAGAAGAATCAGAGCACCCACGGTAGAAGGGAGATCACAACCTGCCAGCTCTTCTTTGATTTTAGTGGCTAATTCCTGCCAGTAGGTTGCCACCAAGGCCTCTTTGTTCCAGGCAATCTCCACTGCCAAAGTACGGAACTGGATGGCATACTCTCCTATCGTCGATTCCCCTTGGCGAAGAGTCAGAAGCGAAGCAGCGTCAGAAGCTGTTTGACCAGTTTCTTCAAACAAAGTGCGAAAAGTCTCTAAGAGCATCTGTAGGTTGGAAGACCCCGGCCCCTCACGTTCCCAGATAGGTTTCACCCAGGCTTTGCCAGAGAGTAGGGAGACAATAAAGGCAACTTTGGTCAGATCAGAAGGGAATAGATGTGCATGCAGCTTGAAGTGGATCCTGCACTGGTTGAGGAAACCTCGACAGGTTCTTGCATCTCCATCGTAACCAGGCGGTAGTGGCAATGAAATTCCGGCCCCAGAACTCACTGGAGGGATCGCGGGTAGTCGAGGAGGCAACAGAGGCAAGATCCAATCATGTGGCAATAGAATTGACTGCTTACAGAAGCTGATCCTGGCGTACTCAGAGATCTCGCATGACCGCTTGCATTGCTTGGACCGGCATCTAGGGTTGATCAGCCAGATCCACGAGCAAACTGTCGCAGCTCTGGGGAATGTGGACCCACTGGGCCACTCTGCCGTAACGGAGTAGCAGCTGGTCAAACAAATGTCAATGACAGTCACTAGGACGAGAGTACCTATATAGCTGGCTTGTGCTGGTTTATCGGAAACTGGCTTGTGCTGGATAATTGGAAGCTGGCTTGTGCTGGATAATCGGCAGCTGGTTTGTGCCGGATAATCGGAAGCTGGCTTGTGCTGGACAATTGGACTTGTCTTGGATACAGGATACAGAAACTGTAGTCGTCATGGATACAGGACTTGACACGGACACCGGACACTGAAGTTGTCACGGACACCGGACACTGAAGTCAACATGGACACTGGACTTGGCACGGACACCGGACACAGATACAGCATTCAGGATAACGCTATGGAACCTTTGCAGACTAACACAGGGTTAGACAAAACGTTGATCAGGCAATGAGGAAGTGGGCAGAGTTCTTTTTAAAGTCCCTTGTGTGCTGGGATCGGTTTGGGGTAAAATTATTGGCGCGCGCGCTGGCCCTTTGAAAACCGAGGACCAGCGCGTGTGTGTACCCTACCGGCATCGGACAGAGGAGTGAGCAGTTTGCACCGCCATCTCTGGGGAAGGAGACACCAGCGGAGTCCTCCGGTCGCGGCTGCCGGTAAGTGGGGAATGTCAGCGAACATAGCCTAACTAACATAATAGATGACAGCATAGTTCCTATCCTAAACACACGGTTTATAGAAGAACATATAGCTACAGGGGTTTCAGAGGTTCCAGTCACACATGGATCCCAGCATCTGAGGATTCCTACAAACCACTGTACCACATTTATTTCTAGTTTCTTATACAACAAAAACATATACTATAGCACTGTACTTATATTGTAATCACTCACTTCAATCCCTGTAACCAGTCGGTTTTACAATCTAGTTTTCCTATCCGAGACACACACTCACTCCCACTTGGCTTAATTTTATAGGAAGTCAATAAGAATGTATTTTTAAGTGTGGGGGATCTGGAGTACCTAGAGGACCCCAGTGCTACAAGGTAAGAGTGCTAATCCCAATACTTTAAATGGCAAGTGATAGTTGAGGTACTGGCAAAAAGTATGCAATGGGAACCAGGGACTTCAAGCTGCACTTCTGCTTCTTAAAAAAAACATGCAAATACAATAAAATTGCTTTAACCTTGCATCAGAGGCACCTGCAAGATTATCAGATATTCTCAATTATTGAATGGTCATAAAAATGATATTAGATACCAAAATGCTATTATAACTTAATTTTTACGTGAGAATTTCCCAGATGTTGATGAATCTTATGATTCCGGCCTTGAGAAATTCCAGATGGACTTTCTGGATTGTTATCTATATTTTACATGTTAAATGACAACAATAAAACATAATGCTCACAGATAAAATCACACATCACACAAATAAAAAATGAAATTACCTTTAGCATCTGTTTGACTTTCTTTACGTTTTGGCCCGGAGGAATGTCAAAAGATTCACAGAGACCATCAAAGGCTATAAAGACTTTCATTTTACTTTAAGAAAGTATGGGAATCTCAAAATATGCCTTTTTTTTTTGTTTGCCATTAACAGATCATGACTGGCATCTTGCGAAACTTTTTTAAGCGTGTTCTCTTATTACCTGGTAGGAAGAAGTGAGACAGGCAACTTAGACTGTTTTCTTTCCAAGCTGAACAGAAACAAATCTCCACCCAGCCGTTAGCTAAGCTACAAACAAAGGCAAGCAACTACAGGTTACATACTATCATGACTGACCATAGAGTAAGCACATACTACTCATCATGCCATGTCTACCACTCAGCTGTCAGTGAATAGAAACAGAAAGGCTTAATTTCTGTGCTCATTGATGATGGAGAAGTAAGACATATGAGGTTTTTGTGTGTTTTGTCTGACGTCTGCTTGTATACACCTCTAAATTCAATCCTAATTCCATTTGTATTAAAAGGATGGATTATATAATACAATAGTATTACATGGTAAAATACTTTGTAAGCAATCAAAGGCAAAAATATGCCACCTACAGCCTTACGTTTGTGCAAATGTTACTAGAGAAATGCCATTGTTTTCACCCACAAAAAAAACATAGAATAAGTTAAACACATGTTGACCAAGCGACTTATTGTTAGCGCCGAAAGAGCGCTTGTCCTTTATCAATTCTGGCCTTTATTAGTAAAGGCCAGGCGCTCTGGCCGGTGAATCCGCTCCTGGAGGAGCCCCTGGTGTCACTCCTGGAGTGGGATCCCTGACCAGGGCGTTGCCGATAGCCCCTATATGGACAGTGACGTCAGGGCCCATATATGGACAGTGACGTCAGGGGCTGCTCCAGGTGGGGAATCCCTGGACAGAGTGTGGGCAACGCTCTGGCTGGGGATTCCACTCCTAGAGGGATCCCCAATGGTGCTATCTACAGGGGGGTGTGGCAATATCTACAAGGGGGTATGGCACTATATAGAGGGGGGGTGTGGCACTATCTACAAGTGGGTGGGTGTAGAACTATCTATAAGGGGGTGTGTGTGGCACTATCTACAGAGGGCACTGTGGCACTATATACAGAGGGCACTTTGACACTATGTACAGAAGGCACTGTGGCACTATATACAGAGGGCACTGTGGCACTAGCTACACAGGGCACTGCATATATGGGGACACAAACTGGGGGCCTAACTTTTATATGGGGGCACAGACTGGGGGCCTAACTTTTATATGGGGGCACAAACTGGGTGCCTAACTTCTATATGGGGCATAAACAGGGCCTAACTTTTATATGGAGGCACAAACTCGGGAGCCTAACTTCTATATTGGGCATAAACAGGGTGTAACTTTTATATGGGGACACAAACTTCCATTTTCTGCCGTTTTACTGCTGTCGTGAGTTTCCCCGCAAAGGGGCCCACTAAGCCTAAACAGGTTCACACCAGCCATATAGAAACAAATACATAAAAAAGAAAACATGCATATATTGTATGAATTGTATGATGCTGTAATGACACATTTTGTACCATACAAAATATTGACAAGTACTCCAAAATGACCTGTATCAGATAGTTTAGATGCACTTGGAGCACAATAGTTTCTATTGTGATATATGTATTTGCCAATTTTATGGGAATGATAGGATCGTGGCCTGCAATATATTAAGCAGTGTTTTATTGGAGTGGTCATAACCTTGGCAGATTTAAAATGGTGGCCAGTTTGTCCTAAAGTTCTTATGAAAAAAATTATGATCTTAAGGTAGGGTCATTGTGAGGCCAGCGGCAAGCATGGTTTTCTAAATTCAGTGACCAGTCTTCAACAGGATGCCATTGTAGTGGGGATAGGCCTCATAAGTGTCATCCATAGTTTATTGCCTGTGGGTTCTCTCCAATAAAATCAGTTAGGCCTCATGCACACGACCGTAGCCGTGTGCACGGCCGTGATTTTCGGGTCGGCCGGCTGCGGACTGTCAGCCGCGGGCCGCCCGCAAATCGTAGGACATGCACATGGCCGCCGTCATTGTTTTCAATGAGCCCGGACCGCAGAAGACGGCCGTAATAGGACATGCCCATTCTTTCTGCGGTGCGGGTTCCCGGGCCATGCACGGACCGTAAAAACTACGGTCGTGTGCATGGCCCCATAGAAATGAATGGGGCCGCAATTCTCCCGTAGATTTTCGGGGGAATTGCGCCCGCAAAAACACGTTCGTGTGAATGTGGCCTTAATCTGAGAATAAGAGACCAGAAATAGAACAGATGCCATAAACTCAGGACAAACCTAGAAATACCACATGTGAAACTAAAGGTGATAATATGAAGTATTAGGTAGAGTCTAAAATTAGAAAAATGTAGATTCCAGGAATCAAGCAAAGAGTCATGGTGACTTGAAAACTCCTGGCACATATGTCAAACACATTCAAAGGCCCCCATTAAACTCGTGCATGTCAAAAGTGTGTAATTTTGGCAAACATCAGCACACACTGTTTTTTGCCGTATATAATAGCGTAGTAAACTAGTGCACTACGCTATTCGATACAATGGTATAGAGCAAAAAATTACATCACGGTATAATTTATTTTACAAGGGGGTCCTATGACGTATCCTACTGTATGCCTTAGATCCTCCCAATGTATAACTCGCACATAGTGCTCTGACATAATGTGAACACAGCCTAAGGTACAGAACAATGAAAAGTGCTGTTGCTGAGGCAGAAGCATAGTGTAAAAAGCAAGACATCCTGTGAATGTATTATTATTAGCATGTGCTTCCAGGGGTCAAACCCAGAAGGAACAATATGGCCATATGGCGTAGGAAAACACTGGATTGTGAGAGAGATACCTGTTATTAACACTAAGCAGAGGCAGGGCTGGCCACAGAATTTCTAAACCTTTGACAAGACAACATTTTGGGCCCATGACGAATAGTCAGATCAGTCACACGATGTATACCACTAGCGCCCGACAGACACTAATGACTTACAATGGGGTCCGTTGGGTTCCGTCGTTTTGATGGGAAGAATAACACTGCATGCAGCACTATTCTTGCTGTCAAATCTACCGGGACTGCCGACAGAGGCCCTGAATGCTCTGAACATATCTAGTATATTTGAATAGTTTCTAGCAGTATACAGTACTAGAATAAGTACACAATAGATTATAAAGTCTACTGGAATGATTTAGAGCACTGTGTGACAAGTTATTTGTTTCCTAATGCTTTTATCTTGGTAAATGTAGCCTTATCTCTATAGCTAGGAAACAGTTCCAAACACATTTTCTATTGCTGTTTTACAAAGCACTAGAATTATAGTTGCGTAGGAGCATTACAGCTTTTATACAGTAAATATTCACTGATAAAAGCAAACGTGTTATTAAATACTGAAACATGATGTGCTTCTCACATTTGGTATCCCAAATCATAATACACAATTAACGGCACCCCTCTTTTGCCCAGGAACACACATAAAAATGCCTTTTTTATATGCAAACTTGCATAAGCCACACTCCATTTGAGGTGCGACTCATACTGGGTAGAGCAAGGTGCTTTCCTGGGGTTTTCTCAACAGTGTTTGCTTGGCTCAGATGTTCCAGATGTGCCTTCTAAGGCTATGTTCACACGGGGTATTTTGCCGAGTTTTTTGACGCGGAAACCGCGTCGCAAAACTCGGCAGAAACGGCCCGAGAACGCCTCCCATTGATTTCAATGGGAGGCGTCGGCGTCTTTTTCCCGCGAGCAGTAAAACTGCCTCGCGGGAAAAAGAAGCGACATGCCCTATCTTCGGGCGCTTCCGCCTCGGACCTCCCATTGACTTCAATGGCCGCGGGCGAAAAACGGCGCGATAATTGCCGCGAAAATCGGCGTGCAGGGAGAGGAATATCTGCCTCAAAGTTCCCAACGGAATTTTGAGGCAGATATTCCTCCCCCAAAATACTCCGTGTGAACATAGCCTAAGGCTGGATTCACACGAGCATGTTCGGTCAGTAAAGGACGGAACGTAATTCGGCCGCAAGTCCCGGACTGAACACAGTGCAGGGAGCCGGGCTCCTAGCATCATAGTTATGTACGATGCTAGGAGTCCCTGCCTCTCTGCAGGACAACTGTCCAGTACTGTAATCATGTTTTCAGTACGGGCCAAAATACGTTCCGTCCTTTACGGACCGAACATGCTCGTGTGAATCCAGCCTAAGATTCAGATTCAGATTCCCCCCTAGAATGCCTGCTACAGATATGAACCCATACAGAGCCAGACATTCCCCCATACAGCGCCAGGAATAGCGACAAAATGTTTGCAGCTATTTCCCTGGATTTTTTTTTCAAGGCAGTCGATTCATCTGAATTGAAAAATAAATCTGTAAAGGCGGCACTGGTAAATTTGGCACTATATAACCAAACCTGGTACACTTGGAGGGTATGCATCAGAGCAGACAAGTCTCCTGTGCAGCCTGGTTTCTGTCCAACAGCAGTGGCTTGAGACTGCGGTATGACAAATAATACTGTCCCAATGCTGATCAGAGCAAGAAGAGGAAGTGTGACATGCGAGCAGTGCTGGTTACTTTCTGGCAGAGAAAAAGATCAGTGCAGGAGTAAGGAGGAGCAGAGTGTTTTCTGACCCCCGTATTAAACCGTACACTGCAACCTCTATACGCCCCTGGGCACTGTGTTTGTCACTGTTATTGTAGTATAACTTTAGGGGCACAGTCCAGGAATTATTGTTTGTGGTCAAAGTATTTGAGGCCAGAATTCCACACTACCATAGTAATATGTCGTGGCTCCTTCTGGCAGGATTCCTAGCATAATGCTCAGTTTCCTCCTAGTTCACAGCAGGTTGTGCCAGGGCCCAGCTATGAAAGGGGGGCTTGCAAGGGACAGCCAAGAATAGGAGGGGGAGGAGAAAAGGTAGTGGTCCTGCTGCTCCGCACACCCCTGGTACTGAGGATACAGCTTGATACTGCAAGAACAAGGGGACAGGGGCAGCCAATGCAGGGTCACCCAAATACAGCCCATTCCTTCCTTTCTGGGGAGATTCGCTGATGACACATTGAAGCCCAGGCTGCTGCTGATCCCTGCTTTCCAGCTTGTACAGCACCGCCCCATTCTTCAGGGATGACTGCAAACCCCCCCCCCCCCCCGCCCCCCCAGTTGGAAATTTCTTGGGAGACTCCAGCACATGCCGAGATGCTCTGTCCAGGGACTTCAACTGCTTTTTATCTCTGCCTAGGGAAGACATGTTGACTTAACTGTCTATTTATGGACAGTTCTCACCGGTACTTCCCCGGGCAAAGAAAAAAAGTCTCCCAAAAGGTGTCGCTATGATGTGGGGGGCCTGTGACAGCGGGCGCTGGCGCTACTTCTCCTCATAGTGAGTGACCGGAGGGTACTGGGTGTAGGTGACAGATGCCACTGGAGCCTTCAAACGTACAAGTTTAATGTAGCATTGTTCACATCTGCGCTCGTATTTTACTTATTCTTTTCCATCGCAGAAACAGAACAACATTGCCCGACAGAACCCAATGGGGAAATTTATAAAGCCCTCTACACCAGTTTTCTTTTTAGCTTTGTGCTAAAAAATTTCTATTTTTACGCTGTTTCTGACACTTTTTAAAAAGTTGGCACGGCGTAGTGGGAAGGGCAGGCGTAGAAAAGTTGCAAAAGAGCCTAAAAGTCTTTTGGCCTTTTTACGCCACTTTTGTGGAAAGGGGGTGTGGCCACAACGGGCCAACAAATTTGTTATAATTTTGCCACAAAACATGCGCACATTATAGCAGAAATCTACGCCAGCTCTTAGCTAGCGTAGATTTCAGTTTGTGGGGCGTAGCAAGGTAGAGGCCCATGCCCCCATAGAGCCCCCTGTAAATAGTGCCCCCCCATAGAGCCCTCTGTAGATAGTGCTCACCATAAAGCCCCCTGTAGATAGTGCCCCCCGTAGAGTCCCCTGTATATAGTGTCCCCTGTATTTAGTGCCCCCTGTCGTCTACAGGCTGTAAATAGTGCCACCTGTAGAGTACCCTGTATATATTGTCCCCTGTAGATAGGGCTCCTGTAAATAGGGCCCACCCAGAGTCCCCTGTAGATATTTCCCCCTGTACCTTGCCCTTCTAATTTTTGAATACCCGGGGTGAAGCGGGAACCCGGAACCGGACTCCTCCCCACAATTGTATCCGCGGATACAATTGATTTGTCTAGCGCTGCCTGGTGAGGCACAGGATGCCTAGCCATTCGGCACTTTAGCAATGATGCAGTCGGTGACGTCATCGCGCCGCTGCATCGTTTCGCTGGATGAGGACTGGCATTGCTAGAGGACGGTGTGGGGAGCACTATCTACAGAAGACATTGTGAGTGGCACTATTTACAGGGGGCACTCTGTGTGTGGTGTTTACAGTGTTTTTCCCAATTTTATTCATGGGCACAGTGTATGGAAACGTGAGGAGCTGAAGACATTTGAGCGGCAAACTCTGCAGAAATGGTTCGTGGCCAGGAGGCGTCATCATGGAGGTCTGGACCGGAAGGAAAAGAAAAGAGAAAACGAATGACTACAATCTGAGACGACCTCACCTGTGAGGAAATACGGAGTGCAGAGCCCAACAGGACTGGATCCAACTGTCCTAGTCACCAATGTACAAAGAAGAGATCCAGGCAGCACATCCAAAGGAACAAAGGTTTATTCACCCGTGCGACCCGTAAATAAACCTTTGGTCAGTACTGTAGTCACTGTATGATCTGCAGCGAGATGATGGGCGTATGGTTCTTTTTTGTGAAACAGCAATTCCCAACATATCCTTACGATTGTGGTAAGGAAACAAGGGGAGGAATCCTCCAGCTCACCTGACACAATGGTAAGTGTCGCTGTCAGCGCCCGGATCCTTCGTGACGGCACACGATACAGGAACAGAGGTAACAAGGAAGTTGAATCCAGCGCTTGGGTAGAGATAAAATGGAACGGTTTTCCAAGTTTAATAGTTTTTCGTTAAAAGTCCAATAAGGTATGATCCTGGTGTGTAGGACAATGGGGGATATAATCCTTTTGAGCCTACGCGTTTCGGACGATAACGACGTCCTTAGACTTGGCTGTAGTGTGATTTGAAACTGGCGCGCTGGCGAATTTATGCTATGTCCGGGGTAACAGCTGAATCCTGATTGCGTTCCACGACTCTGGGAGTCACGTGGAACGCAACCCGGAAGTGGGATGGTATTGGCGTTGAAAGCACCCACTCTCGTATCTAGTGAGTACTGATTGACAAAATGACATCTTGATTAAGAAGCATCTTGAATGTCACTTGTTTAGTAATGTTTTAAAATTTTGACTCGTTAGCAGGGTATAAGATGTCAGTGGAGACTTGTGGTATAGATCGTAATTTACAGTCACATGTGCGTTCCAGGTCTCGTTGTCATATGGAACGCAAACAAACAAGCCGGGTCATGACGTGTCTATCTCGGTGAGAAGTGCCATCCTGGTTCAACTATGTAAGGTAAGTCAATATTTAATTTCTTCAGAGTTACCATGGATTTTGAGATAAGTGATGCTTTGTTGGATGTAATAGTACTAATAATACTAGAGCTGTTAATATGGCTAATTACCATTGTGAGGAAAAAATCATAATGTTAGCATGGCCAGTTTAGAGATACCTTGCGTATCTGAAATTCGGTTACACTAGTTTGGATCAGAGGATCAAAAAAGGGGTGCAAAGGTAAGGAAAGGTAAAAGTGAAGGCTAAAATTGATAATGTAGGGGTATTGTGCATGTCAATCAGCATATATTATGCATGCACCACAAGGGGTGGTTTTAGGATCATAAGTGACTTGGAGAAGCTCTGGTGAGGACAAGATGTTGAACGTACTTTTTGATCATGTAATACATTTATTATGACTGTGTAGAGAGAGGTAGTGGACACTGGTTACCTCACTGTTAAGTTAATATTGGAACATAAGTTCCAATTTCTTAGGTTGAGGCCATCTGGAAATCTTGTTTTTAATCTATAGATCCAGTAAGCTTCTCTTAGGTGGGTTTTGTTTTTTATATCTCCTCCTCTTTTAGACAGATGAATTTTTTCAATAGCGTAGCAACGAAAGGTTTTGGTTGCCCTGTTATGTTGATATATAAAGTGTTTCGATGCGTTGGAGACATTGAGAATATTCGGATTTCTTACGTAACTAAGGTGTTCCAGTATTCTAGTTTTTAATTTCCGGTTTGTACAGCCGACATATTTCAGATGGCACTCTGTGCACTCAATTACATAAATAACAGATTCAGTATTACAATTGATGTAATTTTGGATGATGAATGTGTCTGTTTGAGTAGTTGCTAAAAAATTTTGTGGGGTACGCATAGGAACAAACCTTGCAGGGGTGTTGGCCACACTTGTAAAAACCTTTTGTTTCTAGCCATGTTGTTTTTGTTTTTTCGTTTGAAGTGAAAAAGGACGGGGAGAGGAGACTACCTAGGGACGGTGCTTTGCGGGCTACTATTCTAACTCCTCCTGCCAAGATGGTGCGCAGACTGTCGTCCTCCATAAGAATCGGTAAGTATTGATTTACTAAGTTCTTGATTTGGGAGAATTGATTACTCTGTTGGAGAATTAGTGTGGGCTGACCACTGGTAGTTTGATCCTCTGATCCAAACTAGTGTAACCGAATTTCAGATACGCAAGGTATCTCTAAACTGGCCATGCTAACATTATGATTTTTTCCTCACAATGGTAATTAGCCATATTAACAGCTCTAGTATTATTAGTACTATTACATCCAACAAAGCATCACTTATCTCAAAATCCATGGGAACTCTGAAGAAATTAAATATTGACTTACTGTACATAGTTGAACCAGGATGGCACTTCTCACCGAGATAGACACGTCATGACCCGGCTTGTTTGTTTGCGTTCCATATGACGAGACCTGGAACGCACATGTGACTGTAAATTACGATCTATACCACAAGTCTCCACTGACATCTTATACCCTGCTAACGAGTCAAAATTTTAAAACATTACTAAACAAGTGACATTCAAGATGCTTCTTAATCAAGATGTAATTTTGTCAATCAGTACTCACTAGATACGAGAGTGGGCGCTTTCAACGCCAATACCATCCCACTTCCGGGTTGCGTTCCACGTGACTCCCAGAGTCGTGGAACGCAATCAGGATTCAGCTGTTACCCCGGACATAGCATAAATTCGCCAGCGCGCCAGTTTCAAATCACACTACAGCCAAGTCTAAGGACGTCGTTATCGTCCGAAACGCGTAGGCTCAAAAGGATTATATCCCCCATTGTCCTACACACCAGGATCATACCTTATTGGACTTTTAACGAAAAACTATTAAACTTGGAAAACCGTTCCATTTTATCTCTACCCAAGCGCTGGATTCAACTTCCTTGTTACCTCATATCCTTACGATTGTTCAGGCCATACTGGGAAGTGAAGTTTTATGTCGTACAAACTTATATGGCAGGGGTTAAACTGAATTTGCAAATGATCTCTGTACTGAGCTGTATTTGTACTTGTGCTGTATATATGTACTGAGTGTCACAATTTGTGGGTATTTGGACCCACTAGGCCGAACCGCCGTAGCGGAGTAGCAGCTGGCCAAACAACAGTCTTTAATGTCTATGCAAAGTTCTTAGTACAAGAGTACCTGTAAGAGTCCAGACAGTAGCAGAGGCTTTGGCACAGATGGAACTTGACATGGCAGATGACACCAGACGTGGCGGATGATACCAAACGTGGAATATACAGAAGGCGTGGCAGATGATACCAGACGTGGTGTATTACAGCAGGCATGGCAGATGACACAACACTGAATAAGACACAGGAACAAACACAGCATGGGATACAGGAAGCAGGATACGGGAACACTGGAACAGGATAACACTAAGGGACCATTTGCTAAGTCTAACATAGGAATACACAACAACGCTCAGGCAAGGAGTGAAAGAGCAGGGCCCTTTTTATAATTCAGGGTGATCTGGGGATAATTAATGATTATTTGCATGTGCGCGCGCTGGCCCTTTAAGACCGGGAACGAGCACGCACGCACACCCTAGTGGACACTACAGGGCAGAACGACCGCATGTGCTGGTATCTCCGAGGAGGTAGACGTCGGCAGGAGGAGAGGGGTCTGTTGTCGCAGCCGTCAGCAGGCACGGAGAGGCGGCGGACCACGACCGCTACACTGAGCTTGGTTCTGGTGTTGTATTTATGTACTGAGCTTAGTTCTGGAGCTGTTTGTATGTAATAAACTTGGTTCTGGGGCTGTATTTATGTACTGAATTTGGTTCTGGAGCTGTATTTATCTTCTTAGTTTGGTTCTGGTGCTGTATATATGTAATGAGATCGGTTCTGGTAGTGTATATATGTACTGTTTGGTTCTGGGGCTGTATTTATGTAGTGAGCTTTGTTCTGGTGCTGTATATATGTAATGAGATAGGTTCTAGTGTTGTATATATACAGTGAAGGAAATAAGTATTTGATCCCTTGCTGATGAACAGTCTAGAATTTTTAGGCTAGGTTAATTTTACTAGTGAGAGATAGGTTATATTAAAAAAACAAAACAGAAAATCACATAGTCAAAATTCTATATATTTATTTGCATTGTGCACAGAGAAATAAGTATTTGATCCCCTACCAACCATTAAGAGTTCAGCCTCCTCCAGACCAGTTACACACTCCAAATCAACTTGGTGCCTGCATTAAAGACAGCTCTCTTACATGGTCACCTGTATAAGAGACTCCTGTCCACAGACTCAATTAATCAGTCTGACTCTAACCTCTACAACATGGGCAAGACCAAAGAGCTTTCTAAGGATGTCAGGGACAAGATCATAGACCTGCACAAGGCTGGAATGGGCTACAAAACCATAAGTAAGATGCTGGGTGAGAAGGAGACAACTGTTGGTGCAATAGTAAGAAAATGGAAGACATACAAAATGACTGTCAATCGACATCGATCTGGGGCTCCATGCAAAATCTCACCTCGTGGGGTATCCTTGATCCTGAGGAAGGTGAGAGCTCAGCCGAAAACTACACGGGGGGAACTTGTTAATGATCTCAAGGCAGCTGGGACCACAGTCACCAAGAAAACCATTGGTAACACATTACGCCGTAATGGATTAAAATCCTGCAGTGCCCGCATTGTCCCCCTGCTCAAGAAGGCACATGTACAGGCCCGTCTGAAGTTTGCAAATGAACATCTGGATGATTCTGAGAGTGATTGGGAGAAGGTGCTGTGGTCAGATGAGACTAAAATTTAGCTCTTTGGCATTAACTCAACTTGCCGTGTTTGGAGGAAGAGAAATGTTGCCTATGACCCAAAGAACACCGTCCCCACTGTCAATCATGGAGGTGGAAACATTATGTTTTGGGGGTGTTTCTCTGCTAAGGGCACAGGACTACTTCACTGCATCAATGGGAGAATGGATGGAGCCATGTACCGTCAAATCCTGAGTTACAATCTCCTTCCCTCCACCAGGACATTAAAAATGGCTGGGTTTTCCAGCACGACAATGACCCAAAACATACAGCCAAGGCAACAAAGGAGTGGCTCAAAAAGAAGCACATTAAGGTCATGGAGTGGCCTAGCCAGTCTCCAGACCTTAATCCCATCGAAAACTTATGGAGGGAGCTGAAGATCCGAGTTGCCAAGCGACAGTCTCGAAATCTTAATGATTTACAGATGATCTGCAAAGAGGAGTGGGCCAAAATTCCATCTAACATGTGTGCAAACCTCATCATCAACTACAAAAAACGTCTGACTGCTGTGCTTGCCAAAAAGGGTTTTGTCACCAAGTATTAAGTCTTGTTTGCCAAAGGGATCAAATACTTATTTCTCTGTGCACAATGCAAATAAATATATATAATTTTGACAATGTGATTTTCTGTTTTTTTTTTATATAATCTATCTCTCACTGGTAAAATTAACCTAGCCTAAAAATTCTAGACTGTTCATGTCTTTGACAGTGGGCAAACTTACAAAATCAGTAAGGGATCAAATACTTATTTCCTTCACTGTATGTACTGAGCTTGTTTCTGGTTATTTATGTACTGAGTTTTGTTCTGGTACTGTATATATGTACTGAGCTTTGTTCTAGTGCTTTATATATGTACTCAGCTTTGTTCTGGTGTTGTATATATTTACTGAGCTTGGTTCTGGTATTGTAGATATGTACTGAGTTTTGTTCTGGTGCTGTATTTATGTACTGAGTTTAGTTCTGGTGCTGTATTTGTGTACTGAGCTTGGTTCTGGTGCTGTATTTATGTAATGAGCTTGGTTCTGGAGCTGTAATTATATAGAATATATTTAGAATAACAAAATTGCAGGGCAGATGGAATTGTTTTAAATTCATTGTATATTTAATGGGAACCTGTCTGGTAGTTTATGTGTTAATGGGTAGTTTTTTGTATATATGTACTGAGCTTGGTTCTGGTACACCGTATCTGTGCGTTAGCCGGGAGATTTGTCGCGGCTTACTGCACACACCGCACTGTCCTCCACCCTTCTCACAGTGCACAGCCTAACTAAATGGGCTGAGCATGCTTAGGATATTGCATGTGCGCATATAGGTCTATACGTAATGGGTGAGTTTAATATAATGTGTGGGTAGGTAGGTATGTACGCTTATGTAGCTATATACATAGTGTGGCAATACAGTTAACTATTCTGGACAGGGAATTTCTTTATTTAGAGTTCAGCTTAATATAAGGTGTATTTGGAATATTGTAATTGTTTTATTTAAATTATTATAATAATTTTCCATGGCGCGACACACCGCGCCCCCCCCCCCCAACCCCCAGCTTGTATGTCTTTGGCGGCAAAACAGAGAACCTGTTGTTAAAAATTTGAATACCATCCCTGCCCCCTTTCCTATCGGACACATTAAAAAATGTTTTAATATATATGTATACTTACCTCACTGCTCAGCTTCTCTTCTCCCCACCTGGTCTTCTCCGGCTCCCTCTTCATGCCACGGCTCATTCAGGGTACTGACGCTGGGCAGCTTCAGTACCTATGCGACACAGCAGCCCTCAAGGTCATCAGTGGGGAGGGGAACAGTGGGGAGAATAGTAGAGTAGCGGTGAGGTGAGTATGTATTTTTTTTTATTTTATGTGATAAGGGGGAGGGATGGGGTGCGGTTGTTATGCCACAATTGTGGTAGATGCAACGCATATATTGAGAAGCGTTCACCTCTTAATAAATGTGTCACATCTTACTCCAACAAATTGGTTATTAAGACTGGTGTATGAAAAATTTATTTTTGAGTTACTTACTCCATCAAGTCTATGTGGAGAGCTGGATTCCAATTACCTACTTGAAACAAGATGGTTTCTGAGGAAGACATACTTCAGACAAACATCAATATTCCAGTAACCTTAATGGGGGTCCTACACTTTCACTTACTCGAGCAAATTGGTTATGAAGACTGGCGTATGACCCACATTTCATCAGTTATAAAACACAAATCTTAATAAATTGCCCAGATTGACTTTAATGCATTCCGCCATGTTCCCGTAATTTTGTTGGACAAAATAGTGCCGCATGTTGCTCAATTTTGTCTCGCAAATATGACGGAATCTGCTACGGAGTCTCCTTATACGTTTTTTTTACAAGACTTTACGGGATGGAATAGAGTAGTCTACTATCCACTTTTTCGCTCCTGTATTCTGACTGTAAACCGGCCAGAAGGAGGCTAGGGTCCCATGCACGCGACTAATTACGGACCCATTCATTTCTATGGCCAACCGACACCTTCCCGTATATTTACGTGAAGGTGTTCGTGCCGTAAAAACCTCCCATAAAAGATAGGACATGTCCTATTTTTTTATTTTACGGACTGTGCTCCCATACTTTATAATGGGAGCACGGTCCGCAAATCTGGATGACTGTCAGCAGACAGATGTGCCCGTAATCACAGACTGTGATTACGGGCACGGTCGTGTGCATGGGCATACCTCCCAACTTTCAAGTATCACAAAGAGGAACAACTCATATGGCAAGCGTAGCGCGGCAATTTTTTTTTCTTTTAAGCCGCACCTCTAATCCCACCCAATCCCCGGCCATACACACCCGATTCAGCCCACACAGTATCATGCTCCCATATTGCCTCCCACACAGTATAATGCCAAATAGCTGCCCCCACTCAGTATAATTCCCTCTAGTTGCCACCATACAGTATAATGCTCCCATAGATGTACCCATGCAGTATAAATCCAACACAGATGCCCCCATACAGTATAATGCCCACACAGATTCTCCCATGCAGTATAATGCCCACACAGGTGCCCCATACTGAAAAGCGATTTACATGAAATGCACGTCGGGGCGCTATATTGAGCACACGGATCACGCTGCACCTATGGGTAAGCCACCTTGCTGAGGGTGTTTATTGAATTTATTTGTTTAGAATCACATTTGATAGGGGATTCTTTTGATAGTGGAAGTGGACTGCTACTGAATTTCTCTTTTGGAGACCCTGCTTATGCCCTTCTTCCCTGTAGACAAATAAATATTTCCTTGCTATATTTTTTGCGAGTCACTATTTGAACATACACCAATGTCTGGTCATACTAAATTCTTATACATTTAATAACTATGCCTTAGACAAATACCTCAGTCCCATCTGTGTATAAGATCATTGTTATAAATCTTATTAATGACCACACAGTATTATGTGTTGTATGTATCATTTTGACTATTATACAACTACTCCTGTGCAGCCCATATATAGTTCCACTAGGTGGGATCCTCTATGTATTTTATTCCCCATGTTTTGAAAATTAATAAAATGTGAAATTTCTTCATATTTTTATAAAATAGTGCATGACTCCTTGTCTTTCTTCTGTATATATATATATATATATATATATATATATATATATATATATATATATGAAGTGTCAGCGCCCTTGTAGATAGTTCCACAGTGCCCATGTAAAACTAGGCGAGGGAGAAAAAAAGCAATGCACTGTGCCACATAGTGCAGGTAACCCAGGGAGGGATGGAATAAGGAGCAGGGATGTGCTCACCTATGCGTGTTGTGCGATCCCAGGCACAACTCTAGTAAGCATGAACGATAATCCACGTGGAGATAACTGCAGCCAAGGTCTAAACCAGCAACAGGGAACTCTTGCCACAATATTTACAAGGTAAAGAGTGGGAGAAAAAACTGGACACCAAATTGGCGCTACTAAAGAAGGCAATTGCCTGGCATAATTTGATTTAATATTGGCCGGGGATTCTGCTCCAGGAGCAGCCCCTGATGTCAATGTCCATATATGGACAGTAACCTCAGGGGTTTCCTCTAGGAGCGGAATCCCCGGCCAGATTATGGACAATGAGGATTCCGCTCAATCAGTAGCCACTGACGTCACTGCCCATAAATTTACAGTGATGTCGCTTCCCCGAGCACAGCTCTTAAAGTAGCGCCGTGCCTGGGGAGTACTCGGCGGGCTGATGAGCTCCGACTGCTCTGAAATAATTCTGAAGCAGGGAGCCGATGGTTCCCTGCTGGTTCCCATTGGGTTCAACTGTATCTACATCCTGAGGACGCAGATACAGTTGACAGTGGAACATACCCCCGGCCGGCCGGGACACTGCCTGGAATCCAGGACTGTCCTGCTGAATTTGGGACAGTTGGGAGGTATGTGCATAGGGCCTAAATGGACACTATTGGCCTCCGTCTGGCAATTGAAGGCTATCACAAATGTGAAGTGAACATGGCAGAGTTGGAGGCTCCCCATTAGGAGCCTCTGACACAGATCTGGTCCAAGGTGCCTGAAACAATAACGCAGCACATGTTGCGCTATTTTTTCCAGCAAGTCTTCGTTCACATTTGCTGTTTCCGTTGTTTTGTTCTGTTACAGGAGCAGAATAAAAACCACTGGAAATTCCGGATCTGTCAAACAGACGCAAACCCATTGACTGAAGGTTCCGTCTCGGTGTCCGACGTTGTGCTACTTTGTCTGCCATTAATTTGCGACGGAGGCTCTTCTGATGGAGCAGAACAACAGAAACCTGAACACGTGTGAACACTACCATCTATGTTAAGAACGTCTGTTCTAGTTTTGACGTTGACAAAGTATAAACTATCCATAACGTTCCGCTGGTGAACTATGGTCAGGTGACCTCACCAACGCGCACACTTGTATAGCTGCCCCCTAGCCTTGTAGTGTAGTATCAAGCGCTCTTTCCGGTTGCGTTTCACCTCTGTTGACCCCTCCCCTCCGGCAATCCATGCTGCTCAGTCACATGCACAACAGGATCTTCTTTAGACCAAATGACAGATACAACGACCAATCATTGCATTGAAGTGCTTCTGGCTAGCCAATCAGCGAGATCGTTTAGCGAGTTATCCCACATCTTGGCTTGCTGAGCGGTGCTGACTGCAAGGAATGAGCGGTCGGCTGGAGCGCGGGTGTCTACAAGCTGCATGTCTCCCCTGTACTCGGGGCAGCGGCCATAAAGCAATTAGGTAACCTTTCTTAATGTGCTGCCCTTGCCTCCCTCTGCATTTCCTGTATGTGGCTCCTGAAGAGGGTGTGACACTGCGCTAACCCTGTAGACTGAGAACACTAGTTGTGTATGTGACCTGTGTGCGCTTCCCTGGCACTTACACCCAGCCGCTGTATGCTGAGTAACTCCCGTATTACTACAGGTCAGGATACCCGGAAAGTACTATTGGTCAAAGAGCTGGCATTCTGTGTAGTCACATGACCGTTGTATTAGCAGTCAGCTGACCTGCATCCTCCTCCTGTTATAACTTCCCCTGACATGAAGCATTGTCACATTTGTTCATGTTTCTGCCTTGTCTTTGTAAAGTTTTATCCTTCCTGCTAGATCTACTTCGAACTGTCAGTTCTTTGGAGTTAGTTGTGTAGCTGAAGTGGTTGCAACTCTACCTGGGCACCTAAGGTGGGGAAGTAACATCACATGTGCCATCTGATGAGACTGGCAGACACTCTACATTGGCTATGTATGCGTGTTTTGTTTTTTAAATAAAAATGTCTATCAGTGTGTTTTGTGCAACTTTATAACTACTTTTTCTTAAAAATAATTTTTACTTTGAGATACTGCTGCTTTGTATGTTGTATATAGAGCAGCTGTATCTAGCGCTGAGACCTGAATCCGTCAGGTCAGTGGTACTGACTGGTTCAGTGTCAGCAGGTCCTGTGTCTCTGACACGCAGGATCCACCTGTGATCGGTAACCGCTCGATGTTGGAGGAGAGATGTCAGGGGGGAGAAGGGTCGGGCATGTTGGATTCTATGTCCAATTGTTTTGTTTGCAAAGAGGTAAGCCGCTGCAAGAGGAGTCGGGCAGCAGATTTACTCCTCCTTATTGAGGATGCATGTACGCTCAGCGTAGCTGGGAGTGCATGTGTATGGGGGCGTCCGGAGGGTTGTTCGACTGACCGCTATATAAAACGTTTGGGGAGCCTTGCTGTAAGTTCTAGTGAAGGGACGGTTGGGGCTACTGCTGATAAGCCGAGCAATCCCGCTATGGGTTCCTAGAGCACTGGGCTGACTTTTCATTGGGGTACAAACTATATTCTGCAGATGATTTGCACCTAAATGGAAGGGGGTCCGCTGTGCTGGGGGAGAGAATTCTAGCTGGGGTGGTGGAGTATTTAAACTAGGGCTGAGGAGGGAGGTCAATGTAGCAAAAAAAGGGGTAGCCAGGTTAGAGAGGGGTCAGACTATATTGGTGGGAGGAGAAACAATGTTGGGAGAGGACTGGACAACAGGATAAGGAGATCCTTTCGTTACAAAACATCAGTGTAAATAAAAAGGCCCAATTAATGTCAAATCACATTTCTGATAATAAAAGTGAAAAACTGACAGGCAAGTTAAAGTGTATGTTCACAAATGCCAGAAGTCTAGCAAGCAAAATGGGGGAGCTGGAGGCCTTGATACTGGAAGAAAATATAGATATAGTTGGTGTTGCTGAAACATGGCTGGACTCTTCACATGACTGGGCTGTAAATCTACAGGGTTTTACACTGTTTCGGAAAGACAGGACAAATAGGAAAGGTGGTGGTGTATGTCTGTATGTGAGAAATGATATGAAGGCGAGTGTGAAAGAGACAATAGTGGGTGAAGACTGTGAGGAGGTTGAAACCTTGTGGGTGGAACTAGAAAGGGAGGTAAACACTGAAAACATTACTTTTGGTGTAATCTATAGACCCCCCCAATATAACTGAGGAGATGGAAGGTCAGCTATATAAACAGATGGAGCGGGCTGCACAGGCGGGTACTGTAGTGATAATGGGAGATTTTAATTTCCGGGATATTAATTGGTGTCATGGTTCAGCTTCAACTGCAAAGGGGAGACATTTCCTCAACCTGTTGCAGGAAAATTTTATGGGCCAGTTTGTGGAAGACCCGACTAGAGGTGAAGCTCTGTTGGATCTGGTCATTTCTAATAATGCAGATCTTGTTGGGAATGTCAATGTTCGTGAAAACCTCGGTAACAGTGATCACAATATAGTTACATTTTGCCTATACTGTAAAAAACAAATGCAGGCTGGGAGGGCAAAAACATTTAATTTTAAGAAAGCCAATTTCCCCAGGATGAGGGCGGCAATTCAGGATATGGACTGGGAAGAACTAATGTCAAATAATGGAACAAATGATAAATGGGAGATTTTCAAATCTACTTTGGGTAATTATAGTGCAAAATTTATCCTATAGGTAACGAGTATAAACGACTCAAATTAAACCCCACATGGCTTACACCTTCTGTGAAAGGGGCAATACACGACAAAAAAAGGGCATTTAAAAAATACAAATCTGAGGGTACAGCTGTAGACTTTGTAAAATATAAAGAGCTTAATAAAATCTGTAAAAAGGTAATAAAATTAGCAAAAATGAAAGGCAGGTGGCCAAGGATAGTAAAACAAATCCCCAAAAAATTCTTCAAGTATATAAATGCTAAAAAGCCAAGGTCTGAACATGTAGGACCCCTAGATAGTGGTAATGGGGAGTTGGTCACAGGGGATCAAGAGAAGGCCGAGTTACTAAATGGGTTCTTTAGCTCTGTATATACAACTGAAGAAAGAGCAGCTGATGTAGCCGGTGCCAGTGCTGTTAATATATCAGTTGATATACTGAATTGGATGAATGTAGATATGGTCCAAGCTAAATTAAATAAAATAAATGTGCACAAGGCCCCCGGGACCAGATGGGTTACACCCTAGAATTCTTAAAGAGCTTAGTTCAGTTATTTCTGTCCCCCTTTTCATAATATTCAGAGAATCTCTAGTAACTGGTATAGTGCCAAGGGACTGGCACAGCGCAAATGTGGTGCTGATTTTCAAAAAGGGCTCTAGGTCTTCCCCGGGTAATTACAGACCAGTGAGCTTAACATCCATCGTGGGGAATATGTTTGAGGGGCTATTGAGGGACTATATACAGGATTATGTGATAATAAATAGCATTATAAGTGACAGCCAGCACGGTTTTACTAAGGACAGAAGTTGTCAAACTAACCTAATCTGTTTTTATGAAGAGGTGAGCAGAAGCGTAGACAGAGGGGCCGCTGTGGATTTAGTGTTTTTGGACTTTGCAAAGGCATTTGACACTGTCCCCCATAGACGCCTAATGGGTAAATTAAGGACTATAGGTTTAGAAAATATAGTTTGTAATTGGATTGAGAATTGGCTCAAGGACCGTATCCAGAGAGTTGCGGTCAATGATTCCTACTCTGAATGGTCCCCGGTTATAAGTGGTGTACCCCAGGGTTCAGTGCTGGGACCACTATTATTCACCTTATTTATTAATGATATAGAAGATGGGATTAATAGCACTATTTCTAATTTTTGCAGATGACACCAAGCTATGAAATATAGTCCAGTCTATGGAAGATGTTCATGAATTGCAGGCAGATTTAAACAAACTAAGTGTTTGGGCATCCACTTGGCAGATGAAGTTTAATGTAGATAAATGTAAAGTTATGCACCTGGGTACCAACAACCTGCATGCATCATATGTCCTAGGGGGAGCTACACTGGCGGATTCACTTGTTGAGAAGGATCTGGGTGTACTTGTAAATCATAAACTCAATAACAGCATGCAGTGTCAATCAGCTGCTTCAAAGGCCAGCAGGATATTGTCGTGTATTAAAAGAGGCATGGACTCGCGGGACAGGGATGTAGTATTGCCACTTTACAAAGCATTAGTGAGGCCTCATCTAGAATATGCAGTTCAGTTCTGGGCTCCAGTTCATAGAAAGGATGCCCTGGAGTTGGAAAAAATACAAAGAAGAGCAACGAAGCTAATTAGGGGCATGGAGAATTTAAGTTATGAGGAAAGATTGAAAGAATTAAACCTATTTAGCCTTGAAAAAAGATGACTAAGGCTGGGTTCACACGTGGCGGAATTTCACTTAAATTCCGCTGCGGACACTCCGCAGCGTTAATCCGCAGCGGAGCCGTTTCTGCATTGACTTCCACTTCTATTTAGAAGTGTTCGTTTAGACGATGCGTAACATTCCGCTGCGGAGCAAAGGCTGCGGAGCGGAATTTGGTGTCCGCAGCATGCTCTGTCTGTTGCGGAGCAGTGGCGGACTCATGGCGGAATTTCTCCATTGACTTCAATGGAGATTCTAAGTTCCGCAATGAAGTCCGCAGCTGTCATGCACATGTTATGTGTGCTGCGGATGCGTCTTGCTTTTTTGCCATGACATTTCTTCATTCTGGCTGGACCTATGTATTTCTAGGTCTACAGCCAGACTGAGGAAGTCAATGGGGCTCCCGTAATGACGGGAGCGTTGCTAGGAGACGACTGTAAATAGTCACTGTCCAGGGTGCTGAAAGAGTTAAGCGATCGGCAGTAACTGTTTCTGCACCCGGGACAGTGACTACCGATCACAATATACAGCAACCTGTAAAAAAATATAAGTTCATACTTACCGAGAACTCCCTGCTTGTGTCTCCAGTCCGGCCTCCCAGGATGACGTTTCAGTCTAAGTGACGGCTGCAGCCAATCACAGGCCAAGCACAGGCTGCAGCGGTCACATGGACTGGCGCGTCATCCAGGGAGGTCGGGCTGGATGCCGAAAGAGGGACGCGTCACCAAGACAACGGCCGGTAAGTATGAAAGTCGTTTACTTTCACTAGGGAAAGTGCTGTCCCTTCTCTCTATCCTGCACTGATAATAGAGAGAAGGGAAGCACTTTTCCCGCAGTCCGCAGCAGCTAGTCCGCATCAATTTTCTGCACATTTTGTGCAGATCCGCAGCCGTAATCCGCAACCCGGATTAGGTGCGGCATTGATGCGGACAGTTGCGGAGGAAATCCGCCACGTGTGGTCATGCCCTAAGGGGGGACATGATTAACTTATATAAATATATTAATGGCACATACAAAAAATATGGTGAAATCCTGTTCCTTGTAAAACCCCCTCAAAAAACAAGGGGGCACTCCCTGCGTCTGGAGAAAAAAAGGTTCAAGCTGCAGAGGCGACAAGGCTTCTTTACAGTGAGAACTGTGAATCTATGGAATAGCCTACCGCAGGAGCTGTCACAGCAGGGACAGTAGATGGCTTTAAAAAAGGGTTCGATAATTTCCTAGAACAAAAAAATATTAGCTCCTATGTGTGGAAATTTTTTCCTTCCCTTTTCCCGTCCCTTGGTTGAACTTGATGGACATGTGTCTTTTTTTCAGCCGTACTAACTATGTAACTATGTAACTATGTACTATGTAACTTCTTCATATATAATATATAGCTCTGTGTGTTATGTTGCAGGTTTGGGTCTGCTGGTGGGTGCTCAGGTACAGCTTTGGCAGCTCAATATACACTGAGTCTTACATTTAAATTTGTAAGAGCTTGTTCACATCCGCTTGGTCTTTCAGTTAATGGGTTCTGTCAGACCTTTCCGTCAGGGAAGCCCCTCAACCGAAAGGCAAACGGAAACCATAGCTTCCGTTTGTATCACCATTGTTTTAAACGGTGACGGATACTTAGCTAATGGTTTCCGTTTGTCACCGTTATGAAAGGGTTCCGTTGTTTTTGAGGGAATCCATAGTGCAGTCGACTGTGCTATTGACTCAGTCCAAAAAAAATAGAACCCTTTCACAGCGGTGACAAACGGAAGCCATTAGCAAAGTATCCGTCACCATTGAAAACAATGGTGATGCCATCGGAAGCTATGGTTTCCGTTTGCCTTTCCGTTCATGGGTTCCTCTGACGTAAAGGTCTAACGGAACCGGATTCTGTAGTGAATGAGGCCTTAGTGGTATTATAGATGATGGGCTCCATCCTTTATTATATAATAATGGATTTTACCTGTGGCCTTTTTTGCTGAAGACTTGGTTAACACTGGGGCTACACACAGTTCTTGTGGTTAGCCTTTTTTCCCATGTACTAATCAGATCATTAGCAAGCGACTTTTCATGTTACTCTCTAAAGAAAAAAAAAAGTAGCCTCTACTTTTTAAAATTGCTCAGAAATCCCATCATATATTGACTCGCTTGACAGGCACGAATTTGAAGAGACTTTTGAGATATATATATAATTATTATTATTTTTTTTACATTTCCCCGTAAACGATGAAGCCTAGGTGTAGCTCTAGCCTTAAAGTGTAACTAAACTTTTGACATTTCAGAAGTTTTGATCAGTGGAGGTCTGAGCACTGAGACCCCCACCGATTTGCTATAGCAAAGCGGCAGGAGTGCTCGGGTAAGCGCTGTGCTGCTTCGTTTCTGCTCAGCTTTCCGAGAAAAGCCGATCAGAAACTAAGCGGCACAGCTTCTACCGCTATGTCTTAGCGATCGGTGGGGGTCTCAGGGCTTGGACCTCCCCCAATCAAAAGTTTTTGGAAAGTTTAGTTACCCTTTAACCCTTTCATGCCGACCATCTGTATATACACATCCTTTTCGCACATACCCCGTGCTGCCAGGACGTGTATATACAGATCTGTTCCAGCCGGCATAGCGCTGTGAAAAGCGCTCAGACGCCGGCTGTGTCAGTGTCCGCTGCTCCCCAGCAACTTGTTCTCTGACAGCCGTACCGATTGGTTCGGCTACAGAGAATATGATCACCTGTATTAACCGCTTCCTGACCGCCCACTGTAAATTCACGTCGGCGCTTGCTGGTCTCTGTGCAGCGCCGACGTGAATTCAGCTGGTCCTCATAGGCTTCCTGTCAGTGTGACTGTCAACGTCACACTGACAGTTTATAATACATTACACTACCTAGGTAGTGTAATTTATTATAGCAGCCATCAGTGCTGCAGGTCTTCAAGTAAAAAAAAAAAAAAGTAATAAAAATGTTTTATAAAAGTGTAAAAACAAAAAATGCTTTTTTTTCCTATAAGAAGTCTTTTATTATAGGAAAAAATAAATAAATGTTAAAGTACACATATTTGGTATCACCGCGTTCGTAACGACCCAAACTATAAAACTATAATATTATTTTTCCCGCCAGTTGAACACCGCAAAAAATAATTAAAAAACAATACTAGCATCACTATTTTTTTGGTCATCACCCCTCCCAAAATATAGAATAAAAAATTCTCATGTTCCCCAAAATAATACCAATAAAAACTACAACACGTCTCGCAAAAATGAAGCCCTTACACAGCTTTTTTGACTGAAAAATAAAAAAATTATGGCTCTCAGAATATGGTGACACAAAAAAATAAATAATATTATAGAAATGTGATTTTATTGTGCAAACGCCACAAAACATAAAAAAAACTATATACATATGGTATCGCCGTAATCGTACCGACCTGAAGAATAAAGTAAAATGTCATTTATAGCGCACAGTGATTACTGTAAAAAAAACAAACATTGTCAATTTTTTTTTTTTTGTCACTTTGCTTGCCTAAAAAGTGATCAAAAAATAACATGTACCAATGAAAACTACGGATTGTAACGTAACAACAGTGTCCAAAAGCGGATAAGATTGGGCACCATTTATCAGTGCGACACCGGCCACACATCTATGAATTATTTATTTACCCCCTTATGCCCTGATGTACTCTGCCCGGCTTACATATGTCCCCACATTATAAACTGAAATACCAGCAAAACCCCAAACAGAACTACTACCAAGCAAAATCTGCGCTCCAAAAGCCAAATGGCGCTCCCTCCCTTCTGAGCTCTGCCGTGGGTCCAAACAGCAGTTTATTACCACATATGGGGTATTGCCGTAATCGTGAGAAATGGCTTCACAAGTTTTGGGGTGTGTTTTATTCTTTTATTCCTTGTAAAAATTCCATTTTTTTTATATTTTTTCAGAAAAAAGGTAGATTTTCATTTTCACAGACCTATTACAATAAATATAGCAGAAGACCTGTCGGGTCAAGATGATAACTATATCCCTAGATAAATTCCTTGAGGTGTGTAGTTTCCAAAACCACTTTTGGGAAGATTCCACTGTTTTGGCACCACAAGAGCTCTACAAACGTCACCTGGTGTCTAAAATATATTCTAAAAAAAGGAGACCCTAAAATCCACTAGGTGGTCCTTTGCTTCTGAGGCCGGTATTTCAGTCCATTACCGCACTAGAGCCACATGTGGGATATTTCTAAAAACTGCAGAACCTGGGCAATAAACATTGAGTCACATTTCTCTGGTAAAACCTTCTGTGTTACAGAATTTATTTTTTATTACAAATGTATTTCGGCAAAAAAAATTACATTTGGAAATTTCACCTCTACTTTGCTTTAATTTCTGTGAATCACCTAAAGGATTAACCCCTTCCCGCTCCTGGACGTACTATTAGGTCATGGTAACTATAGCGTTCGCGCTCCATGACCTAATAGTACGTCTCGGGAGTAACGGGCGTTTCGGCCGTTCTCCCGACACATACAGGAGCTGTGACAGCTGCTGTCTTGTTCAGCAGCTGTCACAGCTCCTACAGCGGGGACCGATCGCTGTGTCCCCGCTGATTAACCCCTTAAAAGCCGCGTTCTATAGAGATCGCGGCTTTTTAGGGGTTAAGCTGCCATCGCCGGCCTGCTACGCATAGCGCCCGGCGATGGTGACTATGGCAACCGGACACCAAACAATGGCGTCCGGCTATGCCATAGACAGAAGCCTAGTGGGTCCTGACAACGTCAGGACCCACTATGCTTGCTGTCAGTGAGTAGCTGACAGTTCTAATACACTGCACTACGCATGTAGTGCAGTGTATTAGAATAGCGATCAGGGCCTCCTGCCCTCAAGTCCCCTAGTGGGACAAAGTAATACAGTAAAAAAAAAGTTAAAAAAAGATGTGAGAAAATAAAAGTTTTAAGTCCATTACCGCCCGAGGGCCGCATGTGGGATATTTCTCTAAACTGCAGAATCTGGGCAATATGTATTAAGTTGCGTTTCTCTGATAAATCCAATTGTGTTGTAAAAAAAATGGTATAAAGAGGATTTTCTGACAAAAAAAAAATGTAAACTTCACCTCTACTTTGCTCTAAATTCCTGTAAAACACCTAAAGGGTTCATAAACTTTCTACATGCTGTTGTGAATACTTTGAGGGGTCTAGTTTCTAAAATGGGGTGTTTGATAGGGGTTTCTAATATATGGGCCCCTCAAAGCAACTTCAGAACTGAACTGGAACCTAAAAAAATAAATAAATGAGGCAATACTTCGCTTCTTACATTATACTGATAATGAGCCGTGCCCACACCGAGATGACCCCAGTTTTGACAGTTTGTATAAACGGAGACCCCTATTAGACCGTTTCAGTGCCCGGTTTTCCCAAGCATACACCCCCGAGAAGTGTATTTCTATTGATGAGTCCCTGGTACATTTTAAAGGGAGGGTTCAATTCCGCGAGTACCTGCCGGGTAAGAGGGCAAGGTATGGCGTGAAGATGTATAAGCTGCGAGAGTGCATCAGGGTATACCTACAGGTTTAGGATATATGAAGGAAAGGCCACCCCCAAACGAGACTGCATCCTGGACTACAATAGGTACATGGGAGGGATGGACTTGTCAGATCAAGTCCTGAAGCCCTACAGCGTCATGCGGTGTGGTATAAGAAGCTGGCCGGGCACATCATACAGATGGCTTTGTACAATGCGTACGTGCTACGTCGATGTGCAGGCCGGACGGGAACATTCCTGGAATTTCAAGAGGTGATTATCAAGAACCTAATCTTTAGGGACCAAGAAGGGGGGGGCACCCAGTACTTCTGGAAGCGGGGCCACACGCATCGTACCAGGGCGGCAACACTTTCCTGGAGAAGTTCCCCAAACTGGCAAGAAGGGAAAAAGTCAAAAGAGGTGCAAAGTCTGCTATAAGGGATGACACAATATATCAATGTGATACGTGTCCCGAATAACAAGAGCTCTGTATGAAAGAGTGTTTTAAAATTTATCATACATCCCTTGGTTTATAATTTACCCCAATTTTACTTACCCTGATGCACTCCGCACAGCTTATCCCCCCTCGTCTTTCCCCTCTGAGCCCTGCTGTGTGCCCAGGCAGCTGATAACAGCCACATGTAGGGTATTGTCATACCTGTGAGAACTCACATTACAGTTTATGGGGTGTAGGTCTCCGGTCAAAATGCTCACTACACCTCTAGATGCCTTAAGGGTGTCGTTTTTAAAACGGGGTCACTTCTTGCGGGTTTCAACTGTACTGGTACCTCAGGGGCTTCTGCGTACATGACTTCGCACCAGAAAATCCCCAGTAGGCCAAATGGTGGTCCTTTCCTTCTGAGCCCTCCCATGGGCCCAAACGGCAGTTTATCACCACAAATGGGGAATTGCCGCACTCAGGACAAATTGAGCAACAAAATGGAGTATTTTATTTCTTGTGAAAATGAGAATTTTTTAGCTAAAATGACATATTATTGGAAAAAATATTTATTTTTTTTCATTCCCAGCCCAATTCAAATAAGTTCTGTGAAGAAACTATGGGGTCTAAATGGTCACATTACCCATAAATGAATTCCTTGAGGGGTGTAGTTTCCAAAATGGGGTCACTTCTGGTGGGATTCCATTGCTTTGATACTTCTGCGGCTCTGCAAATGTGACATGGCACCCGAAACCAGCAAAATCTGCACTCCAAAGAACACACAGCGCTCCTTCCCTTCTGGCCTCCCATGAGCCCAAACGGCAGTTTATCACCACAAATGGGGTATTGCTGCACTCAGGAGAAATTGGGCAACAAAATGGAGTATTTTGTTCCCTGTGAAAATAAGAAATTTTGATCACAAATGACATTTTATTGGAAAAAAATGACATTTTTTTCATTTCACAGCCCAATTCAAATACGTGCTGTGAAAAAACTGTGCGGTCAAAATGCTAACAACAACCATAAATGAATTCCTTGAGGGGTGTAGTTTCCAAAATGGGGTCACTATTGGGGGATTCCTACTGTTTTGGCACCTCAACACCTCTTCAAACCTGGCATGCTGCCTAAAATATATTCTAAAAAAAAAGAGGACTCCAAATTCACTAGGTGCTTCTTTGCTTCTAGGGCTTGTGTTTTATTCTACGAGCGCACTAGAGCCACATGTGGGACATTTCTAAAAACTGCAGAATCTGGACAATACATATTTAGTAGTGTTTCTCTGGTAAAACCTTCTGTGTTACAGATAAAAAAATGAATAAAATTGAAATTCAGCAAGAAAAATTAAATTTGCAAATTTCACCTCCACTTTGCTTTAATTCCTGTGAAATGCCTGAAGGGTTAAAAACTTTCTAAATGCTGTTTTGAATACTTTGAGGGGTCTAGTTTTTAAAATGGGGTGTTTTATTAGGGTTTCTAATACATAGGCCCCTCAAAGCCACTTCAGAACTCAAGAGGTACCTTAAAAAAAAGGCTTTTGAAATTTTCTTAAAAATATGAGAAATTGCTGTTTATGTTCTAAGGCTTGTAACGTCCAAGAAAAATAAAAGAATGTTCAAAAAACGATGCCAATCCAAAGTAGACATATGGGAAATGTGAACTAGTAACTATTTTGGGTGTTATAACCGTCTGTTTTACAAGCAGATGCATTTAAATTATGAAAAATGCTATTTTTTCAAAATTTTCTCTAAATTTTGCAATTTTTCACCAATAAACACTGAATATATCGACCAAATTTTACCACGAACATGAAGCCCAATGTGTCACGAGAAAACAGTCTCGGAATCGCTTGGGTAGGTTTAAGCATTCCGACGTTATTACCACATAAAGTGAAATATGTCAGATTTGAAAAATGGGCTCTGAGCCTTAACCAAAACTAGGCTGCGTCCTTAAGGGGTTAATAAACTTTCTGAATGCTGTTTTGAATACTTTTAGGGGTGCAGTTTTAAAATGGGGTGATTTATGTGGTCTATCTAGTACATAAGGCCCTCAAAGCCACTTCAGAACTGAACTTGTCCTTGACAAAATAGCCTTTTGAAATTTTTGGGAAAATGTGAGAAATTGCTGCTAAAGTTCTAAGCCTTGTAACATCCTAGAGAAAATAAGTGTTCAAAAAACAATGCCAATCTAAAGTAGACACATGGGGGATGTTAATTAGTACCATTTTTGTGTGGTATTACTATCTGTTTTACAAGTCGATTACATTTAAAATTAGAAAAATTATAATTTTTGCAAATTTGCTTAAAATGTTGGTGTTTTTCACAAATAAGCTATGAATTTATTGACCAAATTTTTCCACTAACATAAAGTACAATATGTCATGAGAAAACAATCTCTGAATCGCTTGGATAGGCAAAAGCATTCCAGAGCTATTACCACATAAAATGACACATGTCAGATTTGAAATAATGGGGCTGGTCATTGAGGCATCGATGACCCTTGGTCCTGAAAGGGTTAAAGAGGTTGTACCACGGGATAGGTGGTGATGTCTGATCGCTGGGACACCCACCTACCGCCAGTACAGGTGTCCTGAACCCCACCATTCCACCTCCCATGCACCCCCTGCAGTGAGGAGGAGCTTGAATGAAGTGATCGTTGATCATGTGCCTGCCACTCCTTTCAATGTTTATGGGACTGATGGAAACAGAGTTCTGTGCTTGGCGGTTTCCTTCAGTCCCATAAGCATTGGAACGGCAGCAATGACCCGTTCAAAGTCCTTCTCACTGCGGTCGAGCACGGCAAAACCGTGCTGTTTTCCACAATTTTACAAAGATTGCAGCAAAATGGTGCAGTTTTGCAGCGAGTCTAAGCCTAAGGAAGAACGGGGTGTTCGGGACCTCCATTCTCGCAATCGGTGGGGCCCCCAGCAATCAAACAATTTAATCTATCCTGTTTCTGACGCTGTAACTCAACCCATTAAGGTGAACAGGGCCAAGCTTCAGTACCAGACACATTAGTATGGACGTGTGTGGTGCTGGATTGTAAGGGTATGTGCACACACACACACACTAATTACGTCCGTAATTGACGGACGTATTTTTCGGCCGCAAGTACCGGACCGAACACACTGCAGGGAGCCGGGCTCCTAGCATCATACTTATGTACGATGCTAGGAGTCCCTGCCTCGCTGCAGGACAACTGTCCCGTACTGAAAACATGATTACAGTACGGGACAGTTGTCCTGCATCGAGGCAGGGACTCCTAGCATCGTACATAAGTATGATGCTAGGAGCCCGGCTCCCTGCAGTGTGTTCGGTCCGGTACTTGCGGCCGAAATACGTCCGTCAATTACGGACGTAATTAGTGTGTGTGCACATACCCTGACTGTATTAAAGGCCTTACAGTGAGTGCTTCAACCCTTTTGTTCTGCTTATCAGTTGTCATATATGGACAATGACGTCATGGGCTACTGCTTAAGCAGACGCTCTGTCAGGGGATTCCGCTCTTAGAGGAAGCCCCTGACGTCACTGTCCATATATGGACAGTCCGGTGCTTCGTCTATAAGCGGAAACCCCGGCTAGAGGGATTTCGCTCCTACAGAGGGTGCTATTTACAAGGGGGGCCCTGCTATCTACATGGGCACTGTGGCACTATGTCGGCTCTGGCAATTTATAAGTGGGCACTATGTCACGTTATATATGGGCACTGTGGCCCGATCTGCAATGGGTACTGTAGCATTATGTGGGCACTGGCACTTTATATGTGGGCAGTATGTCACTGTGTGCACTATGGTACTATCTACAGTGGGTACTGTAGCACTACATGACGTGGGCACTGGCCCTATGTGGGCATCATCTACAATGGGCACTGTGGCACTATCTACAGGGACATTGCGGCACGATCTACATGGGCACTGTGATGTCTTCAGGGGGTTAGGACCAAAAAAAACGGACAAATCTATTTTTTTATTTTTTTTTTACGGCCATGTGACAAACGGACAGTCTAACTGGAAATGGATGAATAATTGGGGACATTGATGCAAAACGGCAATGAAAAACTGACAGTTGATCAGTTTTTAATGGCCATTTTTTTTTCTTTGTCATGTGAATGCAGCCAAAGGCTAGACTTTTTTCTTTTTCCTTTGCAGTTAGGCCTCATGCTCAATTCCGTTTTTTCCTTCAGGGTGCTAGCCGTTTTTTTTTGTCGGCTAGCACCTTGACCCATTCGTTTTAATGGGGCCATGCACACTTCAGTTTTTTTGACGGTCCCGTTGTTCCGTTCCGACAAAAGTAGAGCATGTCCTACTTTGGTCCGAGATTCCGTGACCGTGGGGCCCATACAAGTCAATGAGTCCGTCAAAAAAACTGAAGGCACACGGAAGGCATCCGTGTGCCGTCCGTGTGTGACAACGCCGTTACTTAGCAACGGCATGGTGGGCAGAAGTACAGAAGAGAGCAGCCTCTTCTCTCTATCCAGCTCTGATCGGCAGCCTCTTCTCTCTATCAGTGCTGGATAGAGAGAAGGGGCATCCCTTTCGGGCAGAGCATCCGCATCGATAGAAATAAAAAGCAGTTCATACGTACCCCAGCCGTTGTCTTGATGACACGTCCCTCTTTTGATATCCAGTCCGACCTCCCTGGATGACACGGCAGTCCATGTGACCGCTGCAGCCTGTGATTGGCTGCAGCGGTCACATGGCATGAAACGTCATCCCAGGTGGCCGAACTAGAGGAAGAAGCAGGGAGTTCTGGGAAAGTATGAACTTATTTTTTTACTGAGTTGGGTTTTTTGTAGGAAACATTAGAAATCTATATTGTGAGCGTCGCGCATGGTACTCACTGTTCAGCGGTAGTCACTGTCCAGGGTGCTGAAAGAGTTACTGCCGATCAGTGCAGCCCCTTCTCTCTGTCCAGCACTTAAAAAGGCTCTGTCACCACATTATAAGTGCCCTATATTGTACATGATATGATTGGCGCTGTAATGTAGATTACAGCAGTGTTTTTTATTTAGAAAAACTCATTTTTGACGGAGTTATGACCTATCTTAGCTTTATGCTAATGAGTTTCTTAATGAACGACTGGGCGTGTTTTACTTTTTGGCCAAGTGGGCGTTGTGGAGAGAAGTGTATGACGCTGACCAATCCGTGACCAATCAGCGTCATTTACACAGCACATAAGTGTCAGGATTGTGAATAGACATGACGTCCTGGCTGGAGGTAATGTATATTCATTGTCAGGACACTGCAGTAACGTTATAGTGTGTTTATGTGGCTGCACATAGCGATATAGCTATATCGCTATGTGCCGTGTAAATGAATGGGGAGAAGTGTATGACGCTGATTGGTAAGCGTTATACACTCCTCTGTACAACGCCCACTTGGCAGAAAAGTAAAACACTCCCAGTTCATTAAGAAACTCATTAGCATAAAGCTAATATAGGTCATAACTCAAAATTGATGGTTTTTCTAAATAAAAAATACTGCTGTAATCTACATTACAGCGCCGATCACATCGTGTACAATATAGGGCACTTATACTATGCTCTAGGGGAAAAATGGGGAAAGGTGTGTTTTTTGTTGTTTTTTTTTTTTTGTTTTTTTACATGAAAAACAACTTTATTTTACTAATTTTTACTTTTTTTATTAGTTCCCCTAGGGGACTTCAACCAGCGATCGTTAGATCGCTTGCACTATATACTGCAATAGTAATGTATAGCAAAATATTGTGATTCTGACAGGCTTCTATTAAGCCCTGCCAGAGGCAGAGCTTGATAGGAGCACAAAGATGGCGGACATGGGTGCCTTCATTAGGCCCCCAGGCAGCCATAGCAACCGTCGCCACCCCGCGGTTGCATTCCGGGGATAGCAATGCGCTGTTAGAGGGGGTCGCCCCCTCTTTCTAACGATTTATATGCCGCGGTCGCTGTTAAACGAGTGGGAACGCGCTCGAGCGCTATCCTGCTGGTTACTCTGAAGTGTCGGCTGTAGCATGCAGCCGACACCGGCATCGTATGGAGCGGGTTCACTCAGTGAGCCCGTTCCATATTTCCCCTACCCGACCTTGATGTGGATATGTCAAATGTCGGGAAGGGGTTAACGTATAAAAGGAGTGAATTATATATTTGTTTTTCAAGTGTCACGTTGATACGTGTGTGTGTGTGTGTGTGTGTGTGTGTGTGTGTGTGTGTGTGTGTGTGTGTGTGTGTGTGTGTTTTTTTATTTTTATATCTATATAGGTGTAAGGGTCCTCTCACACGGCCCGACATTGACTCTGTAAACGAGCATCGATCAACGAGACAGCTCGTTGATTGTGGCTCATTTGCTTTTTTCACAAGGCTATGTTTGGGGATCGCTCGTCCCCATACATTTCTATCATGTCGGCAGCACGTCTCCCTGTTTACACAGGGAGCTGTGCTGCCGACAAAGATAATATTTCTTGCAGCAACGGTACAATCAGTCGATGAACGAGTGGTTGCTCATTCATCGGCCGATCGTTGCAGGGTAATGATTGGGAACGAGCGTTTACATGAACGCTCGTTTGCCCGATAATTGGCCTGTGTTAAAAGGACCTTAAGTGACTGCTTTTAGAATCTTTAGTCTACCTAGCGGCGAATCTGCAATGATCAGCACTGAAAATCCAAATGACTATTTTGTGCCGCATCTGAACATTGCCTTAATTAATCCGTTTGCATATTCCTAGGTGTGTCAGTCAATCCTTGGATCTTGTTTATAAAAAGCCTAAGGCCCCATGCACACGACCGTGTTCGGTCCGTGATATACGGTCCGCATGTCGGCTGCATGTCCCGGACCGAACACAGTGCAGGGAGTCGGGCTCCTAGCATCACACTTATCTATGACGATAGGGGTCACTGCCTGTCCGCGGAACTACTGTCCCGTACTGTAATCATGTTTTAGTGTGTGACAGTAGTTACGTGGATAGGCAGTGACACCTAGCGTCATAGATAAGTATGATGCTAGGAGCCCGGCTCCCTGTACTTTGTACGGTCCGGGACAAGCGGCCGACATGCGGACCGTATATCACGGACCGAACACGGTCGTGTGCATGAGGCCTAAGGCTATGCTTTCGCAATGTGGTAATAAGGTGCCATTTTGCTGCAATTTGCAGCAATAAACACGTTTTGGTTGCGGTGTATGAACCCTGCATAAGTAGTATTTCCAGTACATCACTCATGACTGCACCACAGGAGGTTGACCTCTATAGGGACATCAAGACAGAGAGGTTAAAAGGCCCCTCCCACTACCCACTTTCCAGTGTTCTTCCTGTCCCTACAGGCTCAGGTGCTGAGAGAAATTGCTCCTGGAAAATTCGGGCAGGGGGCAAGACCGGAGAGTCTGTGTACTTCCCCCTTCTATTCCCCCTAGATGTCTAGCCTAATACCTCTCTCATGGGAGGTCCCTTAGCTCCCTGAACTAAAAACGCTAACCTTATGAATCCTAGGCTAGATTCCTGTAGTGTGCAGGTGCGGGACTCCCAAGAACGGCTTCAAGCCGAAATGCTGCGAGAGCCACGTGAGGACCGGGAGCTCCATATGTTTGGAGCACCGGAAGTAACCTCGGCAGCAGCCGCATCACCGGAAGTGACCTCTCTGGAATGCGTCACTCGGGCTATGACACGAACGCATCTCAACTGGTAGCCGCATCACATGACTTCCGGTCCACAGCCATCTTTGAAGGCGGGAAATTCAAAAAACGCCTGCATAAAAAGGGATTCGCACAGCTATGTGTTAGAGCTAATACCTCTAACGTGATTTATACAGCTTATATCATATATCTTTGAGAAGGATATTGGATTATATGCTCGTTGCGGCGATGGAGCCACCTCGTTCTGATGGAATTCCAGAGATGTCCCAGGGTCATGTGAGTCTCGCCCATGGGGTTAAGGGGATGACTCCCTATGTAAGTAAGGTTTGCTTTATCTACGTTTTGTTTTCTCTGGAATAAAGAATCCTCTCCAGACAAACAGACCTTAAAAAGAAAGTTAAGTGTTTGGCTTTTGGAAAAAAATTGCTTCAATCATGTAAGAAGCAGCTGTGTCAGGATTGTATCACAAAATTACTGAAAGAACAACCTACGTTTATGTCTGAACTGAGGTCTATTATTCATGAGGAGGTGAATCAGTCAGTAGCCTCCCTCGCCCCTCCTCAAACTCCATCACACTCCCGTGCAAAAATGCCACAGAGGGAATTAGAACAAAAATGGTGCCCACCATCTTGGGGTTCTGATTCCGAACAAGAATGCTATTATTTATCGGAGGGTGAGTTGGAGGAAGGAGGGGAAGTGTTACCTTCAACCTCATTCACACAGGAAAATAAATTTTTATTTTTATTCTGACATGTCTGATACCTTAATCCAAGCAATCAGAGAAACTATGGATATCCCAGAAGAAAACCAACCCCATACCATCCAAGATGAAATGTACGGGGGCCTTACAGAAAGGAAAACAAAAGTTTTCCCTGTGAATGAAAACCTCATAAAAATGGTTGCAGCGGAATGGGAGGATTCTTAAAAAAGACTCTTCATTTCAAGAGAATTCAAGAACAGACCTCTTTTTGATCCGAAAGACCCAAGACCTTGGGATGAGGTTCCAAAGGTTGACGTTCCAGTGGCTAGAGTTGCTAAAAAACAAAACGTAATCCCCTTTGAAGATTCCGCTCAGTTAAAGGATCCTATGGACCCAAAAGCAGATGGTCTGCTGAAAAGAGCTTGGGAATCTTCATTCTCTTTAATCTCTACAAATATCGCTGCCACGTCTGTCGCAAGAGCAATGTTTATTTGGTTGAGCCAACTCAAAGCCCATTTAATAATGACAAATTTCAAGAGAAGCTATATTTGGAATCTCTACCCACTGGGTTTTTGGTGGATGCATCAGCCGAATCGGTCAGATTTGCCACCAGGAATGGGGCTCTATCAAACGTGGCTAGAAGAGCATTATGGCTCAAGATGTGGTCAGGAGACACGAAATCTAAAAACAAGCTTTGCTCCATCCCCTTTACGGGGTGTTTTAATGTTTGGGCCTCTCCTAGATAACATGTTAGAAAGCGCAACAGATAGAAGGGGTTTCCAGAAGAAAAACCCCAAAAGACTACTCCATTTCGTAGGTTTCGCCAACAAAGGGAAGCCACTATGCCGAACTACAGAGGTAAAGGGAAGTCGGGCCGCTGGAGTTACCCCAAGGGTGGAAGAGGTTGGGGATATCTCCCCAACCCCAACAACTCATTTCAGCCCTCAAAGCAATGATGCCAGAAGGGTGGGGTGGGAAGACTCCTACACTTTTATACAGAGCGGACCAAAATTACCCAGAACCCGTGGGTTCTACAAATTATCAAAGACCGATACAAAATAGAGTTCTCAGTGCCACCGGAGAAATTTGTATCAACCACGTACCAATCAAGAAATCTCAATCAATTCCTCATCTTGGACGTCCAAAAATTTCTACAACTAAAGGCGATTGCTCTGGCATCCCACAACAAAACATTCAAGGGCCACTACTTCAAAAATCTTCTTGGTCAAAAAACCAAATGGTTCTTACAGGACTATCGTCAACCTGAAAATGGGTGAAATATCGCAGGGTCAAGATGGAGTCTATCAAATCGACTACTCCACTGATAAAGAAGGAAGCATTAATGTGTACGATAGATTTAAAAGATGCTTACTATCACGTCCCTATCCACCTAGCCTACCAAAGATTCCTCAGATTCGCAATTCTGGATGGTCTTTCTGTTCTTCACTTCCAATTTGTTTGTCTACCCTTCGGCATTTCGTCGGCCCCCAGAGCAATTCCAAAAATTATGGCGTTTTTGCGGAGTCAAGACATAGTTATCATCCCATACCTAGACGACTTCCTTCTGATAGCAGATACTCCCTATACTAAACAACGATCGGTTACAGGAATTCGGATGGATAATAAACTTTGAAAAATCGAGTCTTCCTCCAAAAACAGAGTGTCTTCCTGGGAGTAATGTTAGACTCCTCCCTCCAACATTCCTTCCTTCCAAGGGAGAAACAAATTCATCTACAGACCGAAGCTTTTTGGCAAAACACACCTGCTCCATAAGAGAAGGAAGGAGGATCTTAGGTCTGATGACGTCTTGCATACTGTCCGTTCCATGGAGTCCATTTGGCTCTCGACCCTTACAGAATTAAATCCTATCCCAGTGGAATAAAAATCCAGATTCCTTGAATTAAAAATACAGATTCCCGAGACAGTGAAGTCATCTCTCCACTGATGGCTCTGCCCAAGCAACATAAACAAAGGGGTCCCATGGAGAGCTTCTCCTTATGTGGTCATAACCACGGATGCCAGCGAACAAGGCTGTGGGTCCGTGGTCCAAGACAAACGTTTTCAGGGCACATGACTAAAAGGCGTATGGAAAACATTCATAAAAGTTATGCCCATCATAAAAGGCATGCGTGTAAGAGTATTATCGGACAACACAACTGCAGTATCCTTTCTCCGCCATCAGGGAGGAAAAAGACACACTCCTCTTCAAGCCCTCTCTGCGCAAATCTTTGGGTGGAAGAAAATGTTCTCAGTTATCGCAGTCCACTTAAAAGCCTCAGAAAACCTATTGGCCGACTTCCTAAGCCGGAAGAAAATCGATCAAGGAGAATAGTCCCTGAACAAGGAATTTTTCCAGTCCCTAACCCAGAAATGGGGTTATCCCCAGGTGGATCTATTCGCCACAAGTGAAAACTCCCAAGTAGATGCATTCTTCTCCCTAAATCTCAGAAAGAACCCATTGGGAGTAGATGCATTGTCCCAAACCTGGAACACGAATCTGGCCTATGCCTTTCCTCTGTTTCCTCTAATCCCAGTGGTGTTAAGGAAAATCCAGGAAGCATTGACAAGTCCTCATCATTCTTCCTTATTGGCCAAAGAGAAGCTGGTTTCCAATCCTAAAGTACCTGGCATTGGAAGACCCTATCATGCTCCCAGTCAAAAAGAACTTGCTCTCCCAAGGTCCCTTATTTTTTCAAGGAGTAGAGACTCTGAAACTGACAGCATGGATCCTGAAAGCCAGATCCTGAGAAACCACGGTCTGTCAGACGTAATTTCAACTATCTTATTAAGCCATAAAGAAGTTGCCTCAAAAATTTGGAAGAAATTCTGGTATGGAGATCTGGGTCCAGACCTCTTTTCTACTCCTAACATTGCAAAGATCCTAGATTTTTTTTTTACAATCCGGATTCAAAAAAGGGCTTAGTCCTAGTTCCTTTAAAGGTACAAATTTCAGCTCTAGACAATTTTTCAATACTCCCTCATCTGAACATAGATGGATCAGAAGATTCACACAAGCAATTTTCTAAATTAAAACCATCCCTAAAGAAATCAGTACCTGCCTCGGGTTTGAATGTAGTTCTAACGGCTCTTTGTAACCCTCCCTTTTGAGCCTCACTACCCAATTGATATAACCTTTTTAGCGCTGAAATCTGCATTTTTAGTTGCTATTACATCAGCGAGAAGGATTGGAGAAATCCAATCTCTTTCAGTCATAGAACCCTACCTAAAAATTCAAGAAAACAAGATCATTCTAAAACTAGACCCTTCTTTTATTCCCAAAGTGCCTACTGCCTTCCATAGAGACCAAGAAATAATTCTACCTTTTTGTCCAGATCCAAAAGACCAACAAGAAGAAAAGCTCCATTGCTTGGATGTCAGGCGTACAATACTTCGTTATCTGGATAGAACCTCTTCTTGGAGACAGGATAAAAATCTATTTGTCTGATACAGTGGAAAGAATAGAGGAAATAAAACCTCTAAAAGCTCTCTAGTGAGATGGGTAAAAACTACCATGCAAGAAGCCTACAAGTCCCAAGGACTCTGTGCCCCCAAGGCGTAAAAGCTCATTCAACGAGAGCAGTTTCGGCATCCTGGGCAGAAAGAAGGGAAGCCTCTATGGTCCAAATCCGCAGAGCTGCCACTTGGTCAAGACATCATAAGTTTTGCAGACATTATAGGCTAGATGTTCTGTCAGATACGGATTTAAGTTTTGGACGAAAAGTCCTCCAATCCGTAGTCCCGCCCTGAGCATTATAATCTGGTATTGCTCCTGTAGTGCTGTCATGAGGGATGTACTGGAAAGTAGGAATTAGACCTACTGGTAATTGTATTTCCAGGGATCCATAATGACGGCACCCTTACATTCCCTCCCTTTATTGACATTTTGATTTGTGCAAGTAACATGTCAGTTATTATCCCTAAAAATAAAATCTGGTTGCATCCATCCTGGTGTAGTAATTGAAAAACATTGGCAAGTGGGTGGTGGGAGGAGCCTTTTAATCTCTGTCTTCCTGTCCCTATAGAGGGCAACCTCCTGTGGTGCTGTTATGATGGATTCCTGGAAATACATTTACCGGTAGGTCGAATTCCTACTTTTTCAGATTTTCAAGACAACCAAGTTTAGTTAAAATAAAAGACTAAATTCTTCTTTTCTCATGCAGGCTAAAATGTGCATGGACATTTTAAAACAATTTTTGTTTTTTTCTAATGCTAAAAAAAATGGTAGGTGAGCTCATGAACTAATTTTTTTTTTTCAACTTTTGTGGCATTTAAGACTTATTGTTCTAAAAATAAAAAATTGTCATTACTTTTTGCCACTTTTCAAAGGTTGCGAGAATTTGGGTGGAGCTTCATGGGAGTGATGGGACCTCTGCAGACTAACAGGTTTAACATTGGTGTAAATTACGGCATAAATCTATGCCTGCTTATAGCAGGTGTAGATTTGATTTTCTGGTGCACGGACAGACAAAGATGTGGCAAACATATTGAGGCATTCGCCTCTTCATAAATCTGGCGCATTTTACTCCACCATACTTAAGTTTTAGACTGGCATCTTAAACACCAGACTTAGTAATCCTCCCCCCCCCCCCCTGAATCAGGCTAGGGCTTCACAGATTTGCCAACAAGTTAAGGTAAAATGGTAGCAGTACCACAACGTCAATGTTTCTTTGTAGGGGGAAAAAGTTGCAAGCCACCTTGGCTCAAGAAAAAAAAAGTAAGGTGCAGGTGGTGCTAATGCCACAACTTTTTATTTTTATTGAGACCTCATAGCAAGCGGTACAAAATAGAAAAGTATAAAATAATGCAGCAGTACCAAGTGTACACGGTCATTTATTAACAAAAACATACGGATATATTTAGTCACATATCAACGTGTGTGTGCAACTTCAGGTAATCCCAAAGTGATCATAAAGGGAGAGTGGTGCGAGATTTCCCAAGGGAGTTACAGAGCGTCTATCACAAATTATAAAGAAGCGTCATTGCCAAATCAATTCTGGAAAGACCTGTAGGCAGGTGATTTGGTACGAATCCGCTATAGAATGAGGGTAGCAAGCCCACCGAATTTCCCTTAAATATGTTGCGGCCCAGTCCGCTAAGGGGGAACCACAGCTCCCCCAGTTTGTCTTATTTAGAGCACATCAAAAGATTGAAATCCCCTAGGAGCAGACTGGGAGCAGGACCAAACTCCGTCACCAGCATCATTCTGTCAGAGTAATCGGACGGTGGCCGGAGGGGGATTGTAGACGTTCACTATTATAAAGGATTTAAGATGGTTCTGACATGACCGCACAATACAGGAGTATTACGGTAATACATCTAAGTCCAGCTGTGATGGGTGTTGGGAGATATACCAGAAGACATATATTTTATTAATTTTTTTTCTCCCACAAACATTTCTTGGCCTCCGTAAATCGCTGCCTCTGTTCTTGTACCTTCAACGAATAGCCTGGAAAGACTCTCACATCCTGGTTGGCATGTTTCAGAGGCCCCTGTTTACTCCTAAGTTCCAGCAATTTGTCTTGGTCTTTGAAATTCAGACACTTGGCGATGAAAGTGAGTGGCGGTGCGCCTGGTGGAGTAGCTCTAGTCGGGATCAGATGTGCACGTTCCACACACACCATAGGGGAAAAGGCAGTATCGCCAAATGTTGACTTGAGCCAATTCTCCAAGAATGCAGCAGGGTCTGGCTTTTCCACATCTTCAGGCAGGCCAATGAAGCAGATGTTGCATCGACGCAAGCAGATCTCCATGTCATCGATTTTTAGCCCGCCATGTGGACTGTTGCGGTTTGAATGTCTTGATCTCAGGGGAGCACCACATCTTCCAAGTCAGAAATGCGCCTCTCAGACTCAGCAGCTTTTTCACGTAGCATGTGTACATCAGTTCTGAGGAGACCAAAGTCGGTCTGAAGGGTATCCATTTTCTCAGTTAGAAACATACGAGATACCGTAATGGCCTTCAGCACGTCCAGCAGGGGAGTGGAGTGAGAGACGGAGGCCTCAGAAGGCCGCGACGCGGGGCCCGGATGTAGGGCCAGTGGATTTATCCATCTTGCCCATGGTTTTAGATTGGAGGGGGCCATTATGGGAGTACCTCTAGCGGCACGATCGTGTAAAGGGCTTTTTACACCGGCCGATATTCGGCCTATGCAGCATGCGCCGATCAACGAGTCATCGTTGATCGGGGCTTATTTGCCCCTGTCACACGGAGCTATCGATGGGGACGAGTGGTCATTACTCCGATCGCTCGTCCCCATACAGTATGTTATCATGTCGGCAGCGCGTCTCCCTGTTTACACAGGGAGATGCACTGCCGACAACGATAATATTTATCTTTTTTAAAACAATACGACTAGCAGGTGATCGAGCGTTTGCTCGGTCATCTGCTGATCGTTCCCCTGTGTACACAGGGCAATTATCGGTAACGAGCGTTCTATGAACGCTCGTCCGCATGATAATCTGCCAGTGTAAAACCCCCTTAAGAACGAAGGATCACCTCAGATCCGTGCACAGCCAAACAGAAGTTAAATGATTATAGACCTTGGGAGGGGGGGGGGGAGATCCTCTGTGCGTCTCCTGTCCAGATTACTTCTGTGTACTGTGTATAAATTTGACAACCGAGCGGTCGTAGCATACCCACAATGTCGGTGGCAGCAAGCTGCTACAGTCATTCACCACTCCCATCCACAAAATAGTGTCCATGGCTGCAGGAGTTTCTGCTGGCAGTGTGTCCTCTTTTTGTCCGTAAACTGCAGCAGGGTGTCAGGACAGGCTCTGAAGGGGTGAATGCAGGGCCCAAATTGCGGCACCGTGGCGTTCTGCAAGTCCAGCCGGAAGTAGCCGCCGCCCGACTTCCGCTACTAATCTAGGACGGGGATCCGGTCCCCACGCTAGTCTCCAAAATTTCAATGTCACGGAATCCGGCCAGAAATGGCTCAAAATATGCTCACTAACAGCAGTAGAGCAGAAGTACATGTGAAGTGTTTCTCAGAACTCCTTCTTAAACAGGAACTACACTTTTTTTCATTAAACTTTTGATATGTAATAGAGACCTATGAAAAGTTTGGATCGGTGTGGGTCTGGGTGCAGAGACCCCCACCGTTGCTGAAACTAAGGTGCAGAAGCTCTCAGGTGAGCACATTGCTCCTTCATCTGTGATCAGTTCTCATCGTCTGGCTGAAGATGACTTACTTACAAAGTTTATGAGCCGTCTTCAGCTTGACAGGGAGCGCCGATCACAGCCGATGGAGCGAAGCGCTCAACTGGCCTTAATCCATTGCGGAAAAATCAGTAGTGTTCACGCTACGTGTTAATTTAGCGTTACAGATTTTGCTAAGGATTTGCAGCAAATTAGGCCCCATGCACGCGACCGTAAAAATTCTCTGTAATTGCGGACCAGAATACGTCTTTAGGGTCTCTTCACACAGTAAAATCCGATTTTTGCAAAATCGCCACAAAAACGTGATTTGACTGCACTGTGAGCATATAGCCTAAAAGCACTTTTTTTCTTTAAGTTTTGTGCCGTTTTTTTAATGTACGTTTTGTAATAGCGGCACAAATAAGGCGGTTTTGCCATGATTTTTAAAATCACGGCAAAACTGTGCCATTATTGCTGCGATTAGGCGAATCGCGGCAAGGTAAAAAAAAAAAAAACGTTTATTTTCCACAAGTGGGGTCAGGGAGGATGGGGCACTAGCCAGTCTTGCAGGGTCATGTCTGGTGGGTGGCGCTCTCCACATGGAGCTGCTTTCATGCTTCTCATGCAGCAGCTTCCCCTGCTGTCCTCTCAGGATCCCAGCGTTAGTTACTTTGAAGGAAGAAACGGAAGCGTCCGTTCCTTTCTCCAAGTAACTAACACTGGGGCCCTGATAGAAATGTATACAGTTACTAAGAAGCGGGCGGGCCCCTTTTTTTTAACTAGCATTGTGGCTGGGCCCCTGACTGCAGTACAGCCCTGCCCTGTACTGTCCTGTCCTTTTATTGTACCATATAATCTACTGGGAAACTGGGAAAAAAAGTGATTTCTCCATTTAATGTATTGCTGTATATCGTGAATTTTATAGGTTCCTATTAAGGCAGGGCTTAATAGGGGCACAAATATGGCAGACCTGGAGGCCTCCAGGCTACCATAACAAAAATCGGCACCACTTGGGGGTTTGGGGAGATGGGATGTCAGATGAGGCTGCCCCCCTCATTCTAATGGCATAGATGCCGCAGTTACTATTGACTGCGGCATCTAAGGGGTTAAACTAGCAGGACTCCGCTCATTGCAGGGAAGTGTTGTCTGTTACGTACAGTCGACACATGCAAGCTATAAAGCGGTCCATACTCCCCAGCCTCTGCCATATATACATATATACGGTGGATGTCGAGAAGAGGTTAATACATTAATGTAGAAAATATAATATCACACAAATTGTGGTGTGTAGCTCTTTCTGATCCCTGCTGTTAGGCAGGGAATATAGCTCAATTTAATAGCTGAGCTTCCTCCAGATCCCCTTGAGGAAGTACAGATGATGATTACATTTTCATAATTACTATAGCGAAAATAAAATGATCACTGAGGAATTTCATACATTAGTTTTTGTTAATATAGGATTTGAATATTTTTTTTAATTCAAAGGATGAGGCCATCTGTAGCAGCTGCAACTCCGTCAAATTGTGGCTGCACTGTGGAAAAAATCCGTGCCAGCTTGCCGTATTACTACAAATTGGTGTTATTTTGATCTGCTTGTTTATGTACCCACACAGACCTAAACAGGCATACAAAAAATCATGCCAACTTGCATTAATACCGCGCCCACATTGTGTGGCCTCACTCATAGCATTTGTTACTTTGCACTTTTATTTCATAACCGTACTTTTACATTCTTTGTAATAATTTGGATGTGGGACCTTCAGTTCTATTGGTTGAGTGTATATACAGGGAAACCTCCTTAGAAGACCACCCTTTGAGAAGACCCCCACCCCACTTCAGACCAAATTTTTCTGTGACTGATTTTCCCTACCATTATAGTCTGGGGGAGCTGCCCCCATCATATGCAGACCAACTACTAATAACACTTTGGCCTAATTCAGACGAGCGTGTTCGGTCCTTGTGTCGGCCGCATTTCCCGGACCGAACACACCGCAGGGAGCCGGGCTCCTAGCATCATAGTTATCTATGACGCTAGGTGTCACTGCCTCGCTGCGGGACAACTGTCCCATACTGTAATCATGTTTTCAGTGCGGGACAGTAGTTCCGTGGAGAGGCAGTGATACCTAGCCTCTTAGATAACTATGATGCTACGAGCCCGGCTCCCTTCAGTTTGTTCGGTCCAGGAAATGCGGCCGACATGCGGACCGTATATCACGGACCGAACGCGCTCGTCTGAATTAGGTCCAAAGAGCAATTTTTTGCAGAAACCTTTTCAGTGGGTACCATTTTGAAAAGACCACAAATTAGACTTTAATGCACTGTTAATCATCTGTATGCAGATGCGCGCTGCATTACTGAACTGAAAAGGGCTAGAGGAGAAAACTTGCTTGGAGAGAAGTTCCTAACATCGCACTACATTATTGGCGCAGAGAGAGAGCTGGAGGAGCAGCATTTCCTTCATCGCGCAGAGTGAAAGGGAAGGAGGAGGAAGGCTGTCAGAAGGGGAGGGTGCAGCACGCGTCATGCTGCATTTAACAGCCCGTGGGATTTCTAAGCAAGGGAGCGAGAGGGGAGCCATGCTGGGGAACAAGAGGAGAGCCATGCTGGGGCTAGGATTTAGAGGGGTTAACTCCATCCTGGGACCCAGGGATAGCTGACTAACTGCAAGAGGCTGGAAGAACCTGGAAAAACTTCCGCACAGGGGCCTGCACAGAAGCAAGACGCAAGCGTACATCATCCATCCATGCTTATAACCCCCTTTCTGTAAAGTAGCAGGACTGCCAAGGCTAGGCAGCTCTTCTATACAGAGAAGCGCTGCAAATGGAAGGGAAAGAAGCCCAAATGTAAACACCATCCTGCCACCATCTTGCTAAAACTTTCCATGGACCCTGCTGCCAGCCACATGATCCCTGAGGTAAGGAATCTCTCTGCACCTTGGTCTTTATAGGACCAGGAAAATACTGGAGAAGCTTAAAGAGGCTCTGTCACCAGATTATCAAATCCCTATCTCTTATTGAATGTGATCGGCGCTGCAATGTAGATAACAGCAAAATTTTTTGTTTTGTTTTTTTAAAACTATCATTTTTGCCCAAGTTATGAGCAATTTTATATTTATGCAACTTAGGTTTTCAATGGACAACTGGGCGTGTTTTCTCGTTTTACCAACTGGGCGTTGTGAATAGAAGTGTATGACGCTGACTAATCAGCGTCATACACTTCTCATCGTTCCCACCCAGCTTCTTTCACTGCAGACACGCAGCGTGACAACACCCACAGGTCCTTCAACCTTGGCGTCGGACAGAGCAGATACATGGGCTCCAGCCGTCCGAGAAGGTAATATGCTAATCTCTAGGGAGTTTACTATGCTTACCTGCACATGGTGATTTTGCTGCAGATTCAACTGTACCCTCTGATGCCTGGAGCCGATGTGTCTTCTCTCTTCCGACGCCAAGGTTGAAGGACCTGTGGGTGACGTCACGCTGTGTGTCTGCAGTGAAAGAAGCTGGCTGGGAATGATGTCACCCACAGGTCCTTCAACCTTGACGTCGGAAGAGAGAAGACACATCGGCTCCAGGCGTCAGAGGGTACAGTTGAATCTGCAGCACCATCACCGTGTGCAGGTAAGCATAGACAGAGCCTCTTTAAGGTGGAGGGGCATTTTAATCCTCTGTGTTCCTATTGGGGTCAACAGATAAGCTCTGGTGGTATGTAGGTACCCCAATGGATGTCAGATCAGTTATTCCTCTGCGTTAACTTGTGTAGTAGATCTTTGGCAGTGAAACTGTTACAAATCCTCTCCCTAATACAGCCTGTAATATTAGGGCATCTATATTCCCTAATGAATAAAAGGCCCTGGAATTCCAATTAAAGGGTTTTATGTTTTAACATGCTATTTACTTAAGTAGTTAACCAGTCCGTGCTGCTGTTAGACGCAAGATAGGTAATACAAGTGATTTAGAAAATCTATCCTAGGGCATGCTCCTGCACTATAATAGTTTATCACTGAAAGTGGAGGTACGCTTTAAAGGAGTTTTGCATAAACTGATTTGTCCTTGGAAGAATACCATATTAAAGTCCAGACTCCTTTCTAATACACTTCAATTTAAAAAAAAATACAATATTTACCTCTGTCCCATGTATCCACCTCATGAAGTGGCCTGTCAATCAAAGTTTCCTCCTGCTGATGCCCCTGAGGGCCTGTTAACATCAGCGTTGGCATTCCGTTCCGTCTGAGGTTTCCGTTGGGTGAACCCCGCAACGGAAAGTCAAACTGAAACCACAGCTTCCGTTTCCGTCACCATTGATATCAACGGTGACGGAAACATTATGTTTTGGGGGTGTTTCTCTGCTAAGGGCAGAGGACTACTTCACCGCATCAATGGGAGAATGGATGGAGCCATGTACTGTCAAATCCTTTTTTATTTATTGCCGTACTTAATTAGACACTGTATCTATAGGGGTATTTTCCTCCTCTGCACACAGTCTTACAGAGCCTGTATGGCTCCTTTTAGTATTAAGCCTCCATTTGCTATTGTACAGACTCTGTAGGGTGCCTTATGTATGAAGCTATACTCCGCAGTGCTTCAAAAGGTCCATACATAAGGTATAGGATTAGGGGCGTAACTAGGAAAGACTGGGCCCCATAGCAAACTTTTGACTGGGGCCCACCCCTCCCCTGGGTATCACACAACCCCCCCCCCCCCTTGTAGATAGTGCCTTCCTATAGATCCCCCAAAACCCCCCTAAAAAAAATGGCCTATAGTTTGTCCTACAAAAGAGATGTATTCCCTATCTACAGGATAGGGGATACATGTGTGATCGCTGGTAGCGATAAGGGGAACGGGGACCGAAAGTCCCCCAAAGTTCTCCATGACAAACCTCGGACTTCCGGGGTCTGCGCAGTTGAATAAAAATGACAGGAGCGCTGTTCACGCGTTTTCACAAGCGCGACCGGTGCACAATTAATTTCTATGGAGCTGCCGACAGACCCCGGAAGTCCGAGGTTTGTCATGGAGAACTTCGGGGGACTTTCGGTTCCCCGTTCTTATCGCTGGGCGTCCCAGCTATCACAAATGCATCCCCTATCCTGTTGATAGGGGATGCATGTCTTTTGAAGGAACAACCCCTTCAGTGGCGTCACGCTGAGACTCCGGCGATGGGGGGGGGGTGCCTGTGGGCGGCACGGGCCCCATCATGCTGCGGCCCCAATCAGCGTCATACACTTCTCTCCATTCATTTACACTGCACATAGCGATATAGCTATATCGCTATGTGCAGCCTCATACACACAGTATAACATTACTGCAGTGTCCTGACAATGAATATACATTACCTCCTGCCAGGATGTGATGTGTATTCAGAATCCTGACTACTTCTCTGCGATTTACAGCACAGCGAGATCTTGCTGTAAATGACAGTTTACAGCGTAATCTCGTGAGACTACGCCTGCTATGCTGTAAATCACAGAGAAGTGCAGAGAAATGGTTAGGATTCTGAATACACATCACGTCCTGGCTGGAGGTAATGTATATTCATTGTCAGGACACTGCAGTAATGTTAGTGTATGTGCAGAGTAAATGAATGGAGAGAAGTGTATGACGCTGATTGGTCAGCGTCATACACTTCTTTCGACAACGCCCACTTGGTCAAAAAGTAAAACACGCCCAGTTGTCCATTGAGAAACTCATTAGCATAAAGCTAATATAGGTCATGACGCCCAGTTGTCCATTGAGAAACTCATTAGCATAAAGCTAATATAGGTCATGACTCCGTCAAAAATGATCGTTTTTCTAAACAAAAAACACTGCTGTAATCTACATTACAGCGCCGATCACATCATGAACAATATAGGCCACTTATAATGTAGTGACAGAGCCTCTTTAAATGCTATTAGCCTAAGTGATAAATATTTTTTCATTCATTTATTTAGGTCGAGCTGTGCCTGCTTCTTTGTTTGCGCAAACCATTGAAAAACTGTGCCCGTGACTTTGTACGCGCAGACCACTGAAGAACGTACCGATGGCGTTTTTTATAAATCTACTCCTAGCCTTGGACCATAACCAAAACAAAGTGGAAAAAAAACAGAGACCGTAAACAAACTTCAATTAACTCCTTAAGGACACGGCCAATTTTGGCCTTGAGGACAGAGCAATTTTTTTTAAATTTCCCTCTTTGCATCCCGAAGCTCATAACTCTTTTATTTTTTGTACAACGTAGTTGTATGAGACTTTGTTTTTTGCGGGACGAGTTGCACTTTATGTACGTACCATTTTTTGGTACAAATACATTATCGTTTAATTTCTATAAATTTTTAATTAGATTAAAATGCAGAAAAAAAGCAGTTGCGCAGCAGTTTTAATATTTTATTTTTTTTACACCATACACCGATCATCATAAATAGTGTTATACATTTGTTGTACAGTTTGTTATGGTTGTGGCGATACCAAATATGTCTATTATTTCATGTTTTGGGACTTATATTTTAAAAAGTTTATTTATTATAAGAAATGTGTGTTTCTGTGTATTTTATTTACTTTTTATTTATTTATTTACCATTATTTTTTTTTTTTACATTCATTTAACTTTTTTTTTTAATCCCATAAAGGGATTTATCATTTTTATTTTTATTTTGTAACTGTAATGTACTGGCATAGATCTATATGCCAGTACATTAGCCTGTGTACTGATTGTACACAGGCAGTTGTTAGGGCATACCTCAGTATGCCCTAACAGGAAATATGTTCAGACAGCCCTGGGGTCCTTCACCGGACCCTGGGCTGTCTGGCCATATGAGTTGTGGGCTTTGATCGCGTCACAGTTATTTTCTGTGACGCGATCAATGTGCAGTCCCCCCTCTTTGAATGCCGCGATCAGCTGTCATCGCGGCATTCAAAGGGTTAACACCGGAGAGAAGATGTTTCTCTCCTCTCCGCTGTCAGAGCGGGGCCGTGGCTGTGTATTACAGCCGTTGCCCCGCTCTCGATCGCACACACAGAGACGGCACAGACGGCTGTCACACAGGACGAGTATGCTCGTCCTAATGCGTGAAGTGCTCGCCGCTCAGGACGAGCATACTCGTCCTGTGTCGGCAACCAGTTAAAAAAGTTTTCTTTCAGTAGTCAAGTTCACTATGACAACGCTTCCCTGTAAACAATGTTTGCAGTAGAACCGCCAGGGATGTGTGCATAAAGATTGATGGAGTTGCTAACACGGGAGAGAGCCACATAGAGCTGGCCGTGCATAAAGCAGCTGACACTGAGGTCCAAGCCCGCAACGTGCAGCGTTTGGCCCTGCGCTTTGTTGATGGTCATAGCGTAACATAAGCTGACAGTAAACTACACGTTTAAAACTGAAGGGAAAATTATTTGGAATGAGGGGGATTCGGGGTATAAATACGCTATCATCTGTTAAAATCTCAGCTCCTGTCACGCTTTGTTGATTTGTGATTTTTAGTTGGGTGCCGTTACATAGTTTTGGTGGGCTTAAATTTCTAAGGAGAATTATGGGGACGCTGACTTTTAAATTAATTTTGAGTGACGGAAGACCGGGTGTGCTTAGGGAACTTAAAGTTCGTATCGTCTTCTTGTTCAATACTCTGGTGATGGAGATATATCCTGCGCTTTCCCCATGAACACACGTCAATATTTCAGTGTTTATTGCTGTTGCCCGGTCGTTGCAAGGGGTCAAAATGGCTCTTTCGCATAGCCAAGAGTTTTCATTATTTATTTGCGTTGGGTCGCCATTCACAGAAGAAATTAGGTCTTGCAGGGTTGGAACAGTACAACATAAATTATCAGGCAACATAAGTTTCCCTTCTTCTTGCGGATATGTGCCGTCACCAATTTTTAGTAATAAATCTGAAAACTCTTGTCCATTTGGGTTGCCACCTGTTCGCGCCCGCATATTTATTGTTTAATGCACCGGTATAACGTTGCGCCACAGACTTGAGCTGTTTAGGCAGGCTCTAATTTCATCTGCCCTCGTTCCTCGTGGTATGGCTGGCAAAGTCTGCCTAAAATCGCCACAGAAAAGCATTGTCATACTACCCATGGGCTGATCATTTTGTCTTCTATCTCGCAAGGTTCTATCTACTGCTTCTACCGCTTTACGGTTTGCCATAGTGCACTTGTCCCATATTACTAAGCAGCAATCGCGTAGAACACTTGATTTGTCGCTGTTTCTAGAAACATTACACACTGGGCTTTCCGTAAGATTCAAGTCAATCGGGATCTTGAACATTGTATGTGGGCAACAATGTGGCTGCTATGCCCGATGAAGCGACCGCAAGAGCAATTTTGCTGTGATTGCATATTTGGGCCAAGATGACTTTGGTGAGAAATGTTTTTCCCGTCGTCCCGGGTGCATCTAAAAACAGGATTTCTCCCAAGGTACCATCTTCGCTATGACACACTCGATCGAATATCCTACACTGTTCCGCTGTCAGACTCGAAACTCCGTTTTGCAATATTTCGGCCAGTTCCGCTGGATTTTAGTTTATTTCCGCCGCGTACTCCCTGTTAATGTGTTCGCCCTAAAGCTGGTATTGAGACAGGATTACCCCCTATAGATGTAACTATGTCTTGGATAGCCAGCAAACATTGATTCCTATTACTTTCACGTTAGTTCATATGTACACTAAACTCTCTGTCTCTATTTTCACATACATGTCCACAATAAACTGTCTGAACAATCCTCGAAATTGTTGCAAATAGATAAAACGATTACACCTTATCTGCAGCAGGTATGAATAAAATTGCTGGACTGATATATTTTTATGAAAATGTGTTACCCTAGTAGTAGGATTAACTTGGTAGCGTTCAAAATTGTACCCATCTTTTTTACCGTGGCAATAAATGAAAGGATATTGCAGGGTGTCGTAAGCTCGGTGTTTCAAAAATGAGTTGCAGGCGATCGTCATGAATGCGCAACACGTCACGCCTATCGCACTCCTGATCAACTAAAACCACTGCAACTTCATCTGTGACGGGAGCGATATACCTGGCGCGGTGTTCAGCAACAGGATGTCTATCTGCGCTGATGATTTGTAATCATTGCTTTGCCCCTGCGGAATAGACTGTAATGCAGCTTTGGAACTATGCACGTACGGATTCACCTGATGCAGCATGTTTTGAAGTGGAGATATGAGGTTACTATGTAGTTGTGAAAAGTTCTGATTTCATATATTGGCCTGTTCATTGTAATCTCATACGAAATAAATCTGAAGAAATTTTGGCTCATCTTGTGGTAGCGAAGATCCGATGAGATGGTAAACTTGGCCTTGTATCTTGGAGGTTGGCATGAATGGTCCCTCTGTAATTAGTTTTGCCCCAAAAGATGTCATTTGGAATCACTGCTATATAAACGGATACTGTCTAAGAAGTGTTTTGATGTGAATGGTCACCATTTAAAAGTTGTTTAATAAGCTCTGGAGGTTCTTGACATTTTTCAATGTGAACTTTACCACTTAACCAAAATGGAATCTGTTGTTCATTTTCTCCATTTGAGAGCACCGCAAAAATTGCAAATTACGACCATACCACCTACGGAAGCTAATTCAGCATAGTCAATCGTAGGGGAATACATAAAACCTGCTGTTTCCTTATTGACCCAAGGAACAACATTGTTTGCCGCACCATACTCGTGAGACTCATCTGAATCTTCTGATTAAATAGACATTCCATTAAGAGAGTGTCGAATTCGATCAGCCTCTAAGCGTGATTGACTTTGTTCTGCTGTTTCTGCCTGCCGTGTTTAATCTACTCTTTCAGTCAATAAATAACTTTCACTATCTTGGCGCTAGTCTCATTCTTTTTGCATTTCTGATATATTGAGAAATATTTGATCTTTTTCTGGAAGGCATTTACTTTTGAGACCGAGAGGCCGCAGTCCGAGCCCTTTGAGACAACCAATCAGATTACAGTTTTTTGAGGCAACTAGGTGCATGAAAGCAGCGAGCGGATTGGCTGCTTGATCTCTCTTCTATGTGTAATATCCAATACAGTCAAATGTTGGAACTGTTGTCCATAGCAACCAAACAGATTGTAGTTTACATTCCTGTGAGGCAGCAGGTGAATGATAGCAGCGATCTGATTGTTTGCTATATCTACTTTGTGTAAAAATCAATGTAGACAAATGTTGGAGGTGTTGTCCATAACAACCAATCAGATTACAGTTCTTTTTTTTTTTTTTTTTCTGAGGCAGCTTGGACAATGAAAGCAGAAACCTAATTGGTAGTTATATGTGCCTCCGATGCATAAAAAAAAACCAATATAGAAGAAAGTTGGAGTTCTCCTTAGCAACCAATCAGATCACAGCTGTAATTTGTCTGAGGCAGCTTAAAAAATTTGCAGCAATCTGATTGATTGCAACCTCTCCCTTTTATAACAATCATAGATGAAATTTGGAGCAGTTGCCCATAGCAACCTACTGGTGTCTATACAAAATGAAAGTAAAAATGATTGGTTGCCATAGTTTCCATGTGGTGTTGTTGTTGTTGTTGTACTAATGCAATGTACATGAGTTTTTGAAAACCTTAAATTCGCATATCTTCTGATTTGAGTGAACCGATCGCTATGAAATAAAAAATAAATGTTACTTCAAGATGACCCCTGTTTTTCTAAAAACGTCATCCGAATTTTTTACGTGATGAGTGCACAAACAGACAAAAATGCCAAAAATTATCTTAACCCCTTAGCGCCGAAGTTAATTAGGGTTAGTGTTAGGTTTATAGTAATAAAATGGCTCAGCGTCTGTATTCGGCAGAAGAGGCATACGCCTTGATCTGCTTGGTTACAGAAAGCGCAAGTGAGACTGATGATCAATTTTTAATTTTGTCATCATCCACTAGCTCTAGTGATGAGGAGCCAGGGCCAGCCATGATTGTCCGCCTAGCACTAGTGCCATTGACCCCGATTGGGTGCCCACGGAGTCATACACCCCGTGTGTTCCAGAATTTAGTTCTGTTACGGGGCATCCACATCAGCACCGAGGGGTTTAGGGAGGAGGACTATTTTTAAATCTTCTTTTCGGAGGAGTTATTACTTCTGATGGTTGAGCAAACCAATTTATATGCTGCTAAATTTGTCGCCAGTCATCCCACATCTTATTACGCCAAAAATAGCGTGTGGCGCCCAGTAGCTGTGGCAGACATTTTAAAATTTTGGGGCCTCCTATTGAATATGGGTTTAGTTAAGAAACCCATAATTAGGTCCTATTGGACATCTGATGTCCTATACGACACCCCTATGTACTGCGCTTCCTTCATTTTGTTGACAACACGCTTTGCCCACCCCGCAGTGACCCCAGCTATGACCGGCTTTTTAAGATTAGGCCACTAATACATTTTTTAAATGGGAAGTTTGCAGAGCAATATACCCCCGAAAAAAATATTGCCGTGGATGAGTCTCTGGTCCTTTTTCAAAGACCGCCTACAATTCAGGCAATATTTGCCAAACAAGATAAAAATGTATAAGCTGTGTGAAAGCGACTCTGGTTACACTCATAAATTCAGAGTGTATGAAGGGAAATACTCCCAAATTGTCCCCCCAGAATGCATACAGGATTACAATAAATTCATGGGTGGGGTGGACCTTGCAGACCAGATGCTGCCGCCCTACAATGCTGTCTGGAAATCCCGGATATGGTACAAAAAACTGGCCGTTCACCTCATCCAACTGTCCCTATATAATTCCTTTGTCATTTTTAGAAAGGCGGGGAACCAGGGATCCTATCTTCACCATCAAGATAGAGTAATTAAAAATCTTATATTTGGAGACCAGATCCAGAGGAGGGGAGGGGTGGCATCATCTAGCCAAGCCAGCAGAATTGTCCCAGGACAACATTTCCCATCCGAAGTGCCCCCTACTGCCAAAAAAAGCCAACCCCAAAAGAAATGTTGCGTATGTGCTAGGAACGGAATACGGAGGTAAAGCAGTTATCAGTGTGACACCTGCCCAGATAAAGGGAATTAGGGAATGTTTCCGTGTGTACCTTACATCTCTAAATTAATAATTTGAATTAAAACCTTTTTTAACCCTTTTATTAATTTTCATTACCATTTTTAGCAATCCATTGATTTTTTTTCACTTCACTTTCTATTATACTATAGCCCACATATAAATTGGAATGCAAGAAAGACTCCAAAAAAAATAAATAAAAATTCTCACTATACCCCTAGATGAATACTATTAGGGAAAGATCCCCCACCCCAAAAAAAATTCTCACTACACCCCTAGATGAGTACTATTAGGGAATGTAGTTTTCAAAATGTGGTCAGTTTTGGGGGTGTTACATCGTTCTGAAAGCTCAAATCCTTTGTGAAGAAGGCGTGAGGCCTATAAGTCATTCAAGCTAAAATTATGTCCTGAAAACCATAGATTGGTTCCTGGAATTTCGTGCCCCACCATGCAGCCAGGCAATGGATTACATCCTAAGTGGAGGCATTTTTGAACACAGAAGAAACAGGTTGATAGATTTTGGGGTGTATTTCTTCATTCTCAGGTCGCTTTACAAAGAAATTGGTCTTCAAAGTGATACTTTTATAACAAAAGTGTCTTCTTTTTTTTTTTTTTTTTTTTTCCCCCCCCACCTTCTATGCATTTAATTTAGCAAAAAACTGTGGGGTCAAAATACTCACTACATCCCTAGATAAATGCCTTAAGGGGTCTAGTTTTCTAAATGGGGTCATTTATGGGGAGTTTCTATCGTTCTGGCAGCTCAATGCCTCTCCAAATGTACAGTGGGGCCTAAAAGATTTTCAAGCAAAATATTGGTCCTGTAAGCCAAAGGGTGCTCGCTTCCTTTTGGGCCCTGTCGTGTGTACAGTCCACGCATTAGGGCCACAATGGGGGTATTTTTGAAAACAGGAGAAACAGGGTGATAGATTTTGGGGTGTGTTTCTTCATTCTCATGGTCGCTTTACAAAGAAATCTGCGTTTAAAATGATACATTTGTGAAAAAATGTAAATTATATTTTTTTCCGCCTGTCTTGCATGAATTCCTACAAAAAAACTATGGGGTCAAAATACTTACAACACCCCTTTATAAATACCTGAAGGGGTGTAGTTTTCAAAATGGGGTCATTTATGGGGGTTTCCATTATTCTGACACCTATGAATCTCATGAAACTTGGCTTGGTGCAGGAAAACAAAATGTACTTCAAAATGTATAAAATTATTATTACATTTGTAAGTCTTCTAAATTGCTCACAATTATTATTTTTATTTTCAAAAGTGCAGCCAAAATGGAGTTAAGAGATGGAAATACGTATTTAATAAAAAATATCGCAGTTCAAACTAGGGAAAATGTAAATTTTTACAAAATGTCTTCAAATTTTGAATTTAATTGATTTACGCAAATCGTATCGGTCTACTTTTACCACTAAAATAAAGTACAACATGAGTCGGACATACTAGATTTTCAAAATCTGGCTTGGTCATTAAGGGGTTAATGCATTCTATCACTTATCCTTCACCCCCCCCCCCCAATTAATTTTTTTCACAAATATATTCAATGTACAGACACGCAAAGTTTACACTTTTATTATATGTAGAGATTGGAGCAGCCACAGAAGCAGCAAAGTTACGTTTCAGTGAAAAAGTAATCAAGAAGTTGGGAAGATAGGACTCTACATGTATTTTTAATTATGTCAGACAGCCGTAATGGTTTCATGTTTTATTTTATAGTTTATACAGTTGGGATTTTGGTCATTTATTTGTTAATTCGGCAGAGATCAGAGCAATGAAAAGGTTTTATGGAAAGGCTGGGGCTAGACGTGGGCTAATTTATCAAACTTTTTACGCCAATTTTCTGGCATAGAAAAGTTGCAAATAGGGCCCAAAATTCGCAATTTGCAGTGTATGTTGCGACTTCTGCCCTCTTTGCGCCAACCTCGCCTCTTTTGTGGAAAGGGGCGTGACCCTGGGGAAAGGGGTGGGGTCACCGCTGCCCAACAAACGTATTATAATTTATGCCAGAAAACTGGCATAAATAATAATGAAAATCTACGCCAGCTGGTTATCACGGCCATTGCAGTAAACTGATAGTGAGTACAGTACTGATGACACAGAAGTACTTTTAGACCATGGTGGAGCAGCTAATGTGCCATAGGTGAGCAAAGCTCATATTTTAAAGAATTATTTTAAGATTTTTGTGGTTGTTGGCAATAGATTTTTTTAATTCAGTGATAAAATAAGAAAAAGTGCCATGTTGATCTGAAAAGGTGCTTTGGCCAGCCTTTATAGAGATACCTTTTGGGTAAGGCTGAGCTTGCCTTCTTGAGGCAAGTTTGGCCAGCTGGGGTTAGTCACTCAGTAAAGTTAGTGGACATTTTTAGATATGATATGATATTGGCTTGAGCTTTTGGCTAAGCCTGTAACTTAAGGCCCATTTACACGGGTCAATCGGGTGAACAAAGGTTCTGACAAATTCTCGTACCTGCTTATTGGACCATGGGCAGCGATCAGCCGACAAATGAGCAAACACTCGTTCGTCGTCTGATTACATCGTTTATGTAGCCTATAAAATCATTGTTGTCGCAGGACATGTCCATGTGCAAACAGGATTTTCTGCTGACAATGTTGCAAACCGATGGTGACCAAGCGATTGTATTAGTGATCGTTTGTCCCCATACAGAAAGGCAATTGCCCATGTAAAATGGCCTTCTAAGGAGCGCCGATCGTCTTGTAATATCGGTGCACGGTGTGGGCAGAGTTAACGCTGGTTTGTATGGGGCTAAAATAGTTGGCCCACCAAAACTTGTGTTCTTACTATTTATTTCTGAATGAGAAAAGGTTGGTTATGTAATTGTGTAATTCCCATGAAGTAACCCAGAACTTCAAGACGGAAGAGTGAAGGGATTACAAACATACATGTTTCTCTCTCCTGAGGATTACATTTAAGGCAGGAATATTTCTCACCTGAAATAGATTAAAAAAAATAGTTGAGGGTCAGTGACCGCTGTCATTTAGTCCAGAGGTGTACCAATCTGACACCTCTTGTAGGGGGAAGACTCTCTGACCCCTCATGGTAGCCAGGGATTGGGGTAGAAAAGATTAAACAAAATGATGGGAAGAGTTTTTATAAGATGTACACCAGAAGGGGTCTGGGTCAGAGAGCTGTCCCACCCTCAAAATATAATGTGTAGGTTATAATTGTCACGGCATTGATAGAAGGGGGTTTGTCGCTCCAGTAAAATGAGTAAGTCTAATTTTAATGAAGGCCGTCTCCAAAATAATTTTTCCTCCTGAACTAGAGTTCTTGGTATTTATTTTCGAATGATAATTAGTTGGTTGTGTATTCCCATGGTAGCCCTTTTATGGCTTCATACAAAATGGAGTTGTAATACGGCCGCATTTGCATAAGGCGTTAGACGGATTTGACATTCTGGAGTCTGAATAGACATGGTGAAAGATACTGTTGAAGCTTCAATACTAGCCATATTTGTCAGTTGGCTTTCCAAGAAACCCATGTAAATAAAAATAAAAAAGAACTGAATAAACACATGGTCAGGAGACCATTGGTAAGGTTGCTTTTACACGTAGCGGTAGTTTGCTGTGAAGCCACGTGCGGTTTTGCTGTGTGGTGAATTACTGTTTTTTTTTTTTTTTTTTTATTGTGTGGCTTTTAGAGGTAAAACTTGTTAAAAAGCTAATTGAAGAGCCATAGTAATTCGCCATAAAAGCACTCCCTTTTCTTTTAAATAAAATAAGATAAAAATTTGGCGTAGGTAGTAGGCAGCTGTCTCAGTGTTTTTTGCGTTTTAACATAATAATGCAATATAGGGCTTTGCACTTAAACACTAATGCAGACCAAAAGGGACTGATGGGCTGTGGAATATCTTGGCGCTATAAAATCAACACGAAGTCTATACATAGTTTGTTGGTGTTGCCCATAGGACGATTAGATTCCATCTGTCCTCTAAAACTGTCTGAATTTTTAAAGGGGTTTTCCTGTCATGAGAAATTGATGGCCTATCCTCATGATAGGCCATCAATAATGGATAGGTGGAGTGACGGGATTCGGACCCCCAACGATCAACTGTTTTGAAGGAGCCGCAGTGCTCGTAGGAGTGTTGCTTCCCCTTCATTCATTACTTGCCAACACACTTTTAGAAGCGGTTCACAGTATTAGTCTTCTCCCATTCAAGTGAATGGGAGAAGGCTGTAGTACTGCGAGCCGCCACTACAAGTGTGTCAGAGATTCACAAGCAGTTACAGTAATGTAGGAGAAGTAGCGCTCGTATAAGTGGCCCAGCCACCGATAGGTGGATCGGCTTTCAGTTTCTTATGACTTGTATTAAAGAGGTTTTCAAAAGTTTTGTACTGGGGAAGAAGTGAGACAATCCTGTGCATGTGCATATCACATGTGCATATCATACGAGGAACTTCTGTCTTCAGCATTTCATAAATCCATGGCACGTCTGTGACTAACAAGCCACAACACTAGCCACACTTCTTTTAAGAAACCAAATTTATTAATTTAGTTTATTCATTGATATATATATACTAGTCCTTCTCAATGAATTAGAATATCATTAAAAAGTTAATTTATTTCAGTAAGTCAATTCAAAAAGTGAAACTCCTATATTCTATAGATTCATTACACACAGAGGGATCTATTTCCGCTATTTTTTCTGTTAATGTTGATGATTATGGCTAGAAGTTAATCAAAACCCAAAATTTAGTCTCAGAAAATTAGAATGTTGGGTAAATTTGAAGATTGTAGACTCATGGTGTGACACTCTAATCAGCTAATCCACACAACACCTGCAAAGGTTTCCTAAGCCTTTAAAAAGGACTGGTCTGCTGCTCAGTGATCCAAAGTCATGTTTTCAGATGAAAGTAAATCTTGCATTTCATATGGAAATCAAGGTCCCAGAGTCTGGAGGAAGAGTGGAGAGGCACTAAATCCAAGTTGCTTGCAGGCAAGTGTGAGGTTTCCACAGTCAGTGATGGTTTGGGGAGCCATGTCATCTGCTGGTGTTGGTCCACTGTGTTATATCAAGTCCAGAGTCAGCGCAGCCATCTACCAGGAAATTTTACAGCACTTCATGCTTCCCTCTGCTGGCAAGCTTTATGGATTCATTTTCCAGCAGGACTTGGCACCTGCCCACATTGCCAAAAGTACCAGCAAACTCGCCTGACCTGAACCCCATAGAAAATCTATGGGGTATTGTCAAGAGGAAGATGCAGACGAGCTGAAGGCTGCTATCAAAGCAACCTGGGCTTCGATAGCACCTCAGCAGTGCCACAGGCTGATCGCCTCCATGCCACGTCGCATTGATGCAGTAATTCATGCAAAAGGAGCCCCGACCAAGTATTGAGGGCATATACTGTACATGCTTTTCAGTAGGCCTAAATTTCAGTATTAAATATCATTTCTGAAATTGGGTTTATATAATCTAATTTTCTGAGAACAAATTTTGAATTTTCATTAACAGTTACCATAATCCTCAACATTAAAAGAAAAAATGCTGGCAATAGATCACTGTGTGTAATGAATCTATAGAATGAATGCGTTTCACTTTTTGAATTAAACTACTGAAATAAATTAACTTTTTTATATTCTAATTCATTGGGAAGTGTGTGTGTGTGTGTATATCTCTATATATCTCCTGAGTGATGCTTTACATGAAGTCTTGCTGAAGTAATATTTGCTCCCCTTTTGAGATTCGAGAGTTAATGTTGCAAATAAAAATCTATTCTCAAGTTTTTTCTGTTTTACAGTTGAATGAGATCTTTTTAAGTGCAAAGAAGGAAGAGCCAAAAGGAGTTGATAGACCTGGAAGGAGCTACATGTACTACTACATAAACTAACCATAGAAACATTTGACAACAATCTGATTTCCTCTCCTTGTTTTCAGGTTGTGGATTTCAAAATGGAGATCTTGAAAATGTGTGTTTTGTCTGTGAGAAGAGTCAGTCTGTGGGCAGTCCATGTCTTTACCATCGCTTACTTACTGCCTGTAAATGCTGACATCATAGCGGTAAGTGACAGTAACTGTTCAGTTCTTCTTCACATAGGTGTAAAATAAATACATGTATTCGATTTCTCGCAGATGTTCATAGAAAGGTATATAGAAAATCTTTAGGTATTAAGCCCAAAATAAAAATGTTATTTTAAAATCCGTTTTATTCCAAGTAATCTCCTAATTATCTCTGCTCATTCTTCTTCATCTGAAAATCTACATTAGGAAGAATGCATTCAGCCGTGTTACACTGATCTATAATATGGCGCTCATACTGTACATGCATGTTCTTCTCATTTTATATGGCACACTAAAGGTATGTTCACACGGGCTATTTTTAGCCGTTTCTCGGGCTATAAACGGCTGAAAAATCGGAAGCAGAACGCATACGAACATGTGCCCATTGATTTTAATGGGAAATACGGCGTTCTGTTCCAACGGGGCGTTTTTTTACGCCTCATTTTCAAATAACAGCGCATAAAAGACGCCCCGTTAAAAGAAGTGCATGTCACTTCTTATGCCGTTTTTGGGCCATTTTTCATTGACTCCATAGAAAAACAGCTCTAAAAATGGCTGTAAAAACCGCTAGTTGTTTAAAAAATGGCTGAAAAACAGAGGCTGTTTTCCCTTGAAAATAGCTCCCATTTTTTTTCAGCCGTATTTTGTTAAGCGTGTGAACATACCCTAAGGGTATGTGCACACCTAAAATAAAAAACGTCTTAAAATACGGAGCTGTTTTCAAGTGACATGCACTTCTTTTTCACAGCTGCTTTTTTACGTGGCCGCTTTGAAAAACGGCCCGTCGAAACAGAATGCCGTTTTTTTCCCTTTAAAATCAATAGGCAGATGTTTGGAGGCGTTCTGCTTCCGATTTCTAAGCTTTTTTCGTGACGTTTACAGCTCGAAAAACGGCTGAAAACGCTGCGTGTGCACATACCCTTAGGGTTTTTTCGCATGGATTCCTATCCGTGAGAGGCCCCACACATTGACACACGCAGTGTCTAAAGGCCCGTAATACCGACCTGTAAGAAATCCATTTGCCACAGTGCAGGGTCTACGTACACTGCCTATCCATGTGAATGAGCCCTTCTACTACAATTCGGTACTGGATTATTAGACTTTCTCAATAGACCGTAATAGTTTTCTAAAGGAAAAAAAACTACTACTTTATACTCTATTTGCAAAATAAAAAAACTGTAAAAAAAATTGGAAAAGCCGTATTAAAAATATATATATATATATATTTTTTTTTTTTTAAGCACTCGGCTGACAATGTGTCAAAGTCATTTGAAGACCTTCCTGCACGTTTTGGCTATAGACTTCCCAGTGATGGCTTAAAGGTATGTAGAGTTTTTGTGTGTACAATTTTAATGGTAAATATGAAGATTTGCTTAATCCCTTGTGTCCTGCTTTATATTAGGGGAATGGAGCCTTTTATACTCACGACACAGATGGCCACTTTTTGGGATTATTTTTTTTTATTTTTTTTTTGGTATAACAAAAAACTGATTTGAATTTATCCATTACAGTGGTAACTCCATCACTTGGATATGTTTTAATCTGCACAGATAATCTTTTTCTACAGTCTGTTATTCTCCGAACTGTGGAGTCAATGGAGGAATTGCTAATTTCCTTTTGAGGTTACAAAGGCAAAGACCCCCCCCATGGGAGTGGTAACCAATTGACGTTTCCTCGTGTATTAATAACTGCATCTTAACTGTGCTTATAAATGTTGCGTCTTTTCTGTATATGTTGGAGTCTTTGCCTCCATAACACATACATACGTTAATCTCCTAATTTCCAGCTCTCGGGGGAGCTAAAATGTGAAATATGAAAATAAGCAGATCGCACTGATCCTCACGAGGCAGCAGGGAGCTGATGTGATCAACTCCTTTTCATAAAAAGTGCAAAGTCGAGCGCTCGGTGAGCTCTTCATTTAGACCAAACGCAGGAGGGAGACTCCCATGGAGACCTGTGATGTAGTGAGGACATCCCTAGTTTGTCTGTCTGCCAAATGGGGCAGGAGGGTGGCCTGAGGGAGGGATGTTAGAAGGGCAGGAGGGTGGCCTGAGGGAGGGATGTTAGAAAGGCACTATCTATTTCCTGACTACATTCTACCAGCGGTAATGATATAATGGCAAGCAACCACTATGTGTGATTTGGGATATCGCAGATTGCTGGGGTAAGATAGCTAATGTACCCCAGCTTCCTCAGCCTTACGCCTTATTCAGATGAATGTATTGCTTCAGTATTTAACTCTATATCCCAAAATAAATATTCTGCCGTTCATTATATGATATTGAGACTCCCAAATTCCTTTCTTCAAAAGTTCAGGTCCCTGTTCCTTGATTTTGTGTGGGTGGTTTGAGACCTAGTCTTGGATACAGTCATCTCATTAAACCAAAATCCATGGAAGGAAAGGGGCTGGGAATATCTTGGGTCACTTGGACCTTGATCATGTGGCTTGATCAACGTCCTAGACCTCAAAAGGCTGTCGCTTCTAGTGACCTACTTGATTTTAAGGCTCTGGAATAGGAATTTGAAGCCCCTGGGACTCTCTTCTCGTACAGACCAACTCACCCCATTTTTTTGTCAATTTTGCTTCCCCTGAGGGTATGCATAGTTCTCATATACCTTATATCTTGTTCATACTGGTGCCATACTAAATCATTCCTTTTTTCGGGCAGTCTGTCTAGGGGGGACTGGTTCATTTATACCCAATTGGTTAGCTTTTAGTTTAATCTATTTCCAAGTTCATTACTAACTAGGGACCTTACCCCATTTGAATATCTATGTACTCAGTCGCTGTTCTATGGGCTACTTCTGGAGACTAGAGGGACCAGGATTCCTGCTCCTTACATAGGAGTTTGTGGAGGTAAATTGCAAAAAAACTTTTCTCCTGATGATTGGGATAAGGCATGGGTCACCTGGAACTACTGGAAAAAAATTACAAGATATTCTCTAGGTGGTATAGGACACCAGTAATACTTTAAGTTTTTTATCCCTAGTTCTCTGTAACTTGCTGGAGATGTACAGATGCGATGGGCTCCCTTAAACATTTAATGGCGTTGCAAGAACATTGCATCATATGGTTAGCCATCAATGACCTGACTTGGTCCACTGCGATGGTTCTCCTGTCTAGTTTGCCGGGCTCCCTCTCTTCTTAAGATGGAGACTACTAAAAAAATGTTATCCAAGCTGCCTGCTTGGGGATTCTGCGCTACTGGAAAACTCCGGCACCAGCATTGTTGGAATTGGTGGAATACCTTCCCGGACATATTCTGAAAAAAAAGTTTCTAGCTCAGGAACAAGATTAAGTAAATTTTCTCAGTTTGTGGAACCCATGGTTTGTGTTTTAAAGGGGTTTTCCCATCCGAGGCATTTATGACCTATCCACAAGATAAATAAATAAATGTCAGATCGATGCGGGTCCCACCTCTGGCACCCGCACCAATCTCTAGAGCGGGGCCCCCTAAGCCCGGTTCTACCGTTTTGTGTTGTGATTTTCGTCCATGAATTACGGAAACGGCGTAGCTTGCTGAGCTACGCTATTTTCGGAACTCCGATAGTAGCAAATGGCAGTTACTTAAGCAGCGTAGCATGCGAGCTACGCTGTTTCCATAATTCATGGTGGGAATCGCACGCATCCGTTGCAACACAGAGCGGTAGAACAGAGTTTAGGGGGCCTTGTTCTAGAGCGGTGCGGGTCCCAGATGTGGGACCCGCATCTATCTGACATTTATGACATCCACAGGATATGTTATAAATGTCTCTGATGGGAAAACCCCTTTAAGGCCTCTACCTTCCTCCAGTAATGGTATAACTGGAACATTTGGATGAACCGGTATAGCCCCCTTTGTTTTTTCCCCTCTTCTTTTTCGTCTGCTCTGCCCACTTCAATTCCCTTTTACTCTTTATGTATATATTGAAAATTGTATACTTGGTTATATAAAGAAGCGCTCTGGCTTTTTTTCTTTCCTATATATTGCAGCATAGGCTATTTAAGAATAATGTAGATGCTCCTGTTTTGTAAATGTGCAGTTTATGGGTTGTTGCCATCTTGGTTTCTTCTTCCTCGCCGATATGGTACCCCTAGTGCAGCCTTATATATAGATAAGCACAAAACAATCGAGTATCTGCAAACAGTCCGTAAAGATACCGGGAAGAAATTATCTGGATACATTTATGGACTTTGGCACATAGGGTGATGTTTATACCTGTTTTTTGTATGTGATCAATTCTTGACACTGAATTTTTAAACAAATAGAAATACACTTTACAAAAGAAAAGATACAATTGTTTTGTGCTTGTCTTTATATAATGCTACATTGTTTTGAGAAATAGGAAGCTTCTCATTTAGCGTGTAACCCATGTGCTACAACAACTGGGGTCTAAATCCATATTGCCCTCCCCTAATGCAGCCTACATTTCCCATGAAGCAGAGGGGGCAGAGTCTCATCACACTGACTTGCTCTGCTTTGAGTCCTATCTAAATGCTGCTAGTGATCAATCTGTGACATAGATTTGCTGTCCCCCTAACACTACAAAATTTCCATTGTATTCCTACTGTATGTGATGCAGCCTCACACTGCTCTCCCTCTCTCCTGTTAGTAATAGATTTCTCCATGTCATCCCTTACAAGCAGGATGCAGGGGAGAGCATTGGGGAGAAACCGCACCTCCCAGAAATACACTGGACTCTTTGCACACAGCACTCATATAGTATAGACAGTCAGTTTAAGTCATGGGACTTTTAGGCCCTGTTCACACAGAGTTTTTTTTGACGTGGAAACCGCGCCAAAAAACGGCCAAAAATGCCTCCCATTGATTTCAATGGGAGGCGGAGGCGTTTTTTTACCTCGAGTGGAAAAACCGTCTCACGGTAAAAAGCATTATGCCCTATATTCGGCCGTTTACGTCTCTGACCTCCCATTGACATCAATGGGAGGCAGAGAAAGCGTATTTCCGCTGCGGATATGCTGAGTAAAACTACACAGTTTATCCGCCCCGGTAGCTGCAGGGAATTCCGACAGCAAAACCGCACCAAATAGTGGCGCAGGTTTGGTGAGGCATGTCCGCTGCGGGAATCCTGCAGGGAAAAAAAAGTTTAGACTTACCCTGGCCGTAGTCCTGGTGACGCATCTCTCTCTTCTGAACATAGCCCCGCCTCCTGGGATGACGCTGTAGACCATGTGACCGCTGCAGCTGTCACATGGGATGAAACGTCCTGACAGGAGGCGGGGCTGTGCTAAGAATAGAGGATCGCGTCACCAGGACTACGGCCGGGGTAAGTCTAAACTTTTTTATAAATTTAAAAAAGTGCCTTTTTTTTTTCTCTCATCAGTACCCCTAATACCCCCCCTGATGGCGGCCCTGGGTACCATGATATAGTGCTGGACGGAGTACCGTTAACAGGCGGTGCCACGGTAGGGGGGCCCAGAAAATTTAGCTGTATGGGGCCCTGAAATTCCTGATGGCGGCCCTGGTTACATCTGGAATATAGTTCGATACTGGTACAATACTCCCATCTGAATAAAACCTTTGCTTAATAAGCATAAAAAAAAACCTCGTCCCTACTACTATGATCATTTTACTTGTGCATCAATGTGGAGCAGTGTGTGGTTTTTTTTGTTTTTGTACCACGAAACGATGAGGATTATTTTGCTGCATGCATTTGCTCAGGTAAACTAATTATATTTACATGTTTTATTTTTGCCCATTTTCTATATAAAACATAAAAGGTATGGCTTCTGTTTTGATGCTTCTGTATCTATCCTCAAGAAAGGGATTAGGCTAGTTTCACACACAGCGTATAGTGGCTTTTTACCTTTTTATAAAAAAAAAAACAAAAAAAAAAAAAACACTGCAGCTAGATGTTTCTATAAAGTCTATAGTAAAATACAAAAGCCTATGTACACTGCATTTCGGATTTTTTTTTTCTTTTTTCCCAAACGCAGCATGATCTAGATACGGCAGTTCTTATGGCATTTTATTTACATAGGTTTGCCTATAAGACTTCAAAACCGCCAGGTAAAATGCGTGTACAAATCGCATTTAAACGCTTGGAACCCATGTTTTTACATGTGTTTTTAAATGCGAAAAAAGGGTGTGTATGAAAGAGGCCTTAAAGGGAACCGGTCACCAGCATTTCACATATTAAACTAGCAATACCTGGTGGTGGTAGATGAAAAATCATTTCGATTTATAACCTATAATTGTCTTCTTAGTCTGCTCTGTAGCTTTAGTATTCCCACACCCTATGCTAATGAGCATAAAAGTCATAATCTTCGTTTGAAGAGAGTCAAATCTTCGTTTGAAGAGAGTCAAATCTTCGTTTGAAGAGAGTCAAATCTTCGTTTGAAGAGAGTCAAATCTTCGTTTGAAGAGAGTCAAATCTTCGTTTGAAGAGAGTCAAATCTTCGTTTGAAGAGAGTCAAATCTTCGTTTGAAGAGAGTCAAATCTTCGTTTGAAGAGAGTCAAATCTACGTTTGAAGAGAGTCAAATCTACGTTTGAAGAGAGTCAAATCTACGTTTGAAGAGAGTCAAATCTACGTTTGAAGAGAGTCAAATCTACGTTTGAAGAGAGTCAAATCTACGTTTGAAGAGAGTCAAATCTACGTTTGAAGAGAGTCAAATCTTCATTCCTTGAGTCTATCCGAGTTTACCCCGCCTCTGTACTTTTGATTGACAGCTCCTCGCCTTCCCCCAGCACACAAAATCCTGCACTTGTGTATTGCTGTCCTCTTCTGGTGTGTGCGCACAAAGGGACACCGGATTATTACGATAAAAAGCGCAAAATGTTCATAGACCGTTATTTACAGTCCGAGGAGGAGTTTAGGAGAGGGGAAAACGGCAATGAACTTTTGATAGCAGCGGCCAGTGAGGGATAAGTAAAGGTTCAATAGGTGAAATGGTGGTGACAGGTTCCCTTTAACCCCTTAATGACCAGCCTATTTTAAACCTTAATGACCAAGCCATTTTTTACGTTTTTTCCATCGTCTCATTCCAAGAGCCATAACCTTTTTATTTTTGCGTCGACATAGCTGTATAAGGTCTTGTTTTTTGCAGGACAAGTTGTATTTTTTAATAGCACCATTTTGGGGGACATATTATTTATTGATTAACTTTTTATTAACTTTTTTTTGGGGGGGGAATAGAAAAAAACCTGAAATTTCGCCACTCTTTTTCGCGTCTTAAATCAACGCTGTTTGCCGTGTGACATAAATAACACTAACTTTATTCAGCGGGTTGTTACGATTGCAACGATACCAAATTTGTATACTTTTTGTATGTTTTACTACTTTTACACAGTAAAAACGCATTTTTTTCAAAATGATTTGTTTTTGTGTCTCCATATTTGAAGAGCCGTAACGTTTTTATTTTTTCGCTGATGCGGTTGTATGAGGGCTTTTTTTTTTTTTTTGCGGGAACACTTGTCGTTTTTATTGGTACCATTTTGGAGTAGATGCGACTTTTTGATCACTTTTTATCACATTTTTTTAAAGTCAGGATTCACAGAAAACTGCAATTTTTCCATAGTTTTTTATTACATTTTTTACGGCGTTCACCGTGCGGGTTAAGTAACGTAATAGATTTATAGTCTGGGTCGTTACGGACGCGGCGATACCAAATATGTATAACTTTTTTTTTACTTTATTTTGGTTTTTTAATAGTAAAGCACTTTGTAAGGGGAAAAGGTGGGTTTTTCATTTTTTTCACATTTTTTTTTAAATTAACTTTATTAACCTTTCTTTGTACTTTTTTACTAGTCCCACTAGGGGACTTTAATATGCGATTCTCCGATCGCTATTATAATACGCTGCAATACTATTGTATTGCAGTGTATTACTGCCTGTCCGTGTAAAACGGACAGGCATCTGCTAGGTCATGCCTCCGGCATGACCTAGCAGGCATTCGCTACAGGCAGACCTGGGGGCCTTTATTAGGCCCCCGGCTGCCATCGGAGACACAGACACTCGGCGATCTTATCGCCGGGTGTCGGTGGGAGAGAGAGGGAGCTCCCTCCCTCTCTCCAAAACCACTCAGATGCGGTGCACGCTATTGTTCACCGCATCTGAGGGGTTAAACGGGTGAGATCGATACTTATATCGATCTCACACGGCAGAGCAGGGACGCCCCCAGCCCTCAGCTACCTCTGAGAGCTGGGAGATTTGACGGCTCCCTGCTCCGTTTACTTTATCCTGATGCAGCGCCGTAAAAAGGCATATGCATCAGAATAAAGCCTGTTAGTGGCCGCCGTTAAAAGGCGTATTGGCGGTCACTAACTGGTTAAGGAAAGACTATACTGTTTTGCTCAAACAAGTGCATTAAAAACTGAACTGTGTGGACCAGGCCTTCCGATATGTTTGGCTAAGGATACGTCTTTATGGAAGAGGGTTGGAACAATAAGGCAGTGGGTGAGCAGAAACTAGCACCTTAAGGCTAAGTTCACACGGAGTATTTTGGGGGAGGAATATCTGCCTCAAAGCTCCAAACGGAATTTTGAGGCAGATATTCCTCCCCCAAAATACTCCGTGTGAATAGCAATTATCGCGCCGTTTTTCGCCCGCGGCCATTGAGCGCCGCGGGCATAAAACACGCTTTCTCCTGCCTCCCATTGAAGTCAATGGGAGGTCGGACGCGGAAGCGCCCGAAGATAGGGCATGTCGCTTCTTTTTCCCGCGAGGCAGTTTTACTGCTCGCGGGAAAAAGACGCCGACGCCTCCCATTGAAATCAATGGGAGGCGTTCTCGGGCCGTTTCTGCCGAGTTTTGCGACGCGGTTTCCGCGTCAAAAAACTCGGCAAAAGACCCCGTGTGAACATAGCCTTAAGACCATAACTAACTGGGACACTTTAGGATACATGCACATAGTAAGTTTTGGGTTTCTCCCCTGTGTTTATTTTTTTTTTTTTTTTTTGGTGCTTCTGTAATTTAGTGTAGCGGTTAGTTGTCATGTTATCAATGGGATAGTATGAAATCCTGTGCAACCCGTTAAGGAACCAGACCGTTTTGGCTTTAGGACGTTGCAAATTTCTTTGTTTTGCCTGAACGAATACGGACAGCCGGGACAAGTTGTATTTTTCAGCAGTGCTATTGTAAGGCGCAAGTATTAACGGCCTTCTCTCCCCCTGTACAGCTTTCCATGTAGATAATACAGCAACTTCTCTTCATGCCATCATGCTACTTTACCAAAGAGTGAAGTTATATACTCTCTCCAGATTTATTGAGGTCTTTTTTATTTTTGACAATATAAGCAGCTACACAGCAAGGCACCCCCTGGCCCGACTCCGTGACGTGGATGTTTACTGGCATCTGGATCACTAGTTCGTCTTTTATTTTATTTTTTTATTTCTACAGCTTTAATAATTTTGTGAAGATACTTGGAATGTATGAACTTTGCACATCTTGAGCTTTTTATTTTTTGGCCTTTGAATCAGATTAAACTTTATATGCATTTTTAGACGTTACTATTTGATGCAAAAAGGCACCCATGAATGCCACCCAAAAGCTTTGAGGGGGCATTTTTACAATGTGAAAGATGCCTACTTGTAAGGTACCTTTCATAAAGTATGGGGTATAGTTTAATTTTTTATAATTCAGGTTTTAGTTGTGTATGTAAAAGGTGCGAAAAGTAGAAATCACAAATCCTTTTTTTGTTTAAACCATGCCTACTACCACCTGTGTGCATTAACCCCCTATGTATGATTGGATGTGGCCATGACTTTTGGATGCACTTATGGTAGACTTGTGTTTATATACCGCAGCTGAGGGGAGGACAGAACAGCATCCTGATCCTCTAAAAGACAAGAGGTGGGTCTCCGACTCCCATTATGCAGCAAAGCTACAATCACTAATCTTTACTTATCCTACAAGAGCAAAGATAAAACACAAACAACATTGCTGTGTGTGTGGTAGTGGTGCATTAATGTGCCACCCCACTACTTGAGAGGTGGTATCCACTGAAGACCTGAGAGATGGGATCTACTGAAGTTCGTACATCTTCAGAAATTCAGTGGTCATTTCTGGGTCACTGCTTACAAAGCACTAAAGTATCATAAGGTCTCGTTCGTATCTGCATTGTTTTTTACACTTTTCTGCACCGTCCGAGTAACTCCTCCAACACCGATGTGAACTGGGCCTAACTTGGTGCGAGACTGTCTTTATACAGAGGTGGGCGATTGAGCAACTATTGCTTGGGGGAGTGTGACCCAGGGCCGGACTGGCAGTTCTGACGAATGCCAGATGGGCCGGTGAACAGTGGGCTGCCTGCTGGCCGCCCTAACAATCCATGTCGGATAGTCAGGGCCGCACTGTCCATGAGGCGAGATAAGCTTCTCACCTCAGGCAGCTGCCTGCTGCCTCTGAGGGGGCGGTGGCGCCACTGAAACTAGCCGCTTCCAACCCCTACTGCACTAATTGTACCTGCGTCTATATGGCCAGACAAGTTCCGTGCCCGACCGTTCAGCGCCTTACAATGATGCTGATTGGCAGGGAAGAATTACTTGCCCGCCAATCAGCGCCTTTCAGGGATCAGCGTTGTTCTGCCCCAGCAGACCTGCTCAGAAGGGAGCAGGCCTGCATTGACACAGCACGGTGTGGGAACAAGATCATAGTGAGTATGTAAAGTTTTTATTTTTTTTCCTTCTAAAAGTGTGAGTTGCACAATCTACAGGGGAGGGGCTATATGTGGGGAACCATATAAAGGGGGGCTATATGTGTATGTGTACACTGTGTATGGTGCTATTATAATCAGGGGCACAGTGTATGGTGCTATTATAATCAGGGGCACAGTGTATGGTGCCATTATAGTCAGGGGCACCGTGTATGGTGCTATTATGTTTAGGGGTACAGTGTGTGGCACCATGAGAATTTTATCTTTGTTTATAGGTACAGAAATGTTTGAATAGTGAGAAGCTGAAGACATCCGAGCGGCAAACTGCAGAAATGGGCTGTGGCCGGGAGAAGTTGTCATAGAGGCCTGGACCGGATGGAGGAGTAATGAGAAAAAGTAAAACTAGAATCTGAGATACTCGGAAATGTCTATTCTGCCTCTAATCAGTACTGTAGTCACTGTATGATCTGTAGCGAGATGATGGGTGGTATGATTTTTATTTTTTTGGGAAACCGCAACTCTCCGCATATCCTTACCATTGTTCGGTCCATGCTGGGAGCTGTAGTTTTACGCCGTACAAACCTATACGACAGGGGTTGCACTAAATTTGGCTGTATTTGTGCTGGTGCTGTATTTATGTGGTGAGCTTGGTTCTGGAGCTGTATATGTGTACTAAGTTTGGTTCTGGAGCTGTATATGTGTACTAAGTTTGGTTCTGGAGCTGTATATATGTAATGAGTTTGGTACTGGTGCTGTGTATATTAGGGTTGTCACGATACCAGAATTTGGACTTCGATACCGATACTATTGCGATTTGGATACCAAAACGATACTTTTTTATTTTTTATTACTGTTGGTAAAGTAAGTTCTTCCGTTTTCTGATGTGAGTCACGAGGTGTGATGGATGTTGAAGGTGCCTCATCTTAACAGTAATTAACCCCATCATGTCCGTTATAATGGGTTAATGTGTAAGGTACATGATGGGGTTAATTACTATTAATGTGAGGCACATGAAGGTTAAATTCATCACACATTGTGCATCACCATAAGTAAAAGAAAGCCGTTTTTATTTTTATTTTTTTACAGTGTACACATCATAAATGACGCAAGAAAAATGTTGTGCAGGTTATTACACCCGCGCCAATACCGAATGTGTATATTTTATGTGTTGAGACTTTTATTTTAATGTTTATTGTAAAAAGTGTATGTTTGTTTTATTTTTTATTTAACATTACTTTGTTTTTACTTTTATTTTTAAACTTTAATGTACTGGCATATCTATATGCACGGCATCGAAACAGTATTGAAGTTTCAATGTATCGTGCATCTCTAAAGCTTAGTACTGGAGCTGTATATATGTACTGAGATTGGTTCTGGAGCTGTATTTATGTACTGAGATTGGTTCTGGAGCTGTATATATGTACTGAGCTTGGTTCTGGTGTTGTATTGAGCCTGGTTCTGAAGCTGTAATTATATAGGATATATTTATAATAACAATATTGCAGGGCAGATGGTATTATTTTCAATTCGTTGTATATTTAATGGGAACCTGTCAGGTTGTTTTAACCCATTGAACCGCCACCATGCGGTAATACATGACCTGACAATCTTTCCAAACATTCCCCTGTATGTTTTCAGCTGCAGAATAATCCATAAAATCAACTTTTAAAACTGGGAACACTATAGGCTAATTACACATAAAAGCGTCATGGGGTGGTGCAGCTATCTTGAAGAGTCATAGTCCTGCCTACAAACCCAACTTTCCATGCTTGATTGACATTCCTCTAGCTGTTATACATCACTACCAGTCTCCTCCAACTTTCTCGGATGCGCCATTGCCTTGTACTACTTAAGCACACACCGTTCAGCGAGGTATCCTCTGCCCACTGCACCGCGCATGCCAGTACAAGGCAACGGTGCATCCGTGAGAGTTGGAGGAGGCTGCTAGTGATGTAGAATATCCATGGGGATGTCAATCAAAATCTGGGCGGCGCCATTTCCATTTTCACCTCAGGCAGCAGAAAAGCTAGAATCGGCACTGCGGACAGTGGTGAACACAAGCACCAACATTACAATAACTTCTGCCTCCTGGTGTTTAAAACCACATCTTTCCGAGATTTTTTGCTGTGTACTCTTCTGCAGTGCTCCTTCCCATCATTGCAATGAAGTATAGTGCTTGTTGGCCGAGCCACAGCTAATCAGCTCTAGACTTGTTTTCTGCACTGATGCCTCGATTATTAGCGCATATCACTGGTGTCGCAGAGGAACAGGAGAATCAGTACCTGCCCAGTCTGCATGTACAACTCAAACCTAACGCTGGTTGGCTAAACATCAGCCAATCTGTTTTGGGCTTGCTCTTTCTACTGCCCTTTGTGCACAGCTTCAGTATGGCTGCCGAGGAGAAGGAGACTCCAGCCCCGGCCAGGTATGTTGCTGATGGCTGTAGCACCAGCAGGTTTATTTCTTTATCTGCTTCATGTAAGCTGCAAGCAGCCTTCTACAATGAGTGGGTAGGGGGGATGTAAGTGAGTGTAAAGGACATGGGTGATGCACATAGTATCTGCAAGCAACCTGCTTGTGCGAGGGGGTCCAGATACTGTAGATAGGAGGAACTATAGGGTTAAAAGGGTGAGCATCAGGTTATGGTTAATTTGAGCCACAGATGGGAGGAGCTTTGAAAAGAGGTGTGGCTTTGTGAGCACATGGGCGGGCTTAGTGGTAGAGGGGGCATCTCCGGTATAGATGCCTATGTACTGCCAGCATCCTGCATGCCAGTGCCCAAGAATCAGCAGTCTACAAAAGAAAGCCGGTAAATATAGCAATGTGAGTGAAGTGTTGGATTGATTTTTGTAGTGTGTTGAAGTAGTGTTAACAGTGTATGTCAATTGTATGGGTAAAATATGCAATTTGTGAGTTTTGTGTCTTCTAAAGTATTAGTGGCATTTGTGTGCGTGTTTTCAATGTGAGTGTGAGTGGTATGTGTGGTGTAGGTTTAGTGTGTAAGTGTTATGTGAGGTACTTGTTTAGCGTTTGTGTGGTGTGTGCGGTATATGTCTAGTGTGTGAGTGGTATGTGCCGCATCTGTGCCAGGTTTGAGTAGTGCATGTTCAACGTGTGTCCTTGTGTGGGTTGACAACGTGCGGCATGTGTCTTAGGTGTGAGTGGAGGATATATCCTAGGTGTGAGTGGTGTCCGTGCGCGTGTGTCCCAGGTGTGAGTGGCATGAATGCAGCATCTGTCCAGCTTGTGGGTTGCATCAGTGTGTCGTGTGTGTGTGTGTGTGTGTGTGTGTGTGTGTGTATATGGCTGAATATAACATTTTAAATCATACTATTTAGTTAAGGTATGGTGATATTTTAGCATTGTATATTTGTATAGTTTGCAATCTTTATACGTCAGTATTAGGCCATGATCACGCAATCAGGATTTGATTAGGACGAAATCCCTGATTTCCTCTAGAGAAATGAGCATGTTCATTATTCAGAGAAGCAGTGGATTCGTTGGAGCGCTCAGGAACTATTCCTCTTTTCATTTACACCTGTTTTAATGAATCTCCCCATGTCTTGTATAGCTGAAAGGTGGTCCCATGTACTCCAGGCAAAACACTGGTGGCTGTGTATGGCCTGCGGTGGGTCTATATGCTTAAAAATGCCAGGGCTGATTTTAAGTCCCAGTCTGGCCCTGGTGTGACCCCCATCTGTGCCCTGTTATTGAAGTTAACAAGATGCAATTAGTCAGATGTACGGTCAACGTGCCGCTTTGTAAACTGTATCAGCTGCCTCCGTGTCTAATATCTGACGAACAATGTGCATGAAAAGACTCTTTATAATATTTTTTCATAAAAGTATTTTACTCTGACTGTAATCTAGAACATAGTTGTATGTTAACAGAAGTATTTTTTATAATTTGTGTGATTTTATAAATTATTATAAAAATCATAGTAATTAACCCCATCAATCTACCTTACACATTAACCCAATATTGTCAATTATGACTGAGAAACCTGATGGGGTTAATTACTATTAATGTGAGGCACATTAAAAATTCATCACACCACGTGCCTCACATCAGAAAATGGAAGAACTTTTTTTATTTTTAGTTTTTTATTAATGTTGGCAAAGTATAGTTTTGGTATTGAAAATCGCAATACTACAAAAAGTATCCGTATCGAAGTCCAAATTCTGGTATTGTGACAACCCTACTTACTACTGGACCTTGAATATACTATATATAATGGCACTTCTTATCATGATGTCGTCCTATAAATCGTGTCGTAACAACCTGACTGGGAACTTAAAGGGATGTAAGAGATTTAGAATAGGGCGCTTTTTTTTTCCCACTCTAAAAATGGTGCTACTCTTGTCCAAGGGGTGTCTAGTATTGCAGTACAGCCTCATTTATGAAAAAACTGTACTGTACCACCGTATTCTACCACGGCAACCTCTGTCCTTATGCCGTATTAGGTCATACGGACGTCATAGAGAAGTTCCCCGCTCAGGATCCCACTCTAAAAGCCAGAATGAAGAGCTGCTCTGTAAAGCAGTGTTCACACGGCATATGTTCATGCTGAAAAATACGAGGCTGATTTCAAGAGATACCCGCCTCTGAAATCCAGGCATTTTTGGAGTGGATTTCTAAAGCGTGTTTTCTCTTCCTTTTTTTTTTTTTTTGTCTGTTGGGAAAAAATCAGCTTGTAAAACTCTTAGAGGAGGCACATATCTATTCTTTTTTTAATTAGGTGTATTTTTACTAGGGATGCATGGTGCATCGAAACTTCAATACTGTTTCGATACTGTTCATCCCTAAACGGTTCGATACCGCTATTTCCTGTATTTCGATACTTCGCTGCGCAGCCGCACAGCTCAGTATAGTAATACATGAATGTATGGGAGCGCGGCTGTGTAATTCAGCCACAGCCCCGCTCCTGAGTCATAAGTGCGCGGGGTCAGGATGATGTGAGCGGCGGCACTGGAGACAGAACATGGCGGGCGCACTACAAAACACCCCCATGTTCTGTATCCAGGGCGTGAACTACCGCTCATTAGTGCAGCGCCGGCCGCACCTACTCATGCTGACCGCGCACTTCCTGTCTGGAGCGGGGCAATGGCTGTATTACACAGCCGCAGCCCCGCTCTATAACGGCGGAGACCAGAGAAACCTCTCATCTCCGCCGTTATTCCCCTGAATGCTGCGATCACAGCTGACTGCAGCATTCAGGAGAAAATGAGAAGGGGGGATGCCCCTGGATCGCGTCACAGGCCATACCATATATGGGCAGACAGCCCAGGGTCTATTGACGGACCCCAGGGCTGTCTTACCATATTTCCTGTTGTTAGGACATACCCAAGTATGTCCTAACAGCCTGTGTGCTATCCGTCCACAGGCTAATGTACTGGCACATATCTGATATATGTCAGTACATTAAAGTTTAAATATAAAATAAAAACAAAGTATTGTTAAATTTAAAATAAAAAATACACATTCACCTTTTTAACAATAAACATTAAAATAAGTCTCAATACATCAAATATTCACACATTCAGTAATGGCGCGCACAACAATTTTTTTGCATCATTTATGATGTGTACGCTGTAAAAAAATGAAATAAACACGGCTTTCATTCACTTATTAATGTGAGGCGCGAGGTGCGATGAATTTAACCTCCATGTTCCTCACATTAATAGTAATTAACCCCATCATGTACCTCGCACATTAACCCATTATGACTGAGAAACATGATGGGATTAATTACTATTAATGTGAGGCGCGTTCAAAATTCATCACACCTCGCGCCTCACCTCAGAAAACGGAAGAATTTTTTTTTTATTACTGTTGCCAAAAGTATCGAAATTGGTATCGAAATCGCAATACTAAACGAAGTATCGGTATTGAAGTCCAAATTCTGGTATCGTGACATCCCTAATTTTTACTATGCGTTTTTCCCACTGAAATCCATGGAATGTGGTTTGCAGGAGTATTATAAGTGGTCTTTAGGAGCCTTTTACACTTTGAAATATGCCTAAAATTATGTGTGAACATGGCCTAAGAGCATCTCCTGTTGCGAAGGTACTGGACCACCCATGCATTACGTGGTTAACCAGTTGTTGAATGGAGTATAATACTACAAGATGCAGCTTCCCCTGGCAATGACCGCTGATTACCAGGGATCAGACAATGGGGATCTTATTTTTTGGGCAGACAATGGTTGTGAGACAGTCCCTCAACGACTTCCCTCCGCAGCCGTCTTTCGTATTTTCATTTTGACTTTTCCCTCCCCACCTTCCAAAAGCAGTGACCATTTTTTTTTTTTTCAATTTGTATAGCCATATGAGGGCTTGGTTTTTGAGGGACGAGTTGTAGTTTCATGGCACCATTTATTGTACCATATAATGTATATAAAATTTCTTTGGTGTGGTATGGGGAAAAACTGTTTCTCACCGCCCCCCCCCCCCCCTCCCCATTGTTTTGTGTGTGTGTGTGTGGCCACTTTTACAGGGAGAAAGTAAATTTTTACAGAACTTCTGACAATGGACAGTGATGTGGATTATACTTGTGGTGACCGTATTGATTAGCTACAGATCAGAGTTGAGCCTTTTTGTCCACTAGGTGGTGCTGTGCTCTTCAGAACAGCTGTTATTTAGTACACTATAACAAACGGTAATTAATAAATAGATCGCATTTTAATTTTCTAATTAGTTCCTTTATTTTATTAAATTGATGAATCAAATCCTTTTAAAAGATGTATATTCTAGTAATTGGTAAGATTCCATAAATAGTTTAGAGATTGTAAAAATTAAGTTTGGCTGTTCAGGCTGTAAACTGAAATTGTGTTTCAGTATATATTTTATTTTAGTCCAAATTGACATTGCATAGGGACACAATTTGTTGTAGTTATCAGAGCACTTTCATGTAAAGAAACATGCACGTGTGTTATCACCATATTGAGTAGGGCAGGTTTTCATCCTCTTTAAATTGCTTCCTGACCGCCGACCGTAATTTGCTGGGCTCTGTGCAGTGCCATTTGTAAATTTATGTTCTGGTTTCTGTCAGCGATTGGGTCCGCCATAGCTCCCGAAAAACAAGTTGTTAGGGGATGTTCACGTATGTCCGTTGTCTCTGTCCGTTTCCCTCCGGCGTGTTGCAGAAAAGCCAGAGGGAAACTGATGCGAGAATGGATCGCATAGCTTTCTATGGGATCTGTTCTGGCACATGGGTATCGTATCTTAAAGTACTGTTTGCCGGATGAACGCTGGGTGCTGCCGCATCCACCTTCCAGCAGCACACTGCGTGGGAGAATAAACCAACAAAATCCCGATGTGGGGTGGGATTGGGTAGCTATAAACGCACCAAAAACTAGATCCTCCCTGAAGTTAGGGCTAGTGTTTGGAGCCTTTGCCAGGTTGCCAGGCTGCTCCCTCTCCCAGGATAACAAAACAAAGCTGATCAGCAAGGTTTTTGTCCCTTTGTTTTAATGATTGGTGAGAGTACTTGGACCCCAACAAAAAAAAACATGCCAGGATCACGTCAGAAGTTTTGTGAAATAACAAGTACACAACATGTATCCAATCTGTCACAAACTATGCACCACTTGGATGAAATTGACACATTTTCAGACCCTAGACTAACTTTTTGGTGCACCACTGTTGTAAAAACTGATGACCTATAATGACAACTGATGGTTTTGTAGTCCATTTTGAAAAAGCCTGATGGCAACTGATTACAACAGATGCAAAAACTGATACAAATTTTAATCACTTGAGACAAAAAACACCTGATGCCAATGATAAATTTGAATGCACCCTTAGGCCTCATGCACACGACCATAAAAACTCCCGTTATTACGGGTCGTAATTACGACCCGTAATAACGGGCTCATAGACTTCTATCGGCCACGGGTACCTTCCCGTTTTCTTACGGGAAGGTGCCCGTGCCGTTGAAAAAGATAGAACATGTCCTATTTCAGGCCGTAATAACGGCACGGGCAGCCCATAGAAGTCTATGGAGCTCCCGTAATGACGGATGGCTACGTGTGTGCACCCGTCATTACGTCAGCGTTGCTAGGCGACGTCAGTAAATAGTCACTGTCCAGGGTGCTGAAAGAGTTAACTGATCGGCAGTAACTCTTTCAGCACCCTGGACAGTGAATTCCGATCACAATATAGAGCAACCTGTAAAAAAAAAAGAAAAGACGTTCATACTTACCGAGAACTTCCTGCTTCTAACCTCCAGTCCGGTCTCCCGGCCGTTGTCTTGGTGACGCGTCCCTCTCGACATCCGGCCCGACATCCCTGGATGACGTTTCAGCCCATGTGACCGCTGCAGCCAATCACATGCTGCAGCGGTCACATGGACTGCCGCGTCATCCAGGGATGTCGGGCTGGATGTCAAGAGAGGGACGCGTCACCAAGGCAACGGCCGGGTAAGTATGAATTTCTTTTACTTTTACCTCGGAAAGGGCTGCCCCTTCTCTCTATCCTGCACTGATAGAGAGAAGGGGCTGCCGATTAGTGCAGTGCAATTTTGCAGAGAATACGTGCCCGTAAATACGGGTGGAATACTGGTGACACCGGGCCCGTATTTACAGGCACGGGTCCGTAAATACTGGTGCAAAACGGGTCGAATACGTGTGACACTGGACCCGTATTTACTCCAGTATTTACGGGAGGGAAAAAATACGGTCGTGTGCATGAGGCCATCAGTTTCTGGCCTGGGTGACCTCACTCATAACCTGTGATTGGTAGGGTAGGAGATTAGGGTATGTTAGGTTACTTACTAAACCTATATTGTCCAGCCAAGCAAAAAAATGCAAACATAAGGCAAAACCTTTTGCCTAGAAAAAGTAAATCTTTATCAATAAATACAATAAGACAAACTAGTTTACCCCCCAAAAACAAACAGAATAAAAACATTAAAACGTTCTGGGATGAAATCCACAAAAAACGTATGTCAATAATACTAAAAGTATTCATGGTAAATAGTGGCTCGTCTTAACTAGGATACGTTACCTATCGCAGATGTGGTGATATTGGGAGAATTCACCCCCAAGGAGCACCTCCTATATGCATTTAGCTTTTGTCAGGTTGCAACTGTGGTCACTTTCTCTGTGATGCCCTTCCTTTGTAGCTGAAAAATAGTTTTGTGCTGGTAATCTCATTCCTAAAGAAAAAGGCTTCATCCTGTATATAGATGACTATTAAAACCACATACCCCTTTTTTTTAAAGTTTGCTTCAAAATGACTCTGGCGCTTGTCGGACTCTTCGGAAAAACCACAACCACTGGTAAATTAAGTTTTTTTGAATCTGGCAGCCTTCGCAGTGGAGAGATGCTTGCCTTTTTTATATACATGGATTAAAGGGATATTTTTAAGTACAATCCAAACCGATGCCACAACAGCGTTTTTTTTTAGAACGAGTTCTATTACCCCCTGAAAAATGCCTGTGTTAATCATTAAGTACATGGGGGGGGGGGGGGGGGGAGTAGCCCTTCTTAAACCAGGTTTTGCAGCCAGACCGGAAATCAAGAAAATCCTATACTTGGTACAAGAAATTAGTGATCTCTTTCAAGCGGCCGCATATAAATCCTTTTATTTTATATTAAATAAACTCAAGGAATTCAGGTACATTCATTGATTACCAGGAAGAGGTCATTGAGGATCTCCTTTCCGCAAATTTTAAGCCATCCCATTAATTTGAATCGAAGATGACAGAAGGCGCATAGAGCCACATTTCTTTGCAGTAATCCCCTTAATAAAGTCAAGAAAGTACCCCCAAAGATGTCTGGTATGTTCTAAAGGAGGAATGACGTGTGATACATGTTACTATTGCCCAGACTGCCCTTCATCACCAGGCTGTGCTTCAATCACTGCTTTGAAATTTCACACCAAGCCATACTTTCGAGCAGCCTCTCAAGTCGTGCCATTTCAGACATTCAAGCACATAATTTACTATAGTTTTAATACTCTATCATTTTGTTGCCTTTTTTTAGTATTTATTGCCAAAAATATGATGCATTATTAGACTGAAGATTTTAAACCTTTCATGTCAAAAATTAACTTTGGCCTGGCTCCATGAAAAAGAAAAAAAAAAAAGTCCTACCCTTTTACACCATCTTAAAAAATGAATGGGAAAAGAAACACAAAAATTGGTTGGTGGTTATTATGCAGATATTTCTTAACCCCTTCCCGACATCCGCCGTATATATACGGCGCACGCCGGGTGGGGGAATATGGAGCGGGCTCACGGGCTGAGACCGCTCCATAGAGCGAGTGTGTCGGCTGTGTGTTATAGCCGACAATTCCGGGTAACGAGCGGGATCCCGTTCGAGCGCTATCCCGCTTGTTTAACACGTTAAATGCCGCGTTCAATAGTGATCGCGGCATTTAAACAACTAAAAACGGGGGCAACCCCCTGTAACGTCCCAACGGCCCACCCGCGGCGAGATCGGGGGGAGCCGTTGGTCCGCCATCTTTGTACTCCAGAAGACTATCAGAATCGCGAAATACTGCAATACGTTAGTATTGCAGTATATCGTGCAAGCGATCTAACGATCGCTGGTTAAAGTCCCCTAGGGGGAAAAGTAAAAAACAGTAAAATAAAGGTTTTTTTTTAACAAATAATAAAAAAATTAAAAGCTAAAAAAAAACACCTTTTCCCATTTTCCCTCAAGCACAATGTAAAAAAAATAAAAAGCTAACATAACTGGTATCAACGCGTCCGTAAAAGTCTGAACTATTACAATATATCATTATTTAGTCCGCACGGTGAACGGCATAAAAAATTAAAAACAGGATTGCTGTTTTTTGGTCCCTTCTTCTCCCACAAAAAAATGAAATAAAAAGTGATCAAAAAGTCTCACATACCAAAATGGTACCAATATAAACTGCAGCTCGCCCCGCAAAAAATAAGCCCTCACACGGCTAACTCGCCAGAAAAATAAAAACTTTTTGGGTCTCAGAATGTGGCGACAAAACTCAAATTTTATTTTTAGCAATCCGTTTTTTCCTTGTGAAAGTAGTAAAACATAAAGAAAACTATCAATTTAGTATCACTGTAATCATATTGACCCTCAGAATGAAGTTAACATGCCGTTTTTACCGTACGGTGAACGCCGTAAAAACAAAACCACCCAAAATGTTGAGGAATTGCTGTTTATTTCCTATTCCACCCCACATATATATTTTTTCTTACTACATTATATGGTACAAAAAATGGTGCTGTGAAAATCTACAACTCGTCCCGCAAAAAACAAGCCCTCATATGGCAATATTGATGGAAAAATAAGAGTTATGGCTTTTGGAAGGTGGGGAGGAAAAAACAAAAGTGAAAATCCGAAAAATGGCTACGGAGGGAAGGAGTTAAGTCAAATCTGACAAAGATCCTTTATGGGATTAAAACACAAAACTATTTGAGTGTGGATCTTTTGACAAAGCCAGCAGCAGTACATTTGGCAATAATGACTCATTTGGGGTTTCGGCTGTGTTCACATCAGCATTGGTTTCCGTTGAAGGGTTCCGTCGGACCTTTCTGTCGGAGGAACCCCTCAACGGAAAGGCAAACAAACCATAGGTTCCGTTTGCATTACCATTGATTTCAGTAGTAATGTTTCTGTTGCGTAAAGTTTCCGGAATTAATAGCGCAATATAATAGAGATCTTCTTTACTGCTTAAGAAATTGATATAGTAGGTTTTTGGGTGTTTTGGTTGAATTTATATACTTTATAATTGTTTTGTTTCATATTCTTAAGGGATTTTTGTTGACCTCCAAGCCGGAGAATGCTTGTGAACCCATTGCTCCTCCACCTATGCAGACAGACAACACTACCAGCGTTTATATAGTACTCATCCGCAGACTGGACTGCAATTTTGACATTAAGGTAAGAACATCTGTTTTCTTTCCCACATATGATTATCCTAGAAACGTTTTGTCAACTTAAAGGGACGCTCCCACCTCCGAAAACCCCTCTAATCTAAAATAATCAGTCAATAGCTTAAAAGTCGCTGATTCCGAATCTGTAATTTTTCTTTCTACTCGCATTCCCTCGCTCTAAGCCCGCAATAGGCCGTGCGCTGACTAGTCCTCTTTATTATATCACCCAGCTAAGAAGTCCTCTCTATGCATCAGCATTCTCTGCACGGCTATTTGCGGGATTACAGTGGGGGAATACAAGTGAGTAGAAAGATAGATTGCATATTAGGAATCAGCGTTTTTTCAGCTATCCACTGTAGTACAGTAAAAAATAAGGTCGTACCGTGTTAGGCCCCATGCACACGACCGTATTTTTGTCCACCCGTAAATACGGGTCCTTGGTTACACGTATTCGACCCGTATTGCACCAGTATTTACGGACCCGTACATACGGGTACGGTGTCACCCGTATTCCACCCGTATTTACGGGCACGTTTTTTCTGCAAAATTACACTGCAGTAATCGGCAGCCCTTCTCGCTATCAGTGCAGGATAGAGTGAAGGGACAGCCCGTAATAAAAGTAAAAGAAATTCATACTTACCCGGCCGTTGTCTTGGTGACACGTCCCTCTAGACATCCAGTCCGACCTCCCTGGATGACGCGCAGTCCATGTGACCGCTGCAGCCAGGGATTGGCCTGTGATTGGCTGCAGCGGTCACATGGGCTGTAACGTCATCCAAGGAGGCCGGACTGGAGGAAGAAGCAGGGAGTTCTGGGTAAGTATGAACGTCTTTTTTTATTTTTTTATTTATTTTTTTACAGCTTTATCTATATTGTGATCGGCAGTCACTGTCCCTGCTGCTGAAAGAGATACTGCCGATCGTTTAACGCTTTCAGCACCCTGGACAGTGACTATACACTGACGTCGCCTAGCAACGCTCCTGTAATTACGGGTGCATACACGTAGTCACCCGTAATTACGGGAGCCCCATAGACTTCTATGGGCCTGCCCGTGCCGTAATTACGGCCTGAAATAGGACATGTTCTATATTTTTCAACGGCACGGGCACCTTCCCGTAAGCATACGGGGAGGTACCCGTGGCCAATAGAAGTCTATGGGCCCATAATTACAGTCCGTGATTACGTGTGTTTTTACGGTCGTGTGCATGGGGCCTTAGCCAGAGACCAAATGCAATGTTAAATACTTTTGTGTCAAAAAATACAAAAGTATAGTAGGTATGATGCCTTTATTGCAGGGGTCTCAATGCCGCGGGCTGCATGCGGCCCCTGGGGCTGTCATCTGCGGCCCGCGGGACACAGAGCTCTGCTCCGAGACTCTGGAGTTCCCTGACATTGCTGCCCATATATGAACAGCGATGTCTGGGGCTTCCCCAGAGCCGGAGTCCCATGCAGAGCGCTAGTATCGGCTCTGCTCCGGGACTCTGTGGATTTCCCTGACATCGCTGCCCATATATGGACAGTGTGTCAGGGTCTTCCCCAGAGCGGAGTCCCGGGCAGAGCGCTAGTATCGGCTCTGCTCCGGGACTCTGTGGAATTCCCTGACATCGCTGCCCATATATGGACAGTGTCAGGGTCTTCCCCAGAGCGGAGTCCCGGGCAGAGCGCTAATGTCGGCTCTGCTCCGGGACTTTGTGGAATTCCCTGACATCGCTGTCCACATATGAACAGCGATGTCTGGGGCTTCCCCAGAGCCGGAGTCCCAGGCAGAGCGCTAGTACAGGCTCTGCTCTGGGACTCTGTGGAATTCCCTGACATCGCTGTCCATACATCGACAATGATGTCAGGGGCTTCCCCAGAGCAGGAGTCCCAGTGATGTCAGGAGCACAGCTGGAGTCCCAGGAAGAGCCTACTAGCGCTCTGCCCAGGACTCCAGCTCTGGGGTTACCCCTAACATCTCTGTCCATATATGGACAGTGATGTCAGGAGCAGAGCTGGAATCCCAGGCAGAGTGCCAGAAGCAGCTCTGCTCCGGGACTCCTACTCTGGGCAAGCCCCTGACGTCACTGTGGTAGCATCTGCAGAGGGCACTGTGGTAGCATCTGCAGAGGGCACTGTGGTAGCATCTGCAGAGGGCACTGTGGTAGCATCTGCAGAGGGCACTGTGGTAGCATCTGCAGAGGGCACTCTTTGAATCCAGCCTTAAAAAAAAATTCTATAAAAAGTGATCAAAAAGTCACATCTACTCCAAAATGGTACCGATAAAAACTACAAGTCGTCCCGCATAAAAAAAAAAAGGCCCTCATACAAGTTATGGCTCCTCAAATATGGAGACACAAAAACAAATAATTTTGAAAAAAAAAAAGTGTTTTCACTGTGTTAAGGTGGTAGTAAAACATACAAAAAGTATACAAACTTGGTATCGTTGCAATCGCAACAACCCACTGAATAAAGTTAGTGTTATTTATACCACATGGTCTACGGCGTAAATTTAGGATGCCCAAAAATGTTTTGCGAAATTGCAGGTTTTTTCTAGCCCCCCCAAAAATTTGTTAAAAGTTAATAAATTCTATGAACCCCAAAATAGTGCTATTAAAAATTACCACTTGTCCCGCAAAAAACAAGACCTTATACAGCTATGTCGACACAAATTTTTTTTTTTATATAGCTCTTTGAATGAGACGAACGAAAAACTAAAAAAAATGGCTTGGTCATTAATGTCTAAAATAGGCTGGTCATTAAGGGGTTAAAAACAATGCAAGCAAAGTGGACATATGGGAAATGTTAACTAGTAACTATTGTGTGGTATTACGATCTGTTTTACAAGCAGAAACATAAAAATTTAGAAAATGCTAATTTTTGCAAGTTTTCTAAATTTTTGTTCTTTTTCACAAATACTGAATTTATTGACCAAATTGTTTCACTAACACAAAGTACAATATGTCACGCCTGAAAAAACGTCTCCATTACGCCTACAAACATCTGTCCATTGCTTGCAATGGGATTTACGATGTTCTGTTCCCATGAGCCTTTATTTTACGCGTCGCTGTCAAAATAAGGCGTGTAAAATGACGGCTCGTCAAAAGAAGTGCAGGACACTTCTTGGGACGTTTTTGGAGGCGTTTTTCATTGACTCCATTGAAAAACAGCACCAAAAACGGCCGTGAAAAACGCGAGTTGCTACAAAAACGTCTGATAATCAGGAGCTGTTTTCGCCTGAAAACAGCTCCGTATTTTCAGACATTTTTGGTCACTGCGTGTGAACATACCCTTACAATGATCAAACCTGTGGCAGTGGAACTTGGATCCAGCTATTTTTTTTATTTTTTTTTCCAACTGCATAAGATGTGAACTAACTTTAGTGATAAAATAAATCACTCCTACGTATGACCAAATAAATTTTTATCCAGTGCAGAGCTTTGAAACTTTTTATTATAAACTACCTTTTATATCTAATAGCTGAGAAGTGTGTGTGATAAAACCCATTACACATCCTAGTAGACTTCTTTTCACTTGAGCAGATTTGAGAAATGGAAGGTAATGGGTTGTGCTTCCTCATAGGTGTTGAATGCACAGAAAGCCGGATACAAGGCTGCAATTGTTTACAACATCGACTCTGATGACCTTATCAGCATGGGATCCAATGATGGTATGTATGCAGTTTTCTATGCTACCAAAATGCTAGTGGTTTTCAGAAATTGTATTCCTGCAAAATAAAGCCAAAAGAGAGAAGAAAACTTGGATCCCCTTCTGACATTCCGTCGGAGCTTCCCGTCAGAACGGGACACTGAAACAAACGGAAACAATAGGTTTCCGTTTGCATCATGGTTGATTTCAATGGTGACGGAACCGATGCCAATGGTTTCTGTTTCTCAGTTGTGTAAGGGTTGCTTTGACGGAGTCCATCGCCCAATCGACTACGGTATTGTTTCTGTCAAAACGACGGAACCCTTGCACAACTGAGACAAACGGAAACCATTGGCACCAGATCAGTCACTATTGAAATCAATGGTGATGCAAATGGAAATTTATGGTTTCTGTTTGTTTCATTCAGTATCCCGTTCTGACGGGAAGTACTGTCCGAACGGGACCCTTACACAGATGTAAACGAAACATTAGATAACGGTGAGCTGAAGGTTTGTACGGCTGACAGCCCCCCATACACATGTACACTCAGGTATGTCACAGAGTCTTGGTTTCTATTCTAAACCACGACTCATGTTATCATATCCCTAGGCATTTTCTCCATACAGTGCAGAATATATTTTTGTAAAGATTGAAAAGTATGTTTCTTACAGATTTAAGTTACAATATTCTATTGCATATTTTTTCTAAATTCTGATTGCAATAGGAGACCGAATAGGATCAAGGGAGAGGATATTTAGAGGTGTGTTGTGTGTTTTTTTTTTGTTTTTTTTTTAAATTTAAGGCTTCCAATAATAGCAATAAATAAGGATAACCAGCATTGATTTAGTCTAGGGCATTATATACCAAGAGATTAAAAGTACAATACATCACCCTGAAAAACCTAACCTGGTTTATAAGTAAAACGCAAGTACATTAATATTCAAATGTTATTGTCACACAGACCATCTCCAACCATTATATCAAATCATTACATTACCCAGATACCGTAACACACAATAAATGCTATTAAATTGTAAGTACAAGATGGCAAATCACTGTCCGCCATCACTGCTCAGTTTTGCTTGAATTGGCTCATATTCTGGCGTGCATTTTTTTTTATTTATTTTTTTGTTTTTTATGGTTTTCTGATTTTGGTTTAATCCAGATTTATATGGCTTTTTAATAGCGTCTAGTTTTGACTCTTTTTGTATGTTCTAATGATTTGTGACTAGCATAGACTTAACCCTTTCCCGTCACTGATCTGTAGATTTATGTTGGGAAAGGGTCTTTAAATATGGCGCCTGCTCAGAAGCAGATCGGGCGCCATAGCCGCCGGGTCTCTGCTGTGTTGCATGAGAAAAAATTCTGGACGCAAGCATTTAGCCCCTCCAATACCGGTGTCAGATGTGACCACCGGCATCTGAGCGGTTTTTACTGCCCCTTTTGCATCAGGGCCGGTCATCGGCTCCCGTGCGGTGAGATCGCAGGAGCCGGTGTACCCCTATAGCACCTGGAGCCTTGTGAACGCTCCCAGCCCTGCTAGAGAAAGATTGCTATTGAGGCATGCCTGTGGCAGGTCTGAATAGCAATGCACTGATTTTGCCATAGACTTCAATATTGTGATATTGCAGTCTATGACATAAGCGATCTAATGATCTCATGTTCAAGCCCCCTGGAGGGGAGGAGCTAAATAAGTGGAAAAAAAAAGAAAAAGTAACGTTTTAAAAATTTTAATCGCCCCCCCCCCTTCACTAGGTCACATATATACAAAATAATGAACCCCTTAGTGACCATCAATACTCCTTTTCACGACGGTCACTAAGGGGCCTTAAAGAGGCTCTGTCACCAGATTCTCAAATCCCGATCTCCTATTGCATGTGATCGGCGCTGCAATGTAGATAACAGTAAAGTTTTTTGTTTTTTTTTAAAACGTTCATTTTTGGCCAAGTTATGAGCTATTTTATATATATGCAAATGAGCTTTGAAATGGACAATTGGGCGTTTTTTTTTTCGTTATGTCCAACTGGGCGTGTATTGTGTTTTTAACTGGGCGTGTTTACGTGTATGACGCTGACCAATCAATGACCAGTCAGCGTCATACACTCATCTCCATTGATTTTGTGCAGCCGCATACATAGACATTAACGTTAATCGAGTGTCCTGATAATGAATACACATGACCATCCAGCCTGGACGTCATGTGTATTCAGAATCCTGACACTTCTGACTCTTTTCTTTGAGATTTCCAGCAAGGGAAACGAAATCTTGTTTACCTCCGTAATCTCGCGACATTACGCGTGGCTTGCGGGAATCTCACAGAAAAGATTCAGAAGTGTCAGGATTCTGAATACACATGACGTCCAGGCTGGATTTCATGTGTATTCATTATCAGGACACTTGATTAACGTTAATCTCTGTGTATGTGGCTGCACATCGCTGCTGTGTAAATCAATGGAGATGAGTGTATGATGCTGACTGGTCACTGATTGGTCAGCGTCATACACGTAAACACGCCCAGTTAAAAACACAATACACGCCCAGTTGGATATAACGAAAAAAAACGCCCAATTGTCCATTTCAAAGCTCATTTGCATATATATAAAATAGCTCATAACTTACACGTTACAGTTATCTACATTGCAGCGCCGATCACATGCAATAGGAGATGGGGATTTGAGAATCTGGTGACAGAGCCTCTTTACGCTAGGCCGTCGCCTTTTCACGGCGGCCCAGTCTAAGCCCTGCACATGTTGGCTGTCGGAGCAGGAGCCCGGCTGTCAAACGGCCGCGATCGAAGTTTGCTTCGATCATGGGCATTTAACTCTAAATGCCAATAGCGACCGCGGCATTTAAATTTTTTTTACAGAGGGAGGGCTCTCCCTCTCTCACCCATCTGCAGCCCGCAAATGCAATCGCTGGCCTCCAATGGGGTGTCATGGCAGCCAGGGCCTGATAAAAGCCCCCAGGTCTGCTCCCGGCATATGCCTGTTAGGACGTGCCAGAGGCACATCTTAATACATTGCCTGTCAGATTTACACTGACCGCATACCAGAGCATTATTGCCTAAGTATACCAAAGTACAACTAATCCCGCAAAAAACAAGTCCTCATACATTTATGTTGACAGAAAAATAAAAAAGTTATAGCTCTTTGAATTAGGGATGCACGATGCATTGAAACTTCAATACTGTTTCGATACTGTGCATCCCCAAACAGCTTGATACCGTTGTTTCATGTATTTCGATACTAAGCTGTTCGGCCGCACAGCTCAGTATAGTAACACAAGAATTATGAGAGCGGGGATGCGGCTGTGTAATACGGCCTTTGCCCTGCTCCTGAGTACTGAAAAAGGCGCGCCGTCAGGATGATACGATGTGGCCAGCGCTGCACTAATGAGCGGCGGCACTGAAGACAGAACATGGCGGGCGCACTGCAAAGCACCCCCATATTCTGTCTTCAGTGCCTGTGCTCATTAGTGCAGCGCCGGCCTCATCACCTCATGCTGACCGCGCGCGCACTTAATGTCAGGAGTGGGGCAATGGCTGTATTACACAGCCGGCTCCCCGCTTTATAACGGCGGAGATCAGAGAAACCTCTCATCTTTGCCGCTTTTCCCCTGAATGCTGCGATCAAAGCTGACTGCAGCATTCAGGGGAAAAGGAGAAGGGGGGGATGCCCTTGGATTGCGTCACAGGAAATTCCTGTGACGCGATTGAGGGACATACCATATATGGGCAGACAGCCCAGGGTCCATTGAAGGACCCCAGGGCTGTCTTACCATATCTCCAGTTAGGGCACACTTAGGTATGTCCTAACCACTTCCTGTGTACTATACGTACACATGCTAATGTACTGCCATAAATCGGATATATGCCATTACATGAAAGTTTAAAAATAAAGTAATATTAAATTTTAAAAAAGTACACATCCACCTTTTTTTTACAATAAACATTAAAATAAGTCTCAATACATAAAATATACACGTTCTTTATTGGCGCGACCGTAATAACCTGCACAACAATTTTTTTTGCATAGTTTATGATGTGTACGCTGTAAAAAAAACAAAAAAAATATACTTTTCACTTACTAATGTGAGGCACGAGGTGTGATGAATTTAACCTCCATGTGCCTCACATTAATAGTAATTAATCCCATCATGTCCCTCACACATTAACCCATTATGACTGAGAAACATGATGGGGTTAATTACTCTTAATGTGAGGCACATGGAGGTTCAATTCATCATCACACCACACGCCTCACATCAGAAAATGGAAGAACTTTTTTTTATTTTTTATTATTGTTGGCAAAGTATCATTTTGGTATAGAAATCGCAATACTACACAAAGTATCGGTATCTAAGTCCAAATTCTGGTATCGTGACATCCCTACTTTGAATGTGACTATCGAAAAAACGAAAAAAATAGCTTGGTCATTAGGGCTGAAAATAGACTGGTCACTAAGGGGTTATACAATAATAAAGCTAAAAACATTAGGTATCCCCGCGTCCGAGAATGCCCAAACTATATAAATATTTATCCAATACGGTGAACGTCATGGCGGGGACAAAAAGGTCAAAATGGCCCAATTTTTTGCCACTTACACCCCCCAAAAAAATGTAATAAAAATTATAAAAATGCCCGACATTCCCCAAAGTGGTATTTATAAAAACTACATTTTTCCACATACAAAAAGACACCTTACACAGCTCTGTACACAGAAATACAAAAAAGTAATGGGGGTCACAATATGGCAATGAAAATTTTTTTTAGTTCCTTTCAAACTTCTAAAAGGTACTAAAACATAAGAAAAACCATATAAATTTGGTGTCACTGTGATCATACTGACCCGCAGAATAAAGGTAACGTGTAATTTTCACCGTACATTGGACACCATAAAAAAAGAAAAGCCATAAGAATATGGCGGAACTACTGTTTTCCAATTTCATCGCATTCTGAATTTTTTTCCAGCTTCCCAGTACATTGCACATAATATTAAATAGTACTAGTAAAAATTAAGCCCTCATATGGCTGTCAACGGAAAAAAAAAATTAGTTAAGACTTTTTGAAGGCGGGGAGGAAAAAACAAAAGCATAAAAAATGAAAGTTAGTCTGGTCCTGAAATGGTTAAAGGGGTTTCCAGACATACTGACGACCCGTGTGAACAGTGGTTGGCTGCAGCAGTCACTGTTGGCTGTGTTGGCACAGCACATCGATTTAGCAATGCGAGTATGGAATGGTGGGCGACCCCTGGAACCCATGGCACTGGAGTGTTGCTGGATTTATGAGTAGTGTGGGCTTTTGTGTTTGTTTCCCTTTCAGGTTTGTTTTTTTATTTTAATTTTTTTTAAATAAGCCTGCAAAACCTCTAACTACTTTTAGTGTTAAATACGATAGTTTTTTTGCTTGCATTTAGTAGAAGTAATGTTTCCTATTGACTTTATTGTTTTGACTTTTTTTATTTTTGGCTAACTGTTTTATATGGCAAAAAAAAAAATGTATGCAGGACCAAATACAAGCAAATAAAGCCAAAAGAAAATACCTTTTCGCACGTGTTTTGCTCTTAGGCTGGGTTCACACGACCTATTTTCAGACGTAAACGAGGCGTATTATGCCTCGTTTTACGTCTGAAAATACGGCTACAATACGTCGGCAAACATCTGCCCATTCATTAGAATGGGTTTGCCGACGTACTGTGCAGACAACCTGTCATTTACGCGTCGTCGTTTGACAGCTGTCAAACGACGACGCGTAAAAATACAGCCTCGTCAAAAGAAGTGCAGGACACTTCTTTGGACGTTTTTGGAGCCGTTTTCTCATAGACTCCAATGAAAACAGCTCCAAAAACGGACGTAAAAAACGCCGCGAAAAACGCGAGTTGCTCAAAAAACGTCTGAAAATCAGGGGCTGTTTTCCCTTGAAAACAGCTCCATATTTTCAGACGTTTTTGGTCACTACATGTGCACATACCCTTAGGGTATGTTCACACGAGGTCATTACATCCATAATTGACGGACGTATTTCGGCCGCAAGTACCGGACCGAACACCGTGCAGGGAGCCGGGCTCCTAGCATCATAGTTATGTACGACGCTAGGAGTCCCTGCCTTGCTGCCGGACAACTGTCCCGTACTGTAATCATGTTTTCAGTACGGGACAGTTGTCCGGCAGCGAGGCAGGGACTCCTAGCGTCGTACATAAGTATGATGCTAGGAGCCCGGCTCCCTGCACTGTGTTCGGTCCGGTACTTGCGGCCGAAATACGTCCGTCAATTACGGACGTAATGACCTCGTGTGAACATACCCTTAGAATGCAACGGGCAGGTTTTGGATTACACTTATTTATTTTCCCACAAAAACGTAGTGTAAATGCAATAGAAAAGAGAAAATATTTAAAATACATACAATGTGCATACGATTTTTACATTTTTTTTTCCAGTTGACATTCTCAAGAAAATCGACATTCCATCTGTCTTTATTGGAGAGGATTCTGCAAGAATTATGCGAGAACAATTTACCTGGGATAAAGGGTAAAGGTCTTTTGGTCTGGCTTTGGTGGTGACTGGTGGCCATATACATTTAAAGAACAGGGCAGAGGACACATTCCGGTAGTGGCACAACGCATGGTGTTCCTTACAAGCTAAATAGCTTAACCAAAGTGTGAGATTCTAAAAACTATCTCTCCTATGGAAAGTCTGTTTATGCCACAGAGCCTAATAGTTCTAGTAGATGGAAAAGACATTTAAAAATAGATATTGGTAGTAGGCGCAAGGAAAAAAAAACACCACTGTTTGGGATTTTTACATCTGAATAGATATATAAATGGTTTGTCAGCATATAGTCTCCATATTTGTGTCAGTCATTGTTTATGCAGTTTATGTTGTTAACACAGGGTTTTTTTTTTAGTTTTTTTTTTTTAAAGGAAGTACATCAGTCTCATCGGGTCTAAGCAATCTGTTTAATAATGCATAGTTTGAATTGTGAAATCTGGTGACAGATCCTCTTTAAACTTTGTTTTGTTCCATGTTTATCATTCACATTTTCATCCATGCCAACAAGATTTCTATTACTGTAGTGTTGGGAAACTAAAGAATCTGTATTACTGAAGAAGCAGAGCATAATAGACTCAAATTCACAATAGGCACTAGTTTATAAAATAGTGTTGTAGCGGCACGTAAAAATTAGGTTGCCATCAACTGGGGGGGGTATGATTACTTTTAAGATTTAATGTGTAAATATATCATTTGTATGTATGTATGTATATTTGTTTATATAATGTATTTATTTTTCTCCCTGTTAGTGCATACATTGAACTAATGCCTGATGGAAATCTGCCTTTGGAATACTACTTGATACCATTCCTGATCATTGTTGGGATTTGCCTGGTGCTAATTGTCATTTTTATGGTATGTAGCAATGCTCGGACTGTTTTGTTTATTTAGTCATTGGTCATAAAGGTGACTTACCGTTATGTATAAAAGAAAGCTGTTACATATGTCTATACTCGGCGTGTATACTTCATATTGGGAATCCTGATTCCGCTAGACACACCAATAATGTAATTACATCTGTATTTCTCATTATTGGGATTTCTAGTAACCTATATTGTTTTTTTACATTTTTATTTTTGTAGGTCCTCTACACTTAGGGGTCAATTTCGGATAGCATTAGTCTGACAATCCTAATGGTTTACACTGCTCCGTACAGCACAACTCAGTACTTTTTGCTGCGGCTGCTATTCCAGTTCAGTCCCATTCACTTAAATAGAATGAAGATGTAGCCAATTGTAATACCAAACACAGCCGCTACTAAAAGTTCGGAGCCGTGGCACCTTCACAGAGCTTATCAGCGGGTTTCCAAGAGTTTGACCCCCCACCAATTTAATATTGATGGTCTATCCTGAGGATTTAAATAACATACATTTTACTTAATAAAGCACATACAGTAGTATAACCTCCACATATTTGGTATCCCCATAACCGTCGCAACATATATTATAAATGTAAACGTTTACTTTAATCTCTTGGTGGTGGACGGATATATCTGTCCTCGGCGGCTGCTAATTCACCCAGGAGGACGGATATGCCCGTCCTGTACTTAAACTGTTACCATGTATAAACACACGGTGACAAGTCCCTGGCAATAGCTGTCCTAGACAGCTGATTGTCACTGGGAGCTGTCAAGGGACCATTCACAGTGGTCCCCGTATAGCGATCGCTGTGATTGGTCAGTCGGATTTGATTGACCAATCGCAGCATGTAAAGTCTGGGAGGCAGTGAAAATCTCTCCGTTCTCATTCCTATCAGATCGCTGAGGAGAACGGAGCTGTGTGCTTTGTCTCCTTTAAAACGTGAAAACAATACATACTGATCACCCCCAGAACCCGCAGCATTTTTTTCTTTTAATGTTGATGATTATGGCTAATGGTTAATGAAAACCCAAAATTGAGTCTCTTAGAAAATTTGAATATTGAATAAAAGTTCAACAATGTAGACTCGTGGTGTCGCACTCTAATCAGCTAATCAACACAAAACACTTGCAAGCCTAAGCCTTTAAATGGTCCAACAGTCTGGTTAAGTAGGCCACACAATCATGGGGAAGACTGCTGACTTGACAGTTGTCCAGAAGACAGTCATTGACACCCTCTACAAGGAGTGTAAGCCACAAAAGGACATTGCTAAAGAAGCTGGCTGTTCACGGAGTGCTGTATCCAAGCATATTAATGGAAGGTTGAGAGGAAGGAAAAAGTGTGGTAGAAAAAGGTGCACAAGCAACAGGGATAACCGCAGCCTTGAAAGGATTGCCAAGAAAAGGTAATTCAAGAATCTGGGGGAAATTCACAAGGAGTGGACTGCGGCTGGAGTCAGTGCTTCAAGAGCCACCACACACAGACGTATCCAGGACATGGGCTACAACTGTCGCATTCCTTGAGACAACGTCAGAAGCGTCTTACCTTAGCTAAGAAGAAAAAGGACTGGTGTGTTGCTCAGTGGTCCAAAGCCCTGTTTTCAGACAAAAGTAAATTTTGCATTTCATTTGGAAATCAAGGTCCCAGAGTCTGGAGGAAGAGTGGAGAGGCACTTAATCCAAGTTGCTTGCGGTCCAGTGTGAAGTTTCCACAGTCAGTGATGGTTTGGGAAGCCATGTCATCTGCTGGTGTTGGTCCACTGTGTTATATCAAGACCAGAGTCAACGCAGCCGTCTACCAGAAAATTCTAGAGCACTTCATGCTTCCCTCTCCTGACAAGCTTTATGGAGATGCTGATTTTATTTTCCAGCAGGACTTGGCACCTGCCCACACTGCCAAAAGTACCAATACCTGGTTTAATAACCACAGTATCACTGCGCTTGATTGGCCAGCAAACTCGTCTGACCTAAACCCCAAAGAGAATCTATAGGGTATTGTCAAGAGGAAGATGAGAGACAGAAGGCCGCTATCAAAGCAACCTGGGCTTCCATAACACCTCAGCAGTGCCACAGGCTGATCACCTCTATGCCACGCCGCATTGATGCAGTAATTCACGCAAAAGGAGCCCCGACCAAGTATTGAGGGCATATACTGTACATACTTTTCAGTAGGCCAACATTTCGGTACTAAAAAATCATTTTTGAAATTGGGCTTATTTAATATTCTAATTTTCTGAGACTAAATGTTGGGTTTTTATTAACGGTTTGCCATAATCATCAACCTTAAAAGAAAAAAAAATTCTGGAAATATATCTGTGTGTGTAATGAATCTAAATTATGTGTTTCACTTTTTGAATTGAATTACTGAGATTAACTTTTTGATGATATTCTAATTCTTTGAGGAGGACTAGTATATAATCTATGTATAGTTTAGCGTTGGGCATTAACTGGCGTAACTTAAGCCTAGGCCGTTAGGGGGGCAATTAGTTAGACATAGTTAGGACTAGTGTTAGGGAACATTTATCAACGTTGGGTTTATAGGGTTAGTGTGGTATGGACGTTTTAGCGGTTATATATGTAAAAAAATAAATAAATAGGGTAGCATTTACTTAGCGGTTAGGTAGGGTTCATTATCGTTACATAGTGTTAGGCGTAGGGCATTAGGTAGCGTAAGTTAGGTGTAGGGCGTTAGGGGGGCAATTAGTTAGAAATAGTTAGGGCTAGCATTAGGTTTATAGTAAGAAAATGGCTCAGCGTCCGTATACGGGAGAACAGGCCTATGTCATTGTCCACTAGCCCTAGTGATGAGCCAAAGCCAAGGCACCGCAGGCAAGATTGTCTGCCTAGCACTTGTGCCATTTTACCCCGATTGGGTGTGCACGGAGTCATATACCCCGTGTGTCCATCCAAATCAGCACTGAGGGGTTTAGGGAGGAGGACTTTTTTTTTAAATCTTCTCGGAGGAATTATTACTCCTGATGGTTGAGTAGACCAATTTTTATCCTGTTGAATTTATCGCCAGTCACCCCACGTCTTATTACGACAAAAATAGCGTGTGGCGCCCGGTAGATGTAAGGAAACCCACAATTTAAGTCCTATTGGACATCTGATGTCCTGTACGACACCCCTATGTACAGAGAGGTAATGACGAGGCAGCAGTTTGAGACCATACTGCGCTTCCTTCATTTTGTTGACAATGAGCTTTGCCCACCCAGCGGTGACCCCAGCCATGACCACTTTTAAATTATTTTAATTGGGAAGTTTGCTGAGTCATATACCCCAGAAAAAAATATCGCTGTGGATGAGTCCCTGGTCCTTTTTCAAAGGCCGCCTACAATTCAGGCAATATTTGCCAAATAAGAGGGCCAGATTCGGGTTAAAAATTTATAAGCTGTCTGAAAGTGACTTGGGCTACACTCACAAATTCAGAGTTTATGAAGGGAAAGACTCCCAAATTTTCCCTCCAGAATGCACCCTTCACTCAATAGCAGTGGAAAAATTGTCTGGGACCTTTTTCACCTTCTTTTGGATAAGGGGTACAATTTACATGTGGTTAATTTCTACACTAGAATACTCCTCTTCAGGTGCCTGTCTGCAAATAAAACAAAAAAACGCCCTGTTGCACTATACGCCGCAATCAAAAAGGCCTGCCAAAGTCCCTAGTCAACCAAAAATTAACAGCTGGGGAAATCAGGGGACTTTGTAATGAGGACTTGCGGCTTGTCAAATTTCGTGGCACAAGCGATGTCCTGATGCTTACATCTATTCACGCAGACGGCAGCAGCCATATTCCTGTACGCGGAACAAGTCGTACAGTCTGTAAGCCTGTGTGCCTACAGGAGTACAATAAATATATGGGTGGGGTGGAACTTGCAGACCAGATGCTGCAGCCCTACAATGCTGCTGGAAATGCCGGATATAGTACAAGAAAACTGTCCGGTCACCTCATTCAAGTGCCCCTATATAACTCATTTGTCATTTTTAGAAACGCGGGGAACCAGGGATCCTACCTTAATTACCAAGAAAAAGTGATTCAAAATCTTTTATTTGGGGACTAGACCCAGGGGAGGGGAGGGGAGGGGTGGCATCAAAGCCAGCAGAATTGTCCCAGGACAACACTTCCCATCTGAAGTGCCGCCTGCTGCCAAAAAAAAGCCGACCCCAAAAGAAATGTTGCGTGTGTGTTAGGAAGGAAATACAGAGGAAAGCAGTTACCAATGTGACACCTGCCCAGAGAAACCAGGGCTCTGCGTTAGGGAATGTTTCAGTGTTTACCATGCAGCCCTAAATTAATCATTTGATTTAAAAAAAATAAAAATAAAAATATATATATATATATATATATATAATTAACCCTTTTATGCATTAACTTTACCATTTTATTATTCAATCCATTAATTTTTTTCTATTTTTATTTTCATTTCACTTTTTGTTATACTATAGCCCATATATAACAGGAATACAAGGAAAACTCCAAAATAACAACAACAAAAAAATCTCACTATACCCCTAGATGAATACTATTAGGGAATGTAGTTTTCCAAATGGGGTCACTTTTGGGGGTGTTCTGACACCTCAAATCCTTTGTAAAGGAGTAGGGCCTATAAGTCATTCAAAACCATATAGGGGTTCCTGTCATTTTGTGCCCCACTATGCGGCCAGGCAATGGATTATGTCCTAAGGGGGGCATTTTTGAAAACCGTAGATGCACCGCAATAAATGCTGGGGTGCATTTGTTCAGTTTTGTGTATTTTGTAAATCTGTCCTAAAAAATAACACATTTGTGGGAATTAATTTTTTATTTTATTTTTTACACTCTTTGCATTAAATTCGGCAAAAAACTGTGGGGTCAAAATATTCACTACACCCTAGATAATTACCTTAAGGGGTCTAGTTTTCTAAATGGGGTCATATATGGGGAGTTTCTATCGTTCTGGCAGCACAAAGCCTCTGCAAATGTGCAGTGGGGCCTAAAACATTTTAAAGCAAAATATGTTTCCTGAAAGCCACTGGGTGCTCCCTTCTGACACCAGTGAGCCTCTGAAAAACCTGACTTGGTGCAGGAAAACAATGTACTTAAAGTTTAATAATAGATTTATACATTTTTAAGTCTTCTAAATTGCTCAAAAATGAGGGTTTTTTGGTTTTTCCCAAAAGTGCTGCCAAAATAAAGAGCTGGAAATATTTATTTAATTAAAAAAATACATTATGTATGTACATATGTGATATATTGCAGTTCAAAATAGGGAAAAATGACTATTTTTTTGTATTTATTTTAATTTGCGCAAATAGTTTGTCTACTTTTACCACTAAAATAAAGTGCATGAGACGAAAAAACAATGTCAGAATTACTTAGATACGCAAGACTATTGCAGAATAATTCTCTGATAGTCAGACATACCAGATTTTCAGTCTGGCTTTGTTATTAACCCCTTCCCAACCACCCCACGTAGGTTAACGGGCTGCAGCGCTGGTCTTTGTGCCTGCAGCCCGTTAATCTAGGTGTGCTCCTAACGGAGCGCACAGGCATTCCTTGCAGCCCGGCATCTGTCAGTACTGACTGCTACTAGCAGCCTTAGTACTGACGGAAGACATCGGGTGGGATCATAGCCGTGATCCGCGCCAATTAAGCCCTTTAATGCCGCATTTGAGGAGTTACAACATCATCAGCAGTTGCTATGGCAACCGGAGGCCTAACAAAGGCCTCCGGGTCTGCCATCTACGGAGGGTGATTAGGTCCTGCCAGGTGCAGGACGTAATACGCTGCCTGTCGGTGTGAAACTGACGTGTAATACCCTGCAATACAGAAGTATTGCAGGGTATTATAACAACGATCCAACAGTTGGGTCTTCAAGTCCCTAGTGGGACTAAAAAAAGTAAAAGTAAAAAAAACGTATAAAAAAAAAAAGTACGTTTTAAGTAATAATATAAAAAATCGCCCGTTTTCCCCCTTTTATTATTAGAAAAAAATGAAATGAATAAACTATGCATAATTGGTATCGCCGCGTCCGTAATGACCTGAACTATAAAAATATTATGTTTTGTCCCCCATGGTGAACGGCGTAGTTTTTTTAAAATAAAAAAACAATACCAGAATCCCTAGTAACTTCAGCCCCCCAAAAATGTTATAAAAAATCCAAAAGTCACATGTACCCAAAAATGGTACCAATAAAAACCAAAGTTTGTTCCGCAAAAAACAAGCCCTCACACAGATTTCTTGATGGAAAAATAAAAAAGTTATGGCTCTTAGAATATGGTGACACAAAAACAAAAGAATTTTTTTTAAAACCATGATTTTATCATTTTATAGCAGTGAACGTCTTAAAAAAAAATAAATAAATAAACAATAGAAGTTTTCACAGCCTAATTACACTAAATTCAGCAAAAAACCTACTGGATCAAAATTCTCACTATACAGACCTAAAAGAATTTATCTAGGGGTAGTGTCCCACATGGTGTCACTTTTGGGGGCATTTCCACTGTTTTGGTATCTCTGGCTTTGCAAATGCGACATGGCACCCGAAAACCATTTCGGCAAACTTGAGCTCCAAAAGCCAAATGGCGCTCTTTCCCTTCTGAGCCCTGCCGTGTGCCCAAATAGCCGTTTATTACCACATATGGGGTATTGCCATAATCGGGAGAAATTGCTTATCAAATGTTGGGGTGTTTTTTCTTCTTTATGCCTTGTAAAAATTGATAATTTCTACGTTTTATTGGTAAAAAAAATGTAGATTTTCATTTTCACGGTCTAATTCCACTAAGTTCAGCAAAAAAATCTGTGGGGTAAAAATGCTCACTATACCCCTCCATGCATTCCTTGAGGGGTGTAGTTTGCCAAATGGTGACTTTTTGGGGTTGTTTCCACGGTTTTGGCCCCACAAGACCTCTTCAAACCTGGCATGGTGCCTAAAATATATTCTAATAAAAAGGAGGCCTCAAAATCCACTAGGTGCTTCTGAGGCTAGTGTTTCAGTCCATTAGCACACTAGGGCCACATATGGGATATTTCTAAAAACTGCAGAATCTGGGCAATAAATAGTGTGTTGTGTTTCTCTGGTAAAACATTCAGTGTTACAAAAAAAATGCATTAAAATGGATTTTCTAAAAAAAAGAAATGAAGTTTATAAATCTCACCCCCCACTTCGCTGTAATTCCTGTGAAACACTTAAAGGGTTTAACTTTCTAAGTGCTGTTTTGAAAATTGTGTGACTTATGGGGGTTTCTCATAAGGCACTTAAAGCCACTTCAGAACTGAACTGGTCCCTGAAAAAATAGGTTTTGGAAATTTTCTTGAAAAGCTGAGAAATTGCTGCTAAAGTTCTAAGCCTTGTAACCAGTGTTCCCTATAAGGTGCGTGGCTTCGCACCTTCCACAGTCCGCCCGCTCACTAAAGTTTAAAGCCCGCGCACTGTCACGGGTGGCGGACGTATGCAGTGGCGTCACTAGCACCGGAGCTGGCTCCGGTGCTGGCGACAGGCACATTCACTTGTATGTACGTCCTCAGGACGCACATACAAATGAATACTATAGGCTGCAGGCCATGTTAGGCATGCAGCCTATAAGGCGCTGGGAGCCACGCAGGCCGCCGTAATGATGTGACATCACGCCGGTCTGCATATGGGTCCTGCCGGGGAGGCAGTGTAGCGCTCAGTCTGTCGCGGGAATGGCAAGGTAAGTACAATATTTACAATATATAAGGAGATGTGGGGAGGGTGGCTGTGTAGCGCTATATACAAGGGGAGGAGTGGGGCTGTGTAGCGCTATATACAGGGGGGATTGCTGTGTAACACTATACACAAGGGGAGGAGGGGGGTGTAGCACTATATACACACAAGGGGAGGAGGAGGGGACTGTGTAGCACTATATACAAGGGGAGGAGTGGGGCTGTGTAGCGCTATATACAGGGGGACTGCTGTGTAACACTATACACAAGGAGGAGGGGGGCTGTATAGCACTATACACAAGGGGAGGAGGGGGGCTGTATAGCACTATACACAAGGGGAGGAGGGGGTGTAGCACTATATACACACAAGGGAAGGAGGAGGGGACTGTGTAGCACTATATACAAGGGGAGGAGTGGGGCTGTGTAGCACTATACAAGGAGAGAGGGTGCTGTGTAGCACTCTACTGGGGGGGAATTGCTGTGTAGCACTATATATACGGGGGGAATTGCTGTGTAGCGCTATATATTCGGAGGAAATTGCTGTGTAGCGCTATATATACAGGGGAAATTGCTGTGTAGCGCTATATATACAGGGGAAATTGCTGTGTAGCGCTATATATACAGGGGAAATTGCTGTGTGGCACTATCGACGGGGGATTGCTGTGTGGCACTATCTACAGGGGGAATTGCTGTGTGGCACTATCTACAGGGGGGGTCTGTGGGGCGCTATCTACAGGGGGCGTCTGTGGGGCGCTATCTACAGGGGGAATTGCTGTGTGGCACTATCTACAGGGGGGGGGGTCTGTGGGGCGCTATCTACAGGGGGGTCTGTGGGGCGCTGTGTACAGGGGGGATTGCTGTGGGGCGCTATCTACAGGGGGATTGCTGTGTGGCGCGATCTACAGGAGGGATTGCAGTGTGGCGCGATCTACAGGAGGGATTGCAGTGTGGCACGATCTACAGGGGGGACAGTGGTGTAATGAGGGATTCTTTCATTGATGCCTATAATTTTGTGTTTATAACTGTCTATTTTATTGGTGTACTTGTAATATTATAGTATTTTAAAAAAAAAGTAATTAAAACTAATTTAAAATAAGTTTTATTTCTTATTTCTCTTATTTAGTACGGGGGGGGGGTGGGTATTACTTTTGGTCTTCAGATTGCCCACCATTGATGGAGACTCGCCCTGCTCCCCAACTGCTTGGCTCCGGAGCAGCCAAGACTTAGAGGGAACATTGCTTGTAATGTCCTAGAAAAATAAAAGGGTTTTCAAAAAACTATGCAAACATACTAGACATATGGGAAATGTAAACTAGTGACTATTTTGTGTTGTATTACTATCTGTTTCACAAGCAGATACATCAAAATTTTAAAAATATGCTGCGTCCACAAGGCCAAAACCGGCTGTGTCCGGCAGGGGTTAAGTGACAAACCACCCCTTAATGACCGGGACTAAGTCAGTGATGAAAAAAAACTGTCAGAATGGGGTTTTCTTTGCTTTGTCACCCTTTCCCAAATTAAATAAATACAAATTAAACCCTAACATATATATATATATATATATATAGATATAGATAGATATATATAGAGATATATATATAGATAGATAGATAGATAGATAGAGATATATATATATATATATATATATATATATATATATATATATAAAAAAGCAGAGGATTGGAGCAGCACTGTGAACAAATGCCTGACTTGGCTGGTGCAAAGCTTCAAAAATAAAGGAGTGACCTCTCCTTATGTGTTAGATATCCAAAAAAGAGAACGTGAAGCAGCACTCAAATAAAGTGAATTTATTCATCCAACATGGAACCACAATGTTTCACCTCCTCTATGAAGGCATTTTCAAGCCTTCATAGAGGAGGTGAAACATTGTGGTTCCATGTTGGATGAATAAATTCACTTTATTTGAGTGCTGCTTCACGTTCTCTTTTTTGTATATATATATCCCAAAATTGTATATGTAGAAGCTTTAACTTGTCCTACAAAAACGAAGACCCCCATATGGCTGTGATTTATTTGTCCCAGAATGCCGCAATGACATAGATTGCTCTGTAAGACTAGTCCCTATTGATCTGTATTCTTTTTCTACAAATATAGATTACCAAGTTTGTGCAAGATAGACACCGAGCAAGAAGGAACAGACTGCGCAAAGACCAGCTGAAAAAACTTCCAATTCATAAATTTAAGAAAGGTACGATTAGACGTGGGCAGAGGTGCAGCATTTCAGGAAAATGGAGATTGTATGTATACATACTTTGTTTTTGTTTTTTTAAACGAAACATCTTATGACGATTTGCTGTCAAGTGCTCTGTATATATATATATATTACTTTTGTAAATATGACTTTGTCACATCATTTTTCATCCACTTCTAATAGTGTAGTAAAAGTTTTCCATTACAATTCAACAGCTTACAGTTGGAACCCGGGTATGATTAGTCTGAATTACTATATCTAGATTTCTAACATATTATCACACATCCTTTGTCATGCTGCAGCAGCAATTGCAAGTATTGCAAATATGACGCTATTGTTGCATGAGATTTTCCATTATTTTCTTTATGGGAGAACTAAAAAAATAATTTATGGTTGCTGCAAAAAGTTCCAGGCTGTCTCATATTGTGGTGTTTTTTGTTTTTCTTAAACTTCAATTGCATTTCCCAGACTTCATGCCCCCCACCTGATTTCTGCAGCAGAGAAGCTCTCTCACGACTGAATTCGGTTACAGGTTGAATCTGCTTTAAATTACCAAGTTTCTCTACTAACTTACGTGTAATTTGTCTGAATTGGAGAACTTTTATTTTTGGTTTACGTTGACCAGCTTGTCTTCTACACAAGGACTTAATGGGCTTCTTATTCTAAAATTACTAGTAAGAAGGTTGAATTGCGTTCTTCGTTGTGTAGCTTCAATATAGACACTGTTTAAGGTCTAGGGAGAAGTGCGAGGGAAGCGCCGTGTCTCCTTGTATGGTGAAGTTGCTGTAACATTTCCAAATGGTGAGTTGCCTAAAGAGGTGTAAATATTTACATGCTGCAAGAATTCGTCTTTAACTCTTTCCCGCGATTGGGCGTAACTGTACGTCCGAAATCAAAGTGATTTCCCGCAGACGGACGTACAGTTACGCCCTGCAGATAAAGCGAGCACAGGAGCTGTGCGCGCTTTATCTTCAGCGGCTGTCAGCTGTTATACACAGCTGACATGCCGCTGCAATGGCTGCGATGGCTGTTACCGCCGATCGCAGCCATTTAACCCCTACAATGCGGCTGTCAATGACGTCCGCCACATTGAAGTGGTTTACAGAGGGAGGGAGCTCCCTCTGTAACCCCCGGGCCCCCCCGCGGTGGATCGCGGGTGGCGATTGTTGCTATGGCAACCAGGAAGCCGTTACTAGGCTTCCTGGTTGCCCAGGTACGGTAGCCTATTAGGTCCTGCCCGAGGCAGGACCTAATACGCTAACTGTCAAATGAAAAATGACAGTTACGATGCACTGCACTACATAAGTAGTGCAGTGCATCGTAGCGGGGATCAGGAGACCAGATCTTCAAGTCCCCAGGTCAGTGTAAAAGAAAAAGTAAAAAATTAAAAAAAAAATGTGAAAGAAAAATAAATAAATAAAAGATAATAAATAAATAATAAAAACAACACTTGTCCTGTTTCCCTGATCAACTCCTTTATTATTAAAAAAACATGGAAATATGAAAAAAAAACTATACATAATAGGTATCGCCGCGTTCGGAACGGCCTGATCTATAAAAATATCACATTATTTTTACCGCATGGTGAACACCGTAAAAAATTTTAATAAAAAACAATCACCGCATTTTTTTTTTTGGTCATCTTGTCTCAAAAAAAATGTAATAAAAAGTGATCAAAAAGTTGCAAGTAACGCAAAATAGAAACTACAGTTCGCCACGCATAAAACAAGCCCTCCCGCAGCGATATCAACGAAAAAATAAAAAAGTTACGGCTCTCAGAAAATGGCGACACTAAAACAGGATTTTTTTAGAAAAGAGTATTATTATTGTGGGAACGTAGTGAAACGTAAAAAAATGATATAAATTTGGTGTCGCTGTAATCGTATCGCCTCGCAGAATAAAGTTAACATGTTGTTTATACTGCACGGTGAACGCTGTCAAAAAAAAAAAAAAAGAAACGTGCTGGAATGGCTTTTTTTTTTATTTCCTCATCTCCCAAAAAATGTAATAAATAGTGATAAAAAAAAATCGCATGTACCCCAAAATGGAACCAATAAAAATTACAGCTCGTTCCACAAAAAAGGCGCCCTCACACACGCCCTAACGGAAAAATAACACGTTATGACTCTCAAAACGCAATGGTGCAAAATGATGCTAAATGACGACCCAGACTAATTTTTAGGTCCAGTAGAATTTCACTAAATACCCCACATCGTCATTTGCTGGACCCTGTAGACGCAGCAGAGATGAGGAAACTTTAGGGCCTTGTGCGGCTTATAGGGCTAGTGAAGAAGTCAAATATAAGGCAACACTGGAGCGCAGATATTTTGTATAATACCCAATAAACCCGGCCTGTGTATAAAGGATTGGTTCCAAGCGTACCACACCAATCCATGGATTATTCATTCACCCCATTTATTAGATCATCCTATTATGCCCTGATGCACTTTGCCCAGCTTACATATACCCTGATGTACTCCGCACAGCTTACATATACCCTGATGTACTCCGCACAGCTTACATATACCCTGATGTACTCCGCCCAGCTTACATATACCCTGATGTACTCCGCCCAGCTCACATATGCCCCCACATTATAAGCTGAAATACCACTAATACACCAAGCAAAATCTGCGCTTCAAAAGCCAAATGGTGGTCCAACTGAGCCTGGCAGTGTACCCAAACGGCAATTTATGACCACATATGGGGTATTCTGGAGAACCCGCTTAACAATTTATGGCATGTGTGTCTACGGTGGTGCAAGCTGGGCACAACACATTGGGCACTGAAATGGCATATTTGTGGAAAACAGCAATTTTCAATCTGCAACATCTATTGTTTACTCATTTTTGCAAAACACTTGTGCGGTCAAAATGCTCACTACACACCTAGATCAATTCTTTGAGGGATCTAGTTTCCAAAATGGGGTAATTTTTTGGGGGGTACCACTGTACTGGTACTATAGCTCAATGCAACATGGTGTCAAAAAACGAATCTTATAAAATCTCCACTCCAAATACTAAATGGCGCTCCTTCCCTTTAGAGCCTTGCTGTGTGTCCAGATAGCAGTTTATGACCACGTGTGGGGTATTTCCCTACTCTGAAGAAGATGCTTTACAAATGTTACGGTGCTTTTTCTCCTTTATTTGTTGAGAAAATGAAACAATTTTAACTAATGCTGCGTCTTATTGGAAAATAATGTAATTTTTCATTTTCACTGCTCATAAAATATATGACACACCTGTGGGGTCAAAATGCTCACTACACCCCTAGATTAATTCCTCTAGGGGTGTAGTTTCCCAAATGGAGTCACTTTTGGGGGGTTTCCACTGTACTGGTAGTCACTTTTGGGGTCACTTTTGGAGCAGAAAAACCAATCCAGCAAAATCTGCTCTCCAAAAGCCAAATGGCGCTCCTTCCCTTCTGAGTCCGGATGTGTATTCATACAGTACTTTATTACCACATATGGGGTATTTCCGTACTCTGGAGAAGTTGCTTTACAAATGTTACGGTGATTTTTCTCCTTTATTTGATGAGAAAATGAAACATTTTTACCTAAAGCTACGTCTTAGTGGAAAAAAATGATTTTTTTTCATGTTTACTGCCCAATTCTAATGAAATCTATGAAACACCTGGGGGGTCAAAATGCTCACTACACCCCTAGATTAATTCCTCTAGGGGTGTAGTTTCCCAAATGGAGTCACTTTTGGGGGGTTTCCACTGTACTGGTACCTTAGGAGCTTTACAAATGCGACATGGTGCCGAGAAATCAAACCAGCAAAATCTGTACTTCAAAAGCTAAATGGCGTGCCTTCCCTTCTGAGTCCTGCCGCTTCCCCCAAACAGCCGTTCATGACCACATGTTGGGTATTTCTGTACTCTGGAGAAGTTGCTTTACAAATGTTGGGGTGCTTTTCATCATTTATTTGTTGAAAAAAATAAAAATGTTGAGGTAAAGCTACATCTTATTGGAAAATAATGTAATTTTTCATTTTCACTGCCCAATTCTAATGAAATCTATGAAACACCTGGCGGGTCAAAATGCTCACTACACCCCTAGATGAATTCCTCAAGGGGTGTAGTTTCCTAAATGGAGTCACTTTTGGGGGGTTTCCACTGTACTGGTACCTCAGGGGCTTTACAAATGCGACATGGTGCAGAGAAATGAATCCAGCAAAATCAGCGCTCCAAAAGCTAAATGGCGTGCCTTCCCTTCCGAGTCCTGCCGCTTGCCCAAACAACAGTTTATGACCATATGTTTGGTATTTCCGTACTCTGGAGAAGTTGCTTTACAAATGTTGGGGTGCTTTTCCTCATTTATTTGTTGAAAAAATTAAACATTTGGAGGTAAAAATACATGGTATTGGAAAATAATGGCATTTTTCATTTTCACTGCCCAATTCTAATTAAATCTATGAAACACCTGTGAGGTCAAAATGCTCACTACACCCCTAGATGAATTCCTCAAGGAGTTTACTTTCCAAAATGGGGTATTTCCTTTTGTTTCGGCACCACAAGACCTCTTCTAACCTGACATGGTGCCTGAAATATAATCTAAGAAAAGGAAGGCCCTAAAAGGCTCTAGGTGCTCCTTTGCTTCTGAGGCCGGTATTTCAGTCCAGTAGCGCACTAGGGCCACATGTGGGATATTTCTAAAAACTGCAGAATCAGGGCAATAAATATTCAGTTGTGCTTCTCCGGTAAAAACCTTCAGTATTACAGGAAAAATTGATTATAATGGAATTTCTGCCCAAAAAATTACATTTGTAGATTTCCCCGCTACATTGCTTTAATTCCTGTGAAACGCCTAAAGGGTTAAAAAATGTTCTGAATGCTGTTTTGAATACTTTGAGGGGTGAAGTTTTTAAAGTGGGGTGATTTGTGGGGGTTTCTAATATATAAGGCCCTCAAAGCCACTTAACAACTGAACTGTTCCCTAAAAAAATGGGCTTTTGAAATTTTCTTGAAAATGTGAGAAATTGCTGCTAAACTTATAAGCCTTGTAATGTCCTAGAAAAATAAAAGGATGTTCAAAAAATGATGCCAATCTAAAGTAGACATATTGGAAAAGTTAGCTAGTAACTATTTTGTGTTGTATTACTATCTGTCTTACAAGCAGATACATTTGAATTTAGAAAATGCAAATTTTTTGCAAATTTTCTCAAAATGTTGGTGTTTTTCACACAAAAATATTGAATATATCAACCAAATTTTTTCACTAACTTAAAGTACAATATGTCACGAGAAAACAATCTCAGAATCGCTTGGATAGGTAAAAGCATTCCCGAGTTATTACCACATAAAGTAACACACGTCAGATTTAAAAAATGAGGCTCTGTCATTTGGTCCAAAAGTGGCTCAGTTCTGAAGGGGTTAACATGTGTAGTGAATCATGAAAATATGAGACAACTTAGTCCTGTGCAGGAGTCCATATTTGGCACCATGACATAAACCATGTAGAATATCATGTTTTTGTCATCGTGCACTTATTTCACCTGCTTTGTCTTATTTTTGTTAACTTGTTTGATGCTGCAGACTCTGATTTGAATTACAGGTGATGAATATGATGTGTGTGCCGTCTGCCTGGATGAGTATGAGGAAGGAGATAAGCTGCGAGTATTGCCATGTTCACATGGTAAGGAAACCCAAATGAAAACATGTCAGTGGTGGAAGATTATCTCCCTAGTTGAGACCGCCTGTCACTGGAAAACACTTTAGTTTTGACAAATTTTTTTGTTATTAGCCACTCCTAACTAAAAAAAAAACTGAAGTCCTTTATTTAATCGGCATGTATGTGTTAGGGGTGGCACATGTACGTAATGTAAATTCTGCTCCTAGAGGGAGCCCCTGACGTCTCTCTCCATATATGGACAGAGACGTAAGATGCTTCGTCTAGGAGCGGAATCCCCTGCCAGAACACTCTGACTGGGGATTCTGCCCCTAGAGGGAGCTCATGTAGTGCTCTCTACAGGGGAGGGTGGGTGTGGTGCTCTCTACAGGGGGAGGGAGGGTGTGGTGCTTTCTACAGGGGGAGGGAGGTTGTGGTGCCATCTACAGGAGGATGTATTCCGGGGCTCTCAAAGCTTCAACAGACATGCGTGCAGCACTGCTTACAATGAAGCAGCACTGCACTCATTAAAGGGAATGTGTTGCTAGCAAAAAATGTATTATTTTTTTTAGTTAAACAATTAGTGTATAGGTGATTAAACATTGTTCTAATTTTTTTTATTTTTTTCACGAGTCAGGAAATATTATAAATTAGATTCTAATTTATAATATTTCCCAGCACTGGTCACTAGATGAAGCAATTTCCAAAATTGCAGCATTGCATGTGGTAAAGCAACCACATTGCTTTATGCTGCAAAATTGGAAAAAAATCCCTCGCTCTAGTGAGCTCTCAGAATCCCCCCCTCCTTTATCCTGGCTAGTGCCGGGAGAAACGAGGGGATTGAACGGTCTAACCTCCTACACTGTGTGTCGCCATTTTTTGAGCTAACACACAGTGTAGAAGGTTTACATACACTAGTAAACACACACTGGAACACGAACATACATAGAAATCACTTACCTGCTCCTGCCGCCGCCGCTCCCTCCGGTCCGTCCGCTCCGTCTGCTGCCGCTGCTCCAAGTGCACAAGTCCGGAAGCCGCGACCGGAAGTAGTAATCTTACTGTCTGGCCGCGACTTCCGGTCTACAAGAAAATGGCGCCGGACGGCGCTCAGTTCAACTTGGACTGTGTGGGAGCGGCGCATGCGCCGTTCCCACACAGACGGCGTACACAATAGTGGATGGAACGGGCCCCGTTCGCATTCACTATGGGACTGTAGCTGCCGTATTCCATGTCTGTATGTGTCGTTAATCGACACATACAGAAATGGAAAAAAAAATGGCAGCCCCCATAGGGAAAAAAAAGTAAAAAAATAAAAAATAGTAACACACAAACACACAAATAAATACAAAAGTTTTTTATAAAACACTAACATCAAACTGATATAAAAAATTTTTTTTTTGGCGACACTATTCCTTTAAGCCCCCTTCCAGACTGCCAATGTTTATATACGTGACAAATGCATGGGGTATCGGCAATTGGAGCGTATGTAGCCGTATGGCAGTTGTGAAGGCCTTAAAGGGGTTTGCCAGCCACTAAAAATGTATGGCCTATCCATATGGGGATCGTGGTTATGTGTATCGGACTCTGTATCATAAACTGTGCCCATGGATTTTTTCTGGTAGAAATTTTCTGTATTATGGGGATTAAGAGAATTCTATGTCTGCCTTACATCTGTATTGTACTTGCTTTCAGGTGAATTGCTTATTCGATGTTTGGAATATGTTTCACCACATATGTCTTTTATTTCTGTAATATCTGATGGTGCCTGGGGGGAGGGTTAGGGAAAGGGTTTGTATGGTATGTTTTGTATTGTCTAATCTTGAAATTTCAATAAAAAAATATCTGATTTAAAAAAAAAAATCAGGATAGGCCATCAATAGCTGATGGGTCGGGATCTGACATTCGGACGTGAATGGGAGAAAAGGCTGCGATACCTGTGAATCGCCGCTAAATTCGTGTCGACGACTCGGTGAGCAAGAAGAGATGATGGGGGCAGCAGCGCTCAAAACAGGCGGCGGGGGTCCTGAGAGTCGGACCCTGACCTATTGGCTATTGATGGCCTATCATAAGGATAGGCCATGCAATTTTAGTGGCTGGAAAACCCCTCTAAGGCTATTTTAGGCCTGATCATTAAGGGGTTAAGAAGTTTGAGACCGTTGCACAGTAAGATTGACTGGAAAATAGTAAGAGAATTAGGGTATGTTCACACGGCCTAATTACGGACGTAATTCGGGCGTTTTTGCCCCGAATTACGTCTGAAAATAGCGCCTCAATAGCGCTGACAAACATCTGCCCATTGAAAGCAATGGGCAGACGTTTGTCTGTTCACACGAGGCGTAATTTACGCGCCGCTGTCAAATGACGGCGCGTAAATATACGCCCGCGTCAAAGAAGTGACCTGTCACTTCTTTGGCCGTAATTGGAGCCGTTATTCATTGACTCCAATGAATAGCAGCGCCAACTACGTCCGTAATTGACGCGGCGTTCAAGCGCCTGCACATGCCGGTACGGCTGGAATTACGGGGATATTTTCAGGCTGAAACATCCCCGTAATTTCAGCCGTTACGGACGCCCTCGTGTGAACATACCCTTAGGTTGAAATGGATAAGGTACTGCAAAAACTCTCATGTTAACATATGGCACCTGATACAGCATGTCATAAATAACAAAATTTGGTTTAATCAGTTTCCCTCTCACCCTTTTCATATTATTCAGCAGCCAAATGTGTTAATTCTCCTCATTAATGGCAAAATATGAATGAGGTTCATTAGTAGATATAAACTCTGTGCATTACTCGCTCCTGTGCGCACTCTGTTTTGCGCCTAGAACTAGAAAAGATTTTAGAAAAAGCGGCCGCTATTGAGGTTAATGGCCTACTTCTTAGTTATACCGTCATGGAGGACTTTTGCTTATGTTGAAGAGCATTCACTTTAAAATGCCTTTTAAGATCATGAGTAACATACATTCAGTTGAGTGTCCAAATATTTGGAGGCATTTATTGTGTTGCTGTTTGGACAGAAAAGGGAATTGGTATTTGATGATTGGAACTTTACATGCAGTATTTGTGACCTACAGTATTGGTTCCATACCAAATAGTTTATTTTGTTTCTTCCCTAAGCTAAGTTGTGTGGCTGTGGAGGAAGGGAGGATGTGCCATTTTCTTTTTTTTATGATAGAGTCCGATACACATAACCACGATCCACATGTGGAATCAAATTTTTTAAGCGCTTTACGTATACAGCTTTTTCCAACACAATCATTTTATTCACTTTAGCAATGAATTCACTCCTAGTCGGCGTGGGGCCTTGTATCCAGTGTAATGCAATACGTTTTCTAGCTATCTATAGCAGCCTTGCAATAGCAAGCCGCCCCAGGACAGAAGTCTGAATATGAGTAACACACCCCAAAACGCACTCCATAGGAGTCCCCTGAAGCATAAGCCCATAAGCATCCTGATCCGCTTCAGCACGTCTGACCAATATGAAGTTAAATGTGGACATGACCACAACATATGCATATGATCAGCCTCATCTTCCGAGCATCTAGGACAAGTAGAATCACTCCGTACCCCAATGTTGAAAATAAATTTTGGAGTCTCTTATACTCTATGGATAATGTATAATTGGGAGAGACGCCCAGCCTCACTAAGAGAAATATTCGGAACTGCTTCCATGATATCTGACCATTGTTCTTCAGAGATGGGACCCATTTCGCTCTCCCATTTTCGAGAAGCAATCAAGGGGTACTTATCCAAAAATTTACTGAGCAACATCTGATAAATGTCTGAGATAACCCCGAAGTACCACTCCCAGCATGTAAGACAGCCAGCACCCCATCTGCATGTACATTCAAATCTACAACCTTCTTTTGGGCATCATATGCATGTCTTATCTGTAGATATTGGTAAAAGGAATTTCGAGGCAACCCAAATTCCTCTTGAAGCTGTTGATAAGTTTTAAATATATCATCGTGGAGCAGCTGTGATACACGGGAGATGCCCCTCGATTGCCAACCCTCAAATCCTTCAAGGGAGAAAAACTCCTGGAGTGCCCGGTTACCCCATATAGGTGTAAAAGCTGTGCATACCCCGATATCCCTAATGGACCGGACCTTATCCCAAACTTTGCGCATCAGCGCATATGTGGGCATGTTCCTATCTGACAGCAGAGAATGACCCGCTTCCAAAACTGACAAAGCGGATGAACCAAACTGTAACTGCAAAATTGCACCATTAGATCCATTCGATATAAGTTCCCCCCCACCCCTTAAAAGGCTGACATTGGGAGGCAAGGAAGTATAACCAAGGATTGGGTAGGGCCAGACCGCCGTCATGCTTTGCAAGTTGTAGAATTTCTAATTTAAGTCTGGGGTGACCCTTACGCCATATTGGATCTCTAAAAAGTGCATTGACATAGTAGAAGTCGCGTAAAGGAATCCATACAGGGGAATTATGTAAAATGTACAATAATTGCGGCATTAGGATCATCTTGATAAGATTAACCCTACCTACAATGGACAAATATAACTTACACCAAGCCGATATTTTCATTTTGAATTTGACCAAAAGGGGTTGAAAATTAAGGCCCATATAATCAGAAGGAGAAGCCGAAACCACTATCCCCAAATATTTTAAGTGCTCAACACACCCTATAGACACATCATGAACCCTTGGTGTAGAGCACATTGGATCCACAGGGAGCAGGTGAGATTTATCCCAATTTATTTTAAAGCTGGACAATGCGCCAAAATTCTCAATTAGGGATATTGTTTCTGCCAGTGATCCACCTACATCCCCTAAATAGAGAAGCATGTCGTCTGCATAAAGTGCCACTTTTTCCTGCACAGAGCCATATGAAAATCCCTAAATATCATCGGACAAACGTATGAGCGCTGCTAGGGGCTCCACTGCCATAGCAAACAGGAGGGGCGATAATGGGCATCCCTGACTAGTTCCTCTTTCAAGAGCAAACCGAGCAGATAAGCCACCATTTGCCCATATTCGAGCTGTATAGCATGGATCAAGGTCTTGTACTCTGCCCTAAAGGATGGTCCAAAACCCATAGCCTCCAAGGTGCACCAAAGATATTGCCATTCCACGCTATCAAACGCTTTAGCAGCGTCCAGTGAAAGAATAGCTCTTTCCCCTACATTATCCGCCTTCAGCCGAAGATTTAAAAATAAGCTGTGGACCTAGCAGGCATGAAGCCGGTCTGATCCGGGTGTATATTGGTAGAAATAACTTTATTCAACCTCAGAGCTAAGGCCTTCGCCAGAATCTTGACATCAGTTGTCTGTAACGAAATCGGTCTGTAAGAATCAGCTAATTGAGGATCTTTCCCGGGTTTCGGCAAGACCACAATAATGGCCTCTTGCATAGAAGCCGGCAAAGAGCCATGAGCCAGGGAATGGTGAAACACTTCTAACAGTTTGGGTACCTCAGAGTATTTTTTTATAAATTTCAACTGGCAACCCATCCGCCCCAGGCGCCTTATCGTTAGCCATCTGTTTGACCGCTTCTTCCAATTCCTCCAGCGTGAGTGGAGAGTCCAAAAGTGCCCTGGCCCCCCCTGACCGTTTAGAGATCTGCGCTTTAGCTAAGAATGAGCAAATATCATTTGTGGATGGATGCTCCTTGGAGGCATATAAATCGGAATAAAAGTCCCCCAAAACCTTCAAGACCTCTGAGGTCTCGGTAACCATATGGCCCCTTGCCGTTTTTAAAGCAGTTATATGCGACACCCCTTGTTGTGCCTTTGCTACCATTGCCAGCATATGGCCAGCCTTCTCTCCTTCTTCAAACCCATTCTGTGCATAAAACTGCAGTTTTCTACCCACTACTGCTAAAAGGTGTAAGTTTAATGCGTCTTGCGCATTTCCTAAACTTGTTTGATGTACCGCAGTTGGGTTTGAAATAAATGCTGCCTCCGACCTACGCATTTCTTCATGTAATCTCTCATCCTCTGCCCTGGTTGCCATTTTGTGTCTACTAATTGCTTGCATAAACAAGCCTCTCAAATACGCCTTCATTGCATCCCAAACATAAGGAACAGAAGAAGAGCCACAATTAATTTGAAAGTAATCCTCTATCCTCCGGGCAATGAATCCTTGCCCATCAATCAAAGACAGCTAGAAGGGATTCAGCTTCCACATTCGCGGGCCATGGGAACCCTGATTATTAACTTCAACCGTGACCCTAAGGGGAGAATGGTCAGATAACGTTCTAGGGAGATACTCCACCTGACTAACTAAGGGCAACATACACTCATTCCACAAGGCCAGATCTATTCTGGATAGAGAAGAGTAAGTGGATGAACAGCAGGAGAAGTTCCTTTCACGACGGTGTTTTAATCTCCACACATCCAGTAATCCCAGTTCTTGTATCATTGTACCAAACGGAGTCTGGGCCTCCCCGTCACCCCTGTCCTCATCTCTACATTTATCCCAGTTGGAGTCAAGAATATTATTAAAATCCCCAAGGATAAGCAAAGGTATCCCAGGTTTATCCGCCACAAAAGACATGGCCTGTAGTAATACTCTATTAGAAAAAGGAGGAGGTATGTATATAGATATTATGATGAACATTTTTAAGTATATGGTACATAACACACAGATATATCGACCTTCTGCATCTACCTCCATGTCTAAGCAATTGAATGGAATTTGTTTGTGAATTAATACGCTAACTCCCCTAGAAAATGCTGAGAACGTGGAGTGACCGCTAAAGCCCACCCATCTCCTCTGTAGCTGCTGTAATCTGTCATCTATCAAATGTGTCTCTTGTAGACACACAATCGCCGGCGGGTTCTTGCTAATATACTGAAAAATGGCCTGACGATTCGTGGCATTAGCCATACCCCGGATATTCCAACTAATAAAGCTAACTGATTCAGCCATATTCAAAATAGGACACAATATTTAGCCTAATATTTCTCATCTTTAAGCAAGGGTGTACGTCTCTTTTACACTCTCATATAATCCAAGTGTGTGCCACCTTTAACCCCAGAACACCCCCAAAAACCCCCACATATAAACATAGTAAACCTCTCTCTCCGAGAGAGTGGGCGTTGAGATTCCTACTAGTGCAATGTATAGAACCACCGAAAGATTATGTAGAGCATACGATCATTCTGTCTAAACATATATCCTGCATTTCAACATAACAATATACTTGCTAGGCATAAAGCCCGTAAGTGCTGCCTGAGTGACCAGTAAATAGCAGCAAGTCAAGTCACGTACTCACTACTTTACGTATCATTAATCAGAATACATGACCTGCAAGATAAAACATATGAACCATATTTCAGGGCGTCTTGACACGCAGTTGCCTCTCATGTCCATCAAGCCACTGCATGGCCATGTGCGGATTTTCAAAAAAAATGAGTTCTTCCTAGAGCTGCAACACGCAGCTTCGCTGGGTACAGCATAGAATACGCCACCTGCAAATTTCTCAGCCGCTTCTTGACATCTTGAAAATGCGCTCTTTTACTCTGAACTTCCACTGAGTAATCCGGGAAGATGGAGACTTTCACGCCATTTATAGCCAAATCCGGACATTCCCGCGCTTTTCGTAGAATGATATCCCTATCTTTATAGTGCAGTAACTTGGCCAGTATAGGTCTTGGAGGGTGCCCAGGTGGTAAAGGGCAAGTCTGCACACGATGAGCCTGTTCAATAGCAAATAGTGGGGTGAAGGTGTCTTTGCCAAAAGAAGTGCGCAACCATTTCTCCATAAATTCTGTGCAATTTAAGCCTTCTGATTTTTCCGGTATTCCAATCAGTCTGACATTTTTACGACGTAACCTATTTTCTAGGTCGTCCGTTTTGTTAAACAAAGCTACAATATCTTGAGTCGACTTTTTAGAGTCCTTCATGGTAGTAAACATATTATCTTCCAGGTCTGTGACCCGTCCTTCCACTTCACCAAGTCGCTCGTTCACCTTTTGCATATCATGCCTAATAATTGCAATATCTTCCTTCATGGCACCCACCTTTACATTCAAAGTAGACAGCGTAGACTTGCAGTAGTTGATAGCCAAAAATACATCTCGTAGTGTGGGCTCATCTCCCGCCATGGATTGCTGCGCAGGAAGCGGCTCCCCCGCCATAGCACTCAGTGATTCCCCATCTGAGGTATTGGGATCGGAAATATGTAGCTCCACAGTGCTCCTCACCCTAGACTCATCGGCAGTACGGGCAAAGCGCTCCAACCTGTCCGCAATCGTGACCACCGGCTCCACGTGTTGATCAGCCAGCATTTCCTCCGCGGCGCCATCTTGTGAGTTCCGCTCAGCGGGCCTCTGAGAGAATCTTGCCTTGCTTCTGGTCATATCTATACACCACCAACCCGCAATCACCGCAGCAAGCGAGGATCTCCGGTAATACAGCAGTTCAGGTAAGTATAGGTCACCTCAGGCAAAGTAGTCGAATATTTTTCAGGCGTTCTTGCAGGAGCTCAGAAACGTGTGACTCTCTACATGCTCAGCAAGCCTCGCCTCGTGCAATTTTCTTTACTCGTGTCCTGATAGCAAGGGCAGGGAATTAAGTAACTGCTGCTTAGAATAACCGAGAAGATAACTGAAGAAGTCAAATTTTATAATGATAAATGTTTTTGTAGATATTTGTTAAGAGTTACTTTGGACCGATGTCTAATAGATTTTCTCTTCTCAGCCTATCACTGCAAGTGTGTTGACCCGTGGTTAACAAAAACAAAGAAAACCTGCCCTGTCTGCAAGCAAAAGGTCGTCCCATCCCAAGGAGATTCGGAGTCCGATTCGGACAGCAGCCAAGAGGATAACGATGTTTCAGAAAACACTCCGCTGCTGCGACCTGTGCCATCTGCCAGCACCCAGTCATTTGGGGCAATATCTGAGTCGCGCTCTCAGCAGAGCATAGTAGAGTCATCTGATGAAGATGACGATGCAGGTGATGATGATGACGCAGATGACAGTGACAGCAGTGATGAGGAGCACAACACTGGAACTGTGGTGGTGCAGCTGCAGCACAACATGGAACGAGATTCTCGAGAAAGGAACACTGTCTGAATATTAAATGGCATCACTTACTGTAGACTTGTTAAAGTGCTTGCCACGTTTGATGCTACGTACGGTAATCTTATTTTTCACCAAAACATAAGGTCTAGCGATTAACTTAATGCTGCATATTGTTAGGTCTTGAAGCTGCAGGCAAATTTAAAAAGAGATATACAAAATATCTAAATAAGAAAATCTGCTCAGTAATCTACGCTTAAGTACTAGTACTGGACACAAGTGACAAGACATGGACATGACCAAACGGTATCTGCATGTATTTTTTATTTTCTGCACTGGAACATCTCATGGGCTCCTAAGCACAGATCAGAGGTTCAGCATTTCAATGTATACGCTTTGCTATGCTCAATGGTAAAACTTTTTAAAGACTGCTGTAAACTAGGAATGCAGGAGGCAGTATGCATGGCGTACTACCAAGGAGGTGACAAGTGTGGCTCTATGAGGCATGATGCACAAAGCCAAGACTCAGTTTTCTAGGTAAATTGCAGGTTTACAATTAAAATTGTTCTAATACAATAAAAAAGGTCAGACTTGTTGTTTTAACTATTTATTATGCAGCCTAGTTATTTGCGGCTACAGCAAAACACAGAAGTGCTTCAGTATTTTGTTGAATCTGTTAAATAAAGGAAAATCTCTCTCCGGAAGAGAGAGTATATTTTATGGCTTTCAACTTTGTATAGTTTCCCTGGAGTTATGCAGAAGCTTATATTCATGAACTTATTCACTGTACTATGACTATTATAGTAATGTAGAAAGTCAATATACTTGTGTAAAGTTATACATTTTTATATCACATGATGCAAAGACTCAAAATAAAAGCTTGATTTCTCACCTGACCAGTACTGGTTTTACCTTCCTCTATAATCTTAGCATTTTGCAAATATGAGTGTTTTTTTTTCCTTTTTGCATATGTGTCTTTATATAAGGGAAACTGTTACTGTACCATATATACTGTAACAATTCAGTTTATGAGAAGGAATATAGAGAGCATGTCTGCATTTATCCCCTTGCCGTCCTGTGGCGTACTATTACGGCCAGCAGCAGCAAGGTTGTTTAAAGCTGGCCCTGGTAACAGAGGTGGGACTTTGAGCCTCTTGCAAAGAAAACCAAGCCTACCCTTTAGTTGATCAATGCCTCCCTACTACGATGTTAACAGAAATCTAGAAAAGACAAAGCATTGAGTGTTTCTTGTTTTGGGAGCTTTGACCGAAACTACCAATGTTTGCTCACTGTGTGCTTTTTTTAAAATATTTTTTTATAAAGCCTTTGTACTCAAGTAATATTTTTGCTGTGGTTTGCTGCAGCAGTGAAATGTTATATATTTTTGAATAGGACGTTTGTTTTTCTCACGTGGTAAGTAAATAGCCATATATTAGCATACAGATTTTGTCATGGATTTCACCCTTTACGATACTTTAAAGAGGCTCTGTCACCAGATTTTGCAACCTTATCTGCTATTGCAGCAGATAGGCGCTGCAATGTAGATTACAGTAACGTTTTTATTTTTAAAAAACGAGCATTTTTGGCCAAGTTATGACCATTTTTGTAGTTATGCAAATGAGGCTTGCAAAAGTCCAAGTGGGTGTGTATTATGTGCGTACATCGGGGCGTTTTTAATACTTTTACTAGCTGGGCGTTCTGGTGAGAAGTATCATCCACTTCTCTTCAGAACGCCCAGCTTCTGCCAGATCACGCTGTGACGTCACTCACAGGTCCTGCATCGTGTCAGACGAGCGAGGACACATCGGCACCAGAGGCTACAGTTGATTCTGCAGCAGCATCAGCGTTTGCAGGTAAGTAGCTACATCGACTTACCTGCTAACGCCGATGCTGCTGCAGAATCAACTGTAGCCTCTGGTGCCGATGTGTCCTCGCTCGTCTGACAAGATGCAGGACCTGTGAGTGACGTCACAGCGTGATCTGGCAGAAGCTGGGCGTTCTGAAGAGAAGTGGATGATACTTCTCACCAGAACGCCCAGCTAGTAAAAGTATTAAAAACGCCCCGATGTACGCACATAATACACGCCCACTTGGACTTTTACTTTTAAACACACCCACTTGGACTTTTGCAAGCCTCATTTGCATAACTACAAAAATGGTCATAACTTGGCCAAAAATGCTAGTTTTTAAAAAATAAAAACGTTACTGTAATCTACATTGCAGCGCCTATCTGCTGCAATAGCAGATAGGGGTTGCAAAATCTGGTGACAGAGCCTCTTTAAGTGAAATCTCCCAACGGATAAGGCATGCCCCCAGTCCATGGTTTTTTGTTTTTTTTTTTTCTAACTTTTGGATGCGCCTTTTGAGAATTGAAGTATTTAGGGTATGCCATTTATTTATTTTTTTAATGTATAGTGGGGGTCAGACTTTAAAAAAGCATGCAAATTCCCTGTTTTGTTTGCCTTTCCCCTGTTGAAAATGGACCCCATTAATACCAAAACTACTGTGAATTCTCAATCAAATACCATGCATCCATGTGCTTTCCATAAAGGCAGATCTAGGAAGATTTTGTTTTTGTTTTTTTGCCCCTCAAGAACCTTTTAACCCGTTGGTGACCGCCAATACGCCTTTTAACGGCGGCCACTAACGGGCTTTATTCTGATGCATATGCCTTTTTACGGCACTGCATCAGGATAAAGTAAACCGAGCAGGGAGCGTCAAATCTCCCTGCTCTCAGCTGCTAGTGGCAGCTGAGGGCTGGGAGCGTCCCTGCTCTGTCGGGTGAGATCGATATTAGTATCGATCTCACCTGTTTAACCCTTCAGATGCGGTGCGCAATAGCGTGCACCGCATCTGAGTGGTTTTGGAGAGAGGGAGGGAGCTCCCTCTCATCCCACCGACACCCGGCGATAAGATCGCCGAGTGTCTGTGTCTCTAATGGCAGCCGGGGGCCTAATAAAGGCCCCCAGGTCTGCCTGGAGCGAATGCCTGCTAGATCATGCCTCTGGCATGACCTAGCAGATGCCTGCCCGTTTTAAACGGACAGGCAGTAATACACTGCAATACAAAAGTATTGCAGTGTATTATAATAGCGATCGGAGAATCGCATATTATAGTCCCCTAGTGGGACTAGTAAAAAAGTGAAAAAAAAGTTTAATAAAGTTAATTTAAAAAAAAAAATGTGAAAAAAAATGAAACCCAGCTTTTCACCATACATAATGCTTTACTATTAAAAAAACAAAATAAAGTAAAAAAGTTACACATATTTGGTATCACCGCGTCCGTAACGACCCCGACTATAAATCTATTACATTATTTAACCCGCACGGTGACCGCCGTAAAAAAATGTAATAAACTATGGAAAAATTTCTGTTTTCTGTGAATCCTGACTTAAAAAAAATGTGATAAAAAGAGATCAAAAAGTCGCATCTACTCCAAAATGGTACCAATAAAAACTACAAGTCTTCCCGCAAAAAAAAGGCCTCATACGACCACATCGGCGAAAAAATAAAAACGTTACGGCTCTTCAAACATGGAGACACAAAAACAAGTCATTTTGAAAAAAAAGCGTTTTTACTGCGTAAAAGTAGTAAAACATACAAAAACGATACAAATTTGGTATCGTTGCAATCGTAACAACCCGCTGAATAAAGTTATTGTGTTATTTATATCACACGGTAAACGCCGTTGATTTAAGACGCGAAAAAGAGTGGCGAAATTTCAGGGTTTTTTTCTATTCCCCCCCCCCCCAAAAAAAAAGTTAATAAGTTAATCAATAAATAATATGTCCCCCAAAATGGTGCTATTAAAAAGTACAACTTGTCCCGCAAAAAACAAGAACTTATACGGCTATGTCGACGCAAAAATAAAAAGGTTATAGCTCTTGGAATGCGACGATGGAAAAACGTAAAAAATGGCTTGGTCATTAAGGTCTAAAATAGACTTGTCATTAAGGGGTTAATAGCTCCAACTACAAAAATATCAAATTCCATTTCGTTCGCAGCAGAGCCACAATTATTGGCAAAACAACAAAAAAAAGTTCCAAAGGGAATTTTGGTGACTATGAACAAAACAATAGATGGCAAAAAAAGAACTGCAAATTCCAGACCGCGAACAATGTTGGCTTCCTCTACTTCATCAGCGTCCAATAAGTCTGTGGCGCGTAGACTTAGACAGAATAGACTCGATCGTCGAGAAACCATCAATAGATATACGGGAAAATGCAAATACGAAGATCGACCCCCAAAGGAAAGAAAACTCGGGAAGGATGATGGGACGCAGTTAATTAATCTATCTGACCATACTTTGACATCACCTCAAATCCGCCTATTATCAAAAGGTTTAGTTTTCTCTCCCTGTAATCTCTATTTATTCACAGCAATAAAGGATTTGCATCTGTTAGCTCGCAAACTTGTTCTGAATTGAAGCAAGTAAGTAACCCATCTTCCTCCTTTAAGAAAAAAAAATCTGAAAAATTTCCCCCTTTTAACAATAGGTTGACATTTTTGTCAATCTTGTAACTAAGGAGCTGAAAGCTTTACCATTTGGGAACGGTAGTGATGATCTCACTTTTAACCATCAATAGTGTTTTTTTGAAGAATTTTGTCAAGATAACAAATATAATACTATAACCACAAACACATGGTTGTACAAAGATGCAGTGTATCACATAGTATACATAATACACAGAACTTGCATATTGTCGTGAATGGACAACTCAGAACCATTCTAGTCTCCTCCACACATATATGAAGTACTAACCATGCGGAGAGAAAAAAATACAGTAAAACATGTCACATATGGTTAACACGCACAAAAAGTGCCCTTTGAAATAGAGCATAAAAACAAGGACAGAAAACCGAAAATAGACAGTTTTAGGTTTAAATACATCCGTGTCAAATATGCATTACGGGAGTATACAATTCTGAGGAAGGAGAAACCAGTTCTTCCAGTTCTCCACATACTGTGGGTATCTATGATCTTTATATTCCATCATCTTTTCATAGGCACACGTAGTATATAGCATGTCATAAATTTCACCAATAGAGGGAAGGTTCGCACTCTTCTAATACCTGGTTATCCCCAACTTAGTAGCCAAGAGAATATGTGCCACAATCACCCTATTTTCTATAGGCATGTAATTTATTCTGAGAAAGAAGTGCTAGGGATGGTGATAACGGGATGACCATGTTACAAAGCTTGGAAAGCAGTTGCAAAATCAAGAACCACAGAGGAGTGAGACAAGGGCAGGACCATAGTATATGGATGAGAGTGCCTCTGTGCCCACAATTCCTCCAGCAAAGACGAAGAGCCCGAGTACATACGGCTCAATCTATCGGGTGTATAATACCATCTTAGAGCCGTTTTGACAGCGGCTTCATAATGAGATACACATTTAAAAGTAGAAGCAAGGAGTAAGTCCATTGAGAAACAGCAAAGGTCTGACCTAGATCTCTCTTCCAGGCAAGGAAGGGGGATGTTTTAACAAACAAGGATTTAGAGCCCAGTACCGAGTAAAGAGGCTTAAAGGAACAGTGTCATCACAAATAATTTTTTTATATGTTAAAGATGTTAGTGCCTTAATATAAACGTTTATTTTCATTTGTGTGTTTGTGTTTTACTGTTTCTTATTTTTACACTTTTTCTTCCCTATGGGGGCTGCCATTTTTTGTTCCATTTCTGTGTGTGTCGATTAATGACACACACAGACATGGAACACGGCAGCCACAGTCCCATAGGGACTGTGAACGGCTCCCGTCCCATTGACTGCCGTGTACGGCGTCTGTGTGGGAACTGCGCATGCGCCGCTCCCACACAGTCCTATTCGAAATTGGCGCCGTCCGGCGCCATTTTCCTGTGGACCGGAAGTCGCGGCCGGACAGTAATATTACTACTTCCGGTCGCGGCTTCCGGACTTGTGCACATGGAACAGCGGCAGCAAAGGGAGCGGACGGGCCGGAGGGAGCCGCGGCGGCAGGAGCAGGTAAGAGATTTTAATGTATGTTAGTGTTTGTGTGTGTTTACTACTGTATGTAAACCTACTACACTGTGGGTTACCTCAAAAAATGGCGACACACAGTGTAGGAGGTTAAACCTTTCAAACCCCTCGTTTATCCCGGCACTAGCCAGGATAAAGGAGGGGGGGATGCTGAGAGCTCACTAGAGCGAGGGCTTTTAACCCAACGTTGCAATGCTGCAATTTTGGGAACAGCTCCATCTAGTGACCAAAAATGGGTAGTATTATAAATTAGAAATAATTTATAATATTTCCTGGACTCGTGCAAAAAAATAAAAAAAATTTGAACAATGTTTAATCACCCACACACTAAATGTTTAATTTTTTAAAAAAAAACATGTTTTTCGGGCAACACATTCCCTTTAAGGCGGACTGGGGTATCCGATGGAGCTGACCATAATTGAAACACCTCCTCATTGGCTGAAAGTACGCTCAGATCCATATTAGATAAGAGATGTCTAATTCTTAAATACTTATAAAAATCTCTATGTGGAATTCCAAATTTATGGGTCAAATCAGAATACTGGACCAACCTCTTACCATTCAATAAGTCTGTTAAGTATACTATGCCTCTCCTTCCAAGATTCCACATCCATATCTAGAAGAGCAATATGAAATATCTCAATAGGTGTCACATGTTGTAAGGAAATTTGAGAAGATATGCTACCAGAATGAAATTTTTTCCAATAGAACAAGGAAGTAGACAAAAAAATAGGGGAGACGGACTGGTAAGGCTATTGTGGTCAAAGCAGCTATCCGCAAAGCCCTCAAATTATGATCCGGTGCTAAAAAGGTCTCTATATGTATCCAATGTTGAGACACATCCCCAATCCACCAATTCCTTAATAACGATACCTGAGTTGCGTAATAATAATCCGGAATGTTAGGCAGGCTCAAACCGCCATATATTATTATCTCTGTTAAGGATTGAGGAGGCAATTCTAGGTCTGCCAGGTTTCCAAATGAAGGCATTTAACAGTTTCTGTATTCTATTAAAAAAGGAAACTGGCAGGCGGATAGGGACGGTTCTGAAGATATACAAAATTTTGGGCAGAATTAACATTTTGAATGCTGCTATACGACCCACCCATGAGATTTCAGATTTATTATACAACATCATATCCTGTTCTATAGTTTTCAACAGAGGAATGTAATTATATTTATATAAAGCTTGTACAGAGGTGGTAACATGGTGTGACTGCCAATCCATCAGGAATTTAGATTTTAGTGAAGCCAGTGCCGCCGTGTGGATATTAAAGGGTGAGATTTGAGATTTATGCTCATTAATTTTGTATAGGGAGAGAGATCCAAACTCCTTAATTATAGCCATTGCTGCCTCCAAGGATGTTTCCGGCTGCTCCAATGTCAACAAAATATCATCAGCAAATAACAAAATACAATGCTGTCTGTCATCTATCTGGACTCCTCTAATGTCTGCGTGTGACCTAAGCGCCTGAGCTAATGGTTCTATAGACAGTACAAATATCAAAGGGGATAGGGGGCATTCCTGTCTGGTTCCATTCGTAATATCAAAGCTATCAGATAATGCTCCATTCACAAAAACCTTCGCAGAAGGTGTAGAATATAGTGCCCTGATTGCTTTTAATATCCCATCCCGTATTCCCATTTTTTCCAACACCGAGAAGACAACCAACGCACCCGGTCGAATGCCTTCTCCGCATCAAGAGTCACCATTACCGAAGCCCTACCCGAACTCTGTACAAAATCCATAATATCGAGAACCCTCCTTTGTGTTTTTTCCGTGATTTGTCGGCCTTTCACAAAACCCACCTGATCCCCTCCTATCAATGAGGGCAATAAAGGTGCCATGCGATTAGCTAAAATTTTTGCATACATTTTTACATCCGTATTTAATAACGAGATCAGTCTAAAATTCTGCGGGGCATCATTAGATTTCCCAGGTTTCAGGAGCGCAACAATCATTGCCGAAAGCATTTCCCTTGGGAATGATCCTTCATGAAAAGCGTGTACTAGAGTAAAGTGCAAGTGTGGGAGCAAAACCTCCAGAAACTTTCTATTATAGAGATTTGTGAGCCCATCTGGACCAGGAGCTTTCTGCATAGGTAGGGCTTTAATAACATTCTCTATTCCTGACATTGTAATGGGGGAACCCAGGGTCTCCTGTTGTTGGGAAAGGGTGTGAAGATTCAATTCACTTAAAAAGTGGGCACCAGAAGGCGCAGGGTCCCGTAAAGAGCCACTCGGACCGTCTAAATTGTAAAGGTCGGAGTAAAATTCCATAAATTCCTTAGCTATGTCCCGGGGGTCATATATTTTTGAATGGGAAGATCGGCGAGAAAGATATGGAATCCTAGTTTTGTACTCCCTCTTTTTTAAACGGCGGGCCAACAGCTTGCCTGCTTTTATTATTTTGCGAATAATATTGGGCCTTAATCTTGGTTAAGGATTTTTCATAAGCATATAACAAACAATCTTTCAATTGAATACGTAGGTCTCTAAGTTGTGACGAGTGAGCAGGTAAGACAGAAGCTTTGTTTAATGTTTCCAGAAACCTAATTCGCTGGAGGAGATCTCGCACTTTTTTCTCCCTTTCAACCTTAGCCCTATGACCTAATTTAATTTTTTTTAAAAACCTAATAAGGGCTTTGTGAGCATTCCATAGTGTAAAGGGGCTAGTAACGGAATCCATATTCAAGTGAAAATACTCTTTCAAGGCGGAGTCCAATTCCTCTCTGTAGGAGGTATGGGCTAACAAAAAAGGGTTACAACGCCAAAGAGACACATTGGGCGCTACATGAGACTCCTCTAGGAGCAGTGAGATGGTGGCGTGATCCGACCATTTTATAATCTCAATGGCAGTGTGTTTGGTGTTCTGCAACAATGATCTGTTTACCAAAAACATGTCTATCCGTGAGTAAGTAGCATGTGCGGGCGAGAAAAAGGTATAGTCTCGTTCTATATCATGATGAATGCGCCAGATATCATATAACTCATTAGTATGCAAAAATTGCTCCAGGGTTTGGGAGGATGGTCTATTTACTGCTGTAGAGTCAAGTGTACTATCGTGAATAGTATTAAAGTCCCCGCAGACCACTAGGTGGCCCTGTTGCACTTTCTTAAGTTTCCGAATAAACTTGCCCAAAAAAATTAATCTGGCGTTGATTAGTAGCATACACTACACCGATGGTATACACAGCATTATTTAGCCGACAAACATGAATCGACCATGCGGATCAATTGTAGTCGATATAGGAGTATGAGCAACTGAATTTTTAATCGCCAACATCACTCCTCGCTTTTTTTTAAAGTGATGTGATTGTAAAATACACGGGAACTGAATATGCATGAGTCTATGAGCGTCTGTAGCTAGAATATGTGTCTCCTGTGCACAAAAGATATCTCCTCCAGACTGGAGTGCCTCCTTCCACATAAAGGACCGTTTATGAGGGCTATTCAGACCCTTGACGTTTAACGAGAGAAATTTAAGAACCATGGTAATATTAAAAGCGTGATCTCATGAAAATGCTATGGCGTCTGCATAAGGCTATATGAAATGATCGGAGATCCAACAGCGTGTTCTCGGACAGAAAATGCTCTAGCAAATAAGAAACCCTTAGAGTAAATGTATGTGATACCCTACAATCACAATAGCTCCCCAAAGCATAGATCCTGAGAAGAAAAACTCATTACATAAACAAAAAAATACAAGTACAAACAAATAGAATACATACAGCTGAAAAAACTGTATCCCGGTAAAGGGGTTACCACTCACGGTGTCACACCGAGTGAACCAAAGAGTTCCTAGGGCACCATCAAAAGGTGTGTCCAATATCAATGCTTGGTTCACCTTCCAGGTGTGACAGTGCGCCATTCTTGATCTACTTGGGATGAGACCCTAGAGTTGTCCTCCATCTTCTCAGGCAACAGTAGATTCCACATTCGTAGCAAATTGGTTCCATCCTCTAAAGACGAAACGGAGTGCATAGTCCCGTTACGTAATATCAGGATCTTCACTGGAAACCCCCAGCGGTATGCCACTTTCTGATCTCGCAGTATGGTCGTGATAGGAGCAAGATGTCGTCTCAAACGCAGTGTAGCCGCCGATAAATCTGCAAAGAGCTTCAACTGTTGGTATGGAGGAGGAAGTTCTTGCTTCCGCTTGGCTATATCCATAAGATATTCCTTAATATGAAAGAAATGGATCCGCGCCAGAACATCCCTAGGTGTTGTATCCGGTAGGTGTTTCGGACGAGGAACTCTGTGAGCCCTGTCTATAATGCACATGGGCATCATAGCTTTAATGAATGCTTGTAAGTAGGGCTGCAGGTCTGGCTGTGCAATATCTTCAGGAATACCTCGGAATTTAATGTTGTTCCGTCTTGAACGGTCTTCCAGGTCATTTATTTTCATGCGTATCTTGTCTATGTCATCAGTGAGATTATTATGAGCATCCACCACGTTGTTGTGAGAAGAGGCAAAATCCTCAATTTTAGATTCCACATGGCCGACTCTCGATGCAATCTCAGTGACCGTACCTTGTAACGGGGATAACAGCTGTACAAACTCTTTGTGCATAGACGCACTAAATCATATCCCTCAGTAGATTGCCAGAAGCTGGTTCGTCTGAGGTTTGAAAGCCTGTCAGGGCCGTAATGATAGGAAGTGGGGGAGGGCTCACCTCGGGTACTGCACGTGTCGATTCCTGAAGTCTCTGCCTCGGTTTCCCCAGATTCGTGCTAGCATGCGATGCAGAGGAAGACAGCCCCCGTCTTGTGGTGCATAGTTGTGTCTCTCGAGCAGAGACCTGCAAAGGAGAGTCAGCAGGACTGATCTTCCCCTCCACTCCAACCAAACTAGATGAGTGCTGCTGTTCAGGCGAGGAGCGCGACGAGAGGGAGGGTGCCGTCTCAGAGAGCATGGAGGAGGGGGATGGAGACGCTGCCGATTTCGCGCCTTTTGCATCTCTCCTTATCAAAGAAAAACGCCAACTTCCCTTGTTTTTGATGCTGTCGTGTGCCTCGGGTCATCATCAGGGACGAAGTAGGCTCACCCGGAGAAGGTAAGTGCCTGGAAATGCTTTGTAAAGTGCTTTTTGCAGTCGCTTGGTGCCGGAGCTCTCCGCTCAAGCTGCCATCAGTCTCGGCTGCCAAGCCACGCCCCCATTATCTCACTTTTGAAGAACGTAAAGCTCTACAAGATTTGGAAGCTATAGAGGTTAAACCAGCCAATAAGGGGGGTAATGTCATCTGTAAAAAAAATCTTTGAGAAACAGGCATTTAAACTTTAAAATGATAGAACCTGTTACAAAAAAGAAAGCAGTAATCCCCTTCCTTTATTTCAAAAACAGCTATCTGATATCTTGGAAGAGGCCCTGGAGATAGGCACAATAACGAAATCCACTTTTAAAACTGTTTTGGTTAATAATCCTAGGATTTCAACCTACTTGCCGTATTTTTCGGACTATAAGATGCAGTTTTTAGCAAGAATAAATCTTGCTAAAAAGTCGCTGCGTCTGATAGACTTCTTAATTACTTAACCCCCTTCCCGACCTGTGATGTGCCGGCACTTCATGGAGCGGGGGGATGATGTATGGAGCGGGCTAACGCAATGAGCCCACTCGATACACTGCTGATGTCAGCAGTGTTTTACAGCTGACAGGCTACACTAACGGCCAGGAACAGCGATCCTGGCAGTTTAAAGGGGTTGTGCCATAAAACACATGAATCCCCGATCCACAGGATAGGGGATACGTGTGTGATCGCTTTGGGTCCGAACGCTGGAACTTTCACGTTGTGTGTCCGGCAGCTCCATAGAGATGAATGGGATTCTTCTGCACATGCGTGAGCGGCTCTCAACTGAATTCTATGGAGCTACCACGCAAATAAGCCGGACTTAGAACCCGGAAGTCCAAGCTTCTCATGTAGTGCTCTGGGTGACTTTCGGTCCCCCATTCTCCTTATTACTTGGAGTCCCAGCGGTTGGACCCCCAGGGATCACACATGTATCCCCTATCCTGAGGATAGGGGATACATGTGTTTTATGGCAAACCCATTTAACTAGTTAAATGCCGCGGTCAATAGCGACCGCGACATTTATAGGGGTTTTTCCATGAAGGATATTCATGACATATCCACAGGATATGTCTGATAGGTGCAGGTCCCAGAGGTGGGACCCCCTAAACCCTGTTCTAGCTTTTTGTGCTCTCCTGGCCACTGGGTTACGTGTTGAGTAACTGAAACATCGTAACTCGCTGAGCTACTCTGTTTCCGTAACTCCCATAGAACTGAATAGTAGTTACGAAAACAGAGTAGCTTGCTTGCTATGCTGCTTCCGTAACTGCCATTCACTACTATGAGAGTTGCGGAAACCGCGTAGCTCAGCGAGTTATGCTGTTTCAGTAACGCTACATGTAACCAAGTGGCCGCTGGTTCAAGTCCCCTAAGGGAACTAAAAATGTGTAAAAAAAATAAATAAAAATAAAATTAGATTTTCAGGAGTGTAAAAAATAAATATTAAAAGTTAAAAAAAAACAAAAAACTTTTCCCATTTCTGCCCAAGCACAAAGTAAAATATGAAAAAAATCGGTATTGCGGTGTCCGTAAAAATCCGATCTACTACAACATACCATTATTTAACTCGCACGGTGAGCAACGTATATTTTTTTTAAAACAATCGGTTTTTGGTCACTTTAGCGCTTAAAAAAAAGAAACAAAGTGGTCCACTCGCATGTACCAAAAAATGGTGCCAATAAAAACTACAAGTCGTCCTACAAAAAATAACCGCTCACACCGCTCAATCGATGAAAAAATATAAAAAAAAAGTTATGGCTCTCAGAATGTGGTGAAATAAAACAAATTATTTTTTAACAAATGCTTTTTACTTTGTAAAAGTAGTAAAATATGAAATAATTTTCTCCTATATTCTGTTGTCTAAAACCTGGGTGCGTCTTCTGGTCAGGTGCGTCTTATAGTCCGAAAAATAAGGTAACTCCTAAAATCCATAAAAACATCACTGATCCTTCGGGAAGACCGATTTGTTTGCAGGCAGTGAATGTATGTGCGAGATGGTCTGTCAGTTTATAGATTTTTATTTAAAACCCTTGGTGGCTGGATTGCCTTCTTTTATTGAAGATATTACCGCATTAAATAGATTGGAAGGCATGACGTTGGAAAAGAATATAATTGTTAAAGCAGATGTTGAATCCTTGCACAAGTCTATGGCACACAGATGGCCTCCAGCGGTGTCCCTGGCTTTGAGATATAGCAATTTGGGAGAGGACCTATGATGGGGGATGGTGGTGACCTTGAAACTGAGGTCTTCAGAAAAGCGACTTCAGTAAACTCTTTACTTCATGCCAAAACCGCACATTTACCCACAACCATCAGAGGAATTCTTGCAGGACAGATCCTAACTCGGATTCCAGAAAAAAGGATTTTCCAATAAAATAATTAAAAAAGGATATAGAAGAGCTGTATCCAAAACCAGACAGAGCTTACTATGTCCTAATAAGAAATCGCAGCTTGATCATCAACCAACAAGAATGATCACTAAATACCACTCACAGTGGTCTAATGTGACCAAGATATTCGATAAGCATTGGCTGATTTTACTAGCGAATCCCGCTCTTGAAAGTAGCCTATCCCCACAACCACAGATTACAGCAAGAAGGGCCAAAAACCTTAGGGATCAGCTGGTTCACAGTCATTATATACTTGAGATATGAGACAACCATTTACTGGGGTACAAAAGGGCCGCAATGGGGATGCTTCCCATGTGGAGATTGTAAAGTATGCTGAAACATAGATCGATCATTTGACTTTGAACATTTCAAACATCAAAGAACATTCAAAATCACACAGCATATGTCATGTAGTTCGGTCTCCATTATCTACTATGCCACCTGTCCTTGCAATAAAATATATGTTGGACTTACCACCAGGGAGTTCAGAGTGAGTGTGCGGGAACACATCAGAGACATTGAGTAAGTGGCAACAGAAGGAGATACTAAGCTCAAAACTATACCCAGACACTTTAAGTCATTTCACCAATCACATCCAAAACTGCTTTGCTTCCGAGGGATCGATAAACTCCATCTAGGATCCAGAGGAGGTAATTGGGGTAAGAGGTTGGCCCAGTTGGAAAACCGACGGATCTACATATTGGGCACTCTGTCCCCTTTTGGGTTTAAATTTAAATTAAAGTTTTGGCTTTAGGGACTTTCTGTAAATCTATTCTCTTTTAGGGTGGGCATATAATGGTACTTTAGTATTTTTTTTTTCTTTTATTTCTAGCTATTTGTATAGTCCTTCAAATATTATTATTATTGTTTTTAATATTTTTTTAACTCCAGTTTAATTTATTATAGATCGTACAGAAACTTGTTCTGGATAAATGGGTTTTGAAACAGAGGGAAGCGATCCGGTGTAACTAAGGACCTGCATACATCGATCCAGATATATGATCTCCAACTAATGCAGCACTTTGTTGACATATATTAGACTAATTACGGGACTGTTGTTATTTCTTTAACCCCTTTAGGACACAGCCTGTTTTGGCCTTGTGGACACACATGATTTTTTTCAAATATGACGTTTCGCTTTATATGGTAATAACTTTGGAATGCTTTAACCTATCCAAGCGATTCTGAGATTGTTTTCTCGTGACATATTGAACTTTATGTTAGTGAAAAAATGTGATCAATAAATTTAATATTTATTTGTGAAAAACGTCAAATTTTAGAGCAAATTTGCAAAAATAAGCATTTTTCTAAATTTAAATGTACCTACTTGTAAAACAGATAGTAATACCACACAAAATAGTTACAAGTTAACATTTCCCATATGTCTACTTTGTTTGCATAGTTTTTTTCACGTCCTTTTCTCTTCCATTTTTCTAGGATGTTACAAGGTTTAGAACTTTAGCAGCAATTTCTCATATTTTCAAGAAAATTTCAAAAGGATATTTTTTCAGGGACCAGTTCAGTTCAGAAATGGCTTTGAGGGCCTCATATATTAGAAAGTCCCCATAAATCACCCCATTTTGAAAACTGCACGCCTCAATGTATTTAAAACAGCATTCAGAAAGTACTTTAACCCTTTTACAGGGTTTCACAGGAATTAAAGCAAACTAGAGGTGAAATTTACTAATTACATTTTTTTTTTTGCTGAAATTCATTAGTTTATAATTTTTTTCTGCAACACAGAAGGTTTTACCCAAGAAATGCAACTCAATATTTATTGGCCAGATTCTGCAGTTTTTGAAAATATCCAACATGTGGCCCTAGTCCTAATAGACGGAAGCACAGGCTTCAGAAGCAAAGGAGCACCTAGAGGATTTTTGGGCCTCCTTTTTTAGGACATATTTTAGGCACCATGTCAGGTCATTAGTCTGTGAAAATGAAAATCACCTTTTTTTTCTGCTAAAACATAGAATTTATTAATTTTTACAAGGAATAAAGGAGAAAAAGCACCACAACATTTGTAAAGCAATTTCTCCCGATTACGGCAATACCCCATATGTGGTCATAAACTGCTGTTTGGACCCACAGCAGAGCTCAGAAGGGAAGGATTTTGGAGCGCAGATTTTGCTGGAATGGTTTTTGGTGCCATGTCGCGTTTGCAAGGCCCCGGAGGGACCGAAACATTGGAAACCCACCAAGAGTGACCCCATTTTGGAAACTACACCCCTCAAGGAATTTTTCTAGTGGTATAGTGAGCATTTTGATCCCACAGTTTTTTTGTAGAATTTAGTGGAATTAGGCCATGAAAATTAATATCAATATTTTTGTCCACTAAAATGTTGAATTTTTTTTAATTTTCACAAGGGATAAAAGAGAAAAAGCCACCCAACATTTGTAACGCAATCTCTCCCGAGTATGGCGATACCCCACATGTGGTCATAAATGTTTTTTTACTTGAAGAGCCATAACGTTTTAATTTTTCCGTCAATAGAGTCGTGTAAGGGCTTATTTTTTTGAGGGAGGAGTTGTAGTTTCTATTGACACCATTTAAAGTACCATATAATCTACTGGGAAACTGAACAAAAATTATTTGCGGGTTGAAATTGGAAAAAACTGTGATTCCTCCATAGTTTTTGGGGTTTTGTTTTTACGTCTTTCACCGTGCAGTAAAAAATGACAACTTCGTTTTATTTTACGTCTCAATACGATTACGGTGATACCAAATTTATATAGGTTTTTTTTATATAATAATTTTTTCTTCAGTTTTAAACGTGTACAGAGTAGGGCCAAACTTGCGGGCTTGGACCTCAGTGCCAGCTGCTTTGCGCACGGCCAGCTCTACGTGGCTTTCTCCCGTGTTAGAAACTCCACCAATCTTTATGCACGCATCCCTGGTGGTTCTACTGCTAACATCATTTACAGGGAAGCGTTGTCGTAGTGAATTTGACTACTGAAAGAAAACTATTTTTAATTAAACTTTGTTTATTGTCTTTGTTTTTTTTCACTTTGTTTTGAGTATGGTCCAAGCCTAGGCGTAAACTTTTAAAAAACGGCATCGGTATGTTTTTCAGTGGTCTGCGAAGTCGCGGGCACAACTAGTGAGAAATATATTGTATAGTTATTTTTATTTTTTATAGTTCTCTCTAGATGGCTTTTTCATCTGCAATATTTAGTCACTGATGGTGTTAAAAAATGTGATTCTGTTGAGGCACGCAGAACTCCTAGGGACTGCAGCTTTATTCTACTATGGGTGTAGTAATGATGTGATCCGTCCTTTTTAGAGACGGGTTAGCGTCTCTCACCATACAACGTTATGTGTCCTGGCTATGCTAGGGAGCGCATGCGCACATGGGGTTGGAAACGTGGGTGTGCAGTTCGCACTGAACAGTGCGATCTGCTGTGCTGGTGATTAGAGATGCCGGAAGTTGATAGTAAGGAAAGCTGAGCATGCGCTGTAGAGTGTTGTGGATGCCGCAGACATTAGGAGGAATAATTAGCTGATAAACCGGTATTTCGCTTGGCGATCCTTATATATTTTGATACTATGGAGCATGGTAATATTGTGGAGGATATTTATTTGTCTTGTCATACAATCTTTAATGTTTTACACATGTTATTTATATACAAATTGTAAAGGAAGTGATGTCACAAGCTATGTGCTTTATAAAGCATGCACTAATTCATTGTTGTTATGCTTGAAAAAGATCCAACACACGTTGAAACGTTGCAAGTTTTTTACTTGGTGAATAATGATGATTGTCTCTTGGTGTCATTTGATTTGGTATCCTTATATACGAGTATAGAACATGAAAAAGGAATGCTGGCGATTGTAGAGTTGTTGCGACATTGGACCCAGGATGATGAGCAATGAAAACCTGCTCTCTTCTGAGCAGGTTTGCTGGGGCTGAATGATGCAAGCGGCGCTATGACATCATCGTGCCGCTTGCGTCATTGAAAGGCGCCGATTGGCAGGGCAGAATGACTTGTCCCGTCAATCAGTGCCTTTCAACAATGGAAGTGTTAGCGTTGTTGAAAGGCGCTGATTGGCGAGGCAAGTCATTCTGCCCTAACAAATCAGCGTCATTGTTAGCGGCTGAATGTTCGGGCATGGAACGTGCCCGGCCAGTCAGCGCTTAGACGCAAGTACAATTAGTGCTGGAGCAGGTAGTGGCAGCTGGGTTCAGTTGGGCTGAAGTTTTGGTTCTCTGAGGAGATGGCTCTTGAGCAGTAAATTTTGAGTTCCACCAGTCAAGAGGGCCCTCCCTATGGGGTTACTTCTTGCTAAATTCCAATTATTGCTCTGCTGCAGGACGTAAGGGAATTTTAGATTTATAACGGCAATCTGTTTTCCCTTAGTCCTAACAGCAGCACAGGCTTCCCGCCTAATTAACCTCTTAGTGACCACCAATATGCCTTTTCACACCGGTCACTAAGGGAACTTAGGCTAGGCCGCCACATTTTCACAGTGGCCGAGTCTAAGTCCTGCATGGGTGTCTCGTGCAGGCTAGAGTGGGTGCTTGGCTGTCTGATTTCAGCCGGGCTCTTGCTCCAACGGTAGCTATCGAAGTTTACGTAGATCGTGGACGTTTAACCCCTTAAATGCTGCAATCCGTAGCGACCGCAACATTTAAGTTGTTTACAGAGGGAGGGAGTGAGCTCTGTCACCCATCGGCCATGATGGGGTGTCATGGCAGCCGGGGGCCTAATAAAGGCCCCCATGCCTTCCCCCACCTACAGTGAAGGAAATAAGTATTTGATCCCTTGCTGATTTTGTAAGTTTGCCCACTGTCAAAGACATGAACAGTCTAGAATTTTTAGGCTAGGTTAATTTTACCAGTGAGAGATAGATGATATAAATTAAAAAAAACTGAAAATCACATTGTCAAAATTATATATATTTATTTGCATTGTGCACAGAGAAATAAGTATTTGATCCCTTTGGCAAACCAGACTTAATACTTGGTGGCAAAACCCTTGTTGGCAAGCACAGCAGTCAGACGTTTTTTGTAGTTGATGATGAGGTTTGCAAACGTTAGATGGAATTTTGGCCCACTCCTCTTTGCAGATCATCTGTAAATCATTAAGATTTCGAGGCTGTCGCTTGGCAACTCGGATCTTCAGCTCCCTCCATACGTTTTCGATGGGATTAAGGTCTGGAGACTGGCTAGGCCAATCCATGACCTTAATGTGCTTCTTTTTGAGCCACTCCTTTGTTGCCTTGGCTGTATGTTTCGGGTCATTGTCGTGCTGGAAGACCCAGCCACGAGCCATTTTTAAAGTCCTGGTGGAGGGAAGGAGGTTGTCACTCAGGATTTGACGGTACATAGCTCCATCCATTCTCCCATTGATGCGGTGAAGTAGTCCTGTGCCCTTAGCAGAGAAACACCCCCAAAACATAATGTTTCCACCTCCATGATTGACAGTGGGGACGGTATTCTTTGGGTCATAGGCAGCATTTCTCTTCCTCCAAACACGGCGAGTTGAGTTAATGCCAAAGAGCTCAATTTTAGTCTAATCTGACCACAGCACCTTCTCCCAATCACTCTCAGAATCATCCAGATGTTCATTTGCAAACATCAGACGGGCCTGTACATGTGCCTTCTTGAGCAGGGGGACCTTGCGGGCACTGCAGGATTTTAATCCATTACGGCGTAATGTGTTACCAATGGTTTTCTTGGTGACTGTGGTCCCAGCTGCCTTGAGATCATTAACAAGTTCCCCCCGTGTAGTTTTCGGCTGAGCTCTCACCTTCCTCAGGATCAAGGATACCCCACGAGGTGAGATTTTGCATGGAGCCCCAGATCGATGTCGATTGACAGTCATTTTGTATGTCTTCCATTTTCTTACTATTGCACCAACAGTTGTCTCCTTCTCACCCAGCATCTTACTTATGGTTTTGTAGCCCATTCCAGCCTTGTGCAGGTCTATGATCTTGTCCCTGACATCCTTAGAAAGCTCTTTGGTCTTGCCCATGTTGTAGAGGTTAGAGTCAGACTGATTAATTGAGTCTGTGGACAGGAGTCTTTTATACAGGTGACCATTTAAGACAGCTGTCTTTAATGCAGGCACCAAGTTGATTTGGAGCGTGTAACTGGTCTGGAGGAGGCTGAACTCTTAATGGTTGGTAGGGGATCAAATACTTATTTCTCTGTGCACAATGCAAATAAATATATATAATTTTGACTATGTTATCTTCTGTTTTTTTTTAATATAATCTATCTCTCACTGGTAAAATTAACCTAGCCTAAAAATTCTAGACTGTTCATGTCTTTGACAGTGGGCAAACTTACAAAATCAGCAAGGGATCAAATACTTATTTCCTTCACTGTATATGCCTATTACGCCGTGCCGGAGGCACATCCTAATAGATTGCCTGTCAGTTTTACACTGACAACCAGTAATGCTCTGGTTAACTAAGTATACCAAAGCATTATATCTGTGATCTAAAGATCGCATAGTGAAGTCCCCTAGTGGGACTGAAAAAATAATTAATGTGAAAGTAAAATTAATAATAAAGATTAGAGTGGTATTATTTAGTAAAAGTGTAAAAAATAAATAAAAGTACACATGTATGGTATCGTCGCAACCTTAACAACCCAAACAATAAAGTTAACATGTAATTTAAACCGCAAGGGGAACGCCATAAAAAAAAAACGCAAAAAACAATGGTGAAATTGCTATTTTTTTCCATTGCCCTACAAAAAAGTCCCATGTACCCCAAAAAAGTACTAATGAAAACTAAGTCTCTTCCCGCAAAAAATGAGCCCACATATCAATACATTGATGGAAAAGTAAAAAAGTTACGGCTCTTGGAAAGCAACGATGCAAAAAAATGTTTTTTTTTAATTCAAAAGTGTTTTTATTGTGCAAAATTCGTAAAACATAAAAATCTCTACATATGTGGTATCGCCGTAATCGTACCGACCCATAGAATAAAGGTAAATTGTTATTTACACCACACGGTGAACGGCGTGAATTTAAAACGCATAGAATAATGGTGCAATTACTGTTTTTTTCTTTTCCCCACAAAAAAAGTTAATAAAAGTTAATAAAAAAATGATATGTACCTTAAAATGGTGCCATTAGAAAGAACAACTAATCCCACCAAAAACAAGTCCTCATACAGCTATGTTGAAGGAAAAATAAAAGTTATAGCTCTTTAAATGCGACTATAGAAAAACTAAAATAAATTGCTTTGTCATTAGGGCCTAAAATAGGCTGGTCACTAAGGGGTTAATCAAATTAAACAATTAATTAACTTGAGCCGTCTCCCTACATGAGGACATCTAGCCCCTCCCACCTTGTGTTTATTATAAAGTAGTAGCCTTAAATTAAAAATGACATCTGTCCTACGATGGTACTCTGCTTTCCTGTCTTGCTATATAGTCTAATGTTATCTCAAAGTTTTGTCAAAGTGTTTGATTGTCGTTAAGTTTTATGAGCATCCAGACCTGCTAGTTTGTTTGTTTATCTCTGCATAGCTTTTCACCTCATGTGTCTAGTTGATTTGATTAATAGCTGAACGAGCTTAATTAGGCCTAGATCTGAGCATCTACTCCCTATAAATTTAGATGTAGCATAAGGGGAAGGCACTCGTGCAGGGGGGCACGACGGCAGAAGTCATCTCTGTCTATGTGTCATACTGTCAAAGTGTCCTGGCAGTTATACATGGCAGTTGCACAGGGTCAGTGACAGGTAAGCTGCATTACCAAACCAGACAAACTAGCCCACGCTCTCAATATTAGATTTCTAACTATCTGTAAACAAACATGTTTGCCACCGCTCTCATCATTATAGCTGCTCTTGGTTTTCAATCCTATCGCCCATTTAAGACTTGCCCAAAAACAGTCTACATCAGTCCCTCTCTCCTTGCCTCGCCCATGTACAGCTCCCATTCACTATTCACTTTCCTCAGTCAACTTAACCCATCTCATCCCACTGCCCAACATAAAAAACACTCACATAAATCACAGAACCATCTGCTGTCTCTCTCCATTCTCATGCTACTAGCTGCAGGGGACATCTCTCCCAACCCTGGGCCTCCCTTTTCTTCTGCCAAGCTCAACCACTTACCTGCCACACATAGAAACCCTGCAAATCTTCTTGCCATTCCTTGTATGTCTTCTCCTGTCTCTTTTAACTGTGCTCTCTGGAACTCTCGGTCCGTGTGCAACAAACTCACCTTTATTCATGACTTATTCCTTTCTAACTCTCTCAACCTTCTGGCTCTTACAGAAACATGGCTACACTTGTCTGACACTGCTTCCCCTGCTGCTCTATCTTATGGTGGTCTCCAGTTCTCTCATGCCCCCAGAACTGAGAACAGGCAGGGTGGAGGAGTAGGTATACTTCTTTCCCCACACTGCACTTTCCAGGTCATTCCCCCGGTCCCCTCACTCACATTTCCCTCTTTTGAAGTCCACACCCTCAGACTCTTTCACCCTTTTCCCCTCCGAGTGGCAGTTGTCTACCGCCCACCGGGCTCACCTCGCCAATTCCTGGATCATTTTGCTGCCTGGCTTCCACAATTTCTATCCTCTGAAACACCCACTCTCATCATGGGTGACTTCAACATCCCCATTGATAACCCAATCTCCTCATCTGCCTCCCAGTTTCTATCTTTAACCTCGTCCCTCGGTCTGTCACAACTTACTAACTCTCCTACACATGAAGACGGGCATTCACTTGACCTGGTCTTCTTCCGGCTCTGCTCAGTTTCTGACTTTATTAACTCTCCTCTCCCGCTTTCTGACCACAATCTTCTCTCCTTTACTATCAAATATTCTCTGCCTCCTCAGGTCATCCCTACGTATCAGACATACAGAAATCTACATGCCATTAACACTGTGAAACTCATAGACAGTCTACAGTCCTCATTGTCCCCTATCTCTTCCCTCTCCTGTCCCAATCTGGCTGCCAAACTTTATAATAACACTCTCAAAAATGCATTGGATGAAGCAGCCCCCACTACACTCCGAACCACCCGACAAAGACGACGACAACCCTGGCACACGCCTCAATCCCGCTTTCTTCACCGGTGCTTGAGATGTGCCGAACGACTGTGGAGAAAATCGCATTTGGATGCAGATTTCCTCCATTACAAATTTATGCTCAAAACTTACAACTCTGCCCTTCACCGCGCCAAACAAGTCTACTTCACTTCTCTCATCTCCACACTATCTAATAATCCAAAACGCCTCTTTGATACTTTTCACTCCCTCCTTAGTCCTAAAGTGCAGACACCAATCACAGATCTCAGTGCTGAAGACCTGGCCAATTATTTTAAAGTTAAAATTGACAACATCCGGCATGATATTCTCTCCCAGTCCCCTAGTAACATCGATCCCCTTCCCCCCCGCACTCCCTCTTCTTCACTCTCAGCATTTGACCCAATAACTGAAGAAGAAGTCTCGAGGCTCCTCTCTTCTTCTCGTCCTACTACCTGCCCTAGTGATCCTGTCCCCTCACACCTCCTCCAGTCCCTCTCCCCAGCTGTCACTAGTCACCTCACTAAAATATTTAACCTCTCTCTTTCCTCTGGTATCTTTCCCTCCGCTTTTAAACATGCCATTATAAACCCATTATTGAAAAAACCAACACTTGACCCATCCAGCGCTGCCAACTACCGACCAGTCTCTAATCTGCCCTTCATCTCTAAACTCCTGGAACGCTTGGTCTACTCTCGCCTTATCCGCTATCTCTCTGCTAACTCCATTCTTGACCCCTTACAATCTGGTTTCCGCACTCTACACTCCACAGAAACTGCCCTTACTAAAGTCTCAAATGATCTCTTGGCGGCTAAATCGGACGGTAAATCCTCTCTCCTGATTCTTTTGGATCTCTCTGCAGCCTTTGACACTGTAGACCACAAACTCCTACTTAACATGCTCCACTCTATTGGCCTCAAGGACGCGGCTCTCTCTTGGTTTTCCTCCTATCTCTCTGACCGCTCGTTCAGTGTGTCATTTGCTGGTTCCACCTCTTCTCCTCTTCCCCTTGATATCGGGGTTCCTCAGGGATCAGTCCTAGGTCCGCTCCTCTTTTCTCTCTACACAGCTCCTATTGGACAAACCATCAGCAGATTTGGCTTCCAGTACCATCTCTACGCTGATGACACCCAATTATATACCTCTTCCCGTGACATCACCCCTGCTCTAATACAGAACACCAGTTATTGTCTGTCCGCTGTCTCTAACATCATGTCCTCTCTCTATCTGAAACTGAATCTTTCTAAAACTGAGCTCCTTGTGTTCCCACCATCTACTAACCTCCCTAAACCTGATGTCTCCATCTCTGTGTGTGGCACTATCATAACTCCTAAGCAGCACGCCCGCTGTCTCGGGGTTATTTTTGACTCAGATCTTTCCTTTACTCCTCACATACAATCACTTTCACGCTCCTGTCATTTTCACCTCAAAAACATCTCCAGAATCCGCTCTTTTCTTACGGAGGAAACTGCCAAAACTCTCATTGTTGCTCTGATTCACTCTCGTCTTGACTACTGTAACTCATTACTAGTCGGTCTTCCCCTCACTAAACTCTCCCCTCTCCAATCTATCCTCAATGCAGCAGCCAGGCTCATCTTTATGACCAACCGCTACACCAACGCCTCTAATCTGTGCCAGTCACTGCACTGGTTGCCCATCCCCTTCCGAATAAAATTCAAACTTATTACTCTCACCCACAAAGCTCTCCACAGTGCTGCACCTCCTTACATCTCCTCCCTCATCTCTGTCTACCACCCTACTCGGACTCTACGTTCTGCCAACGACCTTAGATTAAAATCCTCCATAATCCGAACCTCCCACTCCCGTCTCCAAGATTTCTCTCGTGCTGCACCCGTCCTCTGGAATGTGCTACCCCAGACAATCAGATTAATTCCCAATATCCACAGTTTTAAACGTGCCCTGAAAACACATCTATTTAGACAGGCCTATAACATTCCCTAATCTGACTCCTTTCCATGGCCCTCCATTTAGATTAGTCATCAGAATAAGATTCCCTCACACTCCTTCTCTTCATGTCCGTCATACACGGATAGTGGCTGGTGACCGGCTCATGCAGCTTTATGTTACCACCGCATGTGTATAAAAATGGCCGGACTATTGTACAGAACAAACACTGTTACACTTTGTGTCTCCCTTATGTCCTCATAGATTGTAAGCTCTTGCGAGCAGGGTCCTCACTACCCAGGTTTGAATTGTAAATGAACTTTGTCACTATGTAATGTCTGATATTGTTTGTTTCATGTTCCCTCTAAATTGTAAAGTGCTGCGTAATATGTTGGCGCTATATAAATAAAGATTATTATTATTATTATTATTAGTACACAGGGGCAGAAATACCCCATTATTGTGCTGCTGTTAGGACTAAGGGAAAACAGATTAACGTTAGAAATCTTCGCTTATATTCACCTCTTAATAAAGGCCATCGCCAAAATAATTTTTCCTCCTAAGCTAGTGTTCTTGGTATTTATTTTGGAATGATAATTAGTTGGTTATGTAATTATGTTGTGTAATCCCATGGTAGCCCTTTTATGGCTCCATATACTGAGTCTTAATACGGCCATATATAAATAAGGTCTTAGACAGATTTTACATTCTGGAGTCTGAATAGACATGGTGAAAGCTACTGTTGGAGCTTCACTACTAGCCATATTTGTCATTTGACTTTCCAAAAAACAGAAGTAAAAAGATAGAAAAGAATAAACACATGGTAAGGAGACTCAATGGGTAAGGTTGCTTTTACACGTAGCGGTAGTTTGCCACACAGCCAAACCGCACACAGTTTTAGAGCAAATTTGTGTTTTGTTTTTTTATTACGTGGTTTTTAGAGGTAAAACGTGTTAAAAAGCTAATTGAAGAGCTATAATAATTCACTGTAAAAGCACTGTCATATAAAGATTCTGCAACAGTGTTTTAACCCCTTAAAGGACACAGCCAATTTGGGCCTTGAGGACAGAACAATATTTTTTATATTTCCCTCTTTGCATCCGACACTCATAAGTTTTTTGTTTTGTTTGTATGACGTAGTTGTATGAGATTTTGTTTTTTGCGCGACGAGTTGTACTTTATGTAGGTACCATTCTTTGGTACAAGTACATTATCGTTTAATTTATGTACATCTTTATTTTGGCGAAAATGGCGAAAATAAGCAGTTCCACTGCAGTTTTAATTATTTTTTATTTTTTTACACCATACACCGATCATCATAAATAATGTTATACATTTGTTGTTCAGGTTGTTACGGTCGTGGCGATACCAAATATGTCTCTATTATTCTATGTTTTGGGACTTATATTTAAAAAAGTTTATTTATTGTAAAAAATTTGTATTTCTGTGTATTTTTTTCCTTTTTTTTTATTTAACATGAATTTTTTTTTACATCAATTTAAAAAAAACAAAAACATTTTAATCCCATAAAGGGATTTTTCATTTTGATTTTCATTTTTTAACTGTAATGTACTGGCATATATCTATATGACAGTACATTAGCCTGTGTACTGATTGTACACAGGCAGTTGTTAGGGCACACCTCAGTATGCCCTAACAACAGGAAATATGTTCAGACAGCCCTGGGGTCCTTCGCCATACAAGTTATGGGCTTTGATCGTGTCACAGGGATTTTCTGTGACGCGATCAAAGGGCAGTCCCCACTCCTCTAATTTACTTTGAACACCGTGATCACTTACCTGCAAACGCTGATGCTGCTGCAGAATCAACTGTAGCCTCTGGTGCCGATGTGTCCTCGCTCGTCTGACACGATGCAGGACCTGTGAGTGACGTCACAGCGTGATCTGGCAGAAGCTGGGCGTTCTGAAGAGAAGTGGATGATACTTCTCATCAGAACGCCCAGCTAGTAAAAGTATTAAAAACGCCCCGATGTACGCACATAATACACGCCCACTTGGACTTTTGCAAGCCTCATTTGCATAACTACAAAAATGGTCATAACTTGGCCAAAAATGCTCGTTTTTTAATAATAAAAACGTTACTGTAATCTACATTGCAGCGCCTATCTGCTGCAATAGCAGATAGGGGTTGCAAAATCTGGTGACAGAGCCTCTTTAAGCACTTTTTATAGTCCAGCAGCATTCTGGGCTAATTATTGGCTAATGACAGCTGGACGCGTACTGGCCGTGCATGCCCAGGCGCACGCGCCCTGCGGGAAACAGTCCCAGAACCCGGAAGTGAGTGCCGGCGTCTAGCTGGAGGGAGATGTCGCCGAGAACACAGATGTCCATGGCTGAGGCAGTCAGAGGGTAAGTCTGAACGATGGTCCTCGGCCATAGACATTACAATATATATATGGAAAAGATAAAGAGAATCACCCGCCCCCATACCTCCCAACTTTCAAGTATCACAAAGAGGGACAACTTTTTTCTTTTAAGCCACGCTTTTGATTCTTCCAAATCCCCACCCATACACACCAGGTTCGAGCCCACACAGTATCATGTTCCCTTAGTGCCTCTCACACAATATAATGCCAAATACATGCCCCCATACAGTATAATGCCCTCTAGCCGTCACCATACAGTATAATGCCCCTATAGATGCCCCCATACAGTATAAAGCCAACATAGATGCCCCCACAGAGTATAATGCCCACAAAGATTCTCCCAGGCAATATAATGCCCACACAGATGCCCCAAAACAGTATAATCCCCACACAGATGCCCCCATGCAGTATAATGGCCAAACAAATTCCCCAATACAGCATAATACTGCAGGAGGAGCCCCTGACGTCAATGTCCATATATGGACAGTGACCTCAGGGGTTTCCTCTAGGAGCGGATTCCCTGGCCAGATCATCGGCAATGGGGATTCCGCTCAATCAGTAGCCACTGAGGTGACTTTTCATATATGGACAGTGACGTCAAGGGCTTCCCCCGAACATAACCCGGCCGCCCGGTTCAGCGAGACACCGCCCGGAATCTGGGACGATCCCACTGAATCTGGGAGGGCATATGCCCACCCCCATAAAATGTAAATGCTAATAGGTGTCACTATAGCAATATACAGGTCCTGTAATATGACACTACAGTGGGACCATCTACCTCAGGGGAGTGTTTCTTGTGGGACACTAATTGTAGTGCACACCAGGTTGCTAGGAGTAGGAAGGTCCTAATCTCCATGTTTATTTCATGTTCATTACATATTGCAGATGGATGTGTGTATAAAGAGTATAAACCCCTATCTTTTGTGTCCACTCCTAAATTATGCATTTACATGAAGTCTTGCCAAAGTAATATTAGCTCCCATTTTGAGACTCAAGAGTCAACTTTGCTAATGTTGCAAATAAAAATCTAATTGTTCTCAAAGCTTTTTTGTTTTACAATGGAATAAGATCGTTTCAGGGCAATAAAGCAACAGCCAAAAGGAGTATATAGACCTGTAAGGAACAACACGTGACAGTTTTTCATGGCCGGTTTGTATCAGCGAGTCTCCAAATTTTGATCCATTTCCCAGCCGTCTGAACGTTTTTAACGGCCGTTTTTCATCTATTTGCCATCCGTTTTTGACGCTGTTAAAAAAAAATAGATGAATTTCATTTATGAAGGATTTTTGGCCCAACCCCTGAAAACAACCACTATAAGGTGATATGATAATGTCCATGTAGAGCAGAGGTCTCAAACTGGACCGGGTAAGTGGGCCACATATAGAAAAAATGGGAAGTTGACGGGCCGCATTACTTTCAAATTTGATACAATACAAGATTATTGTTAATCAATTAATTATTTGATCTACTATAACACTATATTACTATAAGGGTATGTTCACACGCTGAGCCAAAAATGTCTGAAAATACGGAGCTGTTTTCAAGGGAAAACAGAACCTGATTTTCAGACGTTTTTTGAGCAACTCACGTTTTTCGCAGCGTTTTCTCGGCCGTTTTTTGAGCTGTTATCAATAGAGTCTATGAGAAAACGGCTCCAAAAACATCCCAAGAAGTGTCCTGCACTTCTTTTGACGAGGCTGTAATTTTACGCGTCGTCTTTTGACAGCTGTCAAACGACGACGCGTAAATGACAGGTTGTCTGCACAGTACGTCGGCAAACCCATTCAAATGAATGGGCAGATGTTTGCCGACGTATTGTAGCCTTATTTTCAGACGTAAAACGAGGAATAATACACCTCGTTTACGTCTGAAAATAGGTCATGTGAACCCAGCCTAATAATAATAATACATTACTATAATAATACCGCTAGGTTTAAAATTTGAGAGAATTCTCCACGTGCTTATTTCAACTATCCAGTTTTCCAGTTTAAGTGTCGCTAAATGCAGTCCGGCGGCTCAGTTGGCAGCATTTGGCAGACAGTGCCCTCTGTAGATAAAGCCACAGTGCCCTCTGTAGATAATGCCACAGTGCCCTCTGTAGATAATTCCACAGTGCCCTCTGTAGATAATGCCACAGTGCCCACTGTAGATAATGCAACACACCCCTAGATAATGCCACAGTGTCCTCTGCAGATACTGCCACACACCCACTTGTAGATGCTGCCACAGTGCCCTCTGTAAATGCTGCCACAGTGCCCTCGGTAGATGCTGCCACAGTGCCTTCTGTAGATGCTGCCACAGTGCCCTCTGTAGATGCTGCCACAGTGCCCTCCGTAGATGCTGCCACAGTGCCCTCCGTAGATGCTGCCACAGTGCCCTCCGTAGATGCTGCCACAGTGCCCTCCGCAGATGCTGTCACAGTGCCGTCCGCAGATGCTGCCACAGTGCCCTCCGCAGATAATGCCACACACACCCCAAGTAGATAGCTCCATTGGCGCTCCCTCTAGGAGTGGAATCCCCAGCCAGAGCGTTGCTGACGCTTTGGCTGGTGGTTCCTCTGCTGTTGGAGCCCCTGACGTCACTGTCTATACATTGTGACGTCAGGGGAATCTCCTGGACGGGAATGTGATATCAGGGGCAACCCCAGAGCTGGAGTCCCGGGCAGAGCTCTAGTAGGCTCTTTCCTGGACTCCAGCTGTGCTCCTGACATCACTGGGACTCCTGCTCTGGGGATGCCCCTGACATCACTGTCGATGTATGGACAGCGATGTCAGGGGATTCCCCAGAGTCCCGGAGCAGAGTCTATACTAGCGCTCTGCTCTGGACTCCGCTCTGGGAAAGACCCAGACATCGCTGTTCATATGTGGACAGCGATGTCAGGGAATTCCACAGAGTATCGGAGCAGAGCCTGTACTAGCGGCTCTGTGTCCCGCGGGCCGCAGATGACTACCCCAGGGGCCGCATGTGAGACCCCTGATGTAGGGAGTGCCACACAGTGCCCTTAGAGACAGTGCCACATATTACCAATGTAGATAGTGCCACACAGTGCCCATGTATTTTGTGAAGACAGACATATTTGGTATTTATGAACTTCATACATCTTGAACTTTTTTTTTTTGGAGTAGTGCGTTTCGGGCTTTACGTGAGTCAGGCTAAACATGACTTTGTACGCATTTTTTATATGATGATACGCTTTGATGTAAAAAGACACCCGTGAGTGTTTCGTTATGGGGGGCATTTTTAAAATGTGAAATGTGCCTACTTTCATAAAATATATGGATATGGAGGTATAATATGATTTTTTTACTTTTAGAATTCCAGTTTTATTTGTGTATGTAAAAAGTGTAAAAATTAGAGACCACACATGCTTTTTGTGTTAAAACCATGCCTACTACTACCGGTGTACATTAACACCTTATGTGTGATGGGATGTGGCTATGAATTTTGGATGAACTTATAAAGAAGAGGCCGCACTGCCGCCTAAAAGAAAGTAAGGGGAGGCCTCCATGACAGGTATAGCAGAGAGTAGGGTTAACAGAATATTGCTGGGTTCACAGAGTGGTCAAGAGGGGGGGGGTGTAGAGAGTGGTTGTGGTTTTGTTTTTTAGATGTAGGGAGGAGTAAGTAGGATGGACCTGTCAGCGTTTGCTTTCCCGCTGTTCTCTCATTGCGAGGGAAGCAGCGGGAAAAGCAACATCAATTTAATAATCAGTTCACAGTAGTTACTTGTAGTAGTTGAATGGCGTCTGTGGATCGCCTTTTTGAGCGGCTCCATCCTTTTGCTGCATAGCGGGCTCTTAGCTGGCTGGAGGAGCAGGTAACAGCTCTCATGTGCTCACCTGCTGCTTCCGAAGTGTTGCCCAGGTGCTCCCGGTGTGCTGTTACAGGCGTCGGACGCAACACTTTACCTTCTCCCGGCCCTCCCTCCACTTCCAGCAGCATGGAGACAGGAGCGCAGCTACTCCCGGGCAGTTCTCCCCCTTGTAGTGCTGCTCCAGACTTAGATAGGGCAGCGGTCAGTGCGGCCAGTGTGCCTCGCCAGCCACAGCGCTCTTGCCCGCCGGCGAGATTGAGCCTGGATCTAATCCTGCTGGTCAGGCACCGCAGGAGGAGCCCCTCTAGGGACGCTGCAGGCCAGACCTCGGTGGGAAACACCCCCCTCTGAGGCCGCATCCTGGCAGGAATCCTCAGCCGCGGCGGGGCTCGGTGGTCAACAGGGGATGACGTGCTAAATTCCCAATCACTCCCCATCCTTCCGGCTCCAGGCCTAGTGTTATGTCGTCGGCAGCCCCGCCTGGTGATGTCCCGGCCGGTGTGTTTGCTTCTTCACAATGTGGACCCTCAGGACATAGAGGAGCAGCGTTAGCCCGCAGTGTGCGGTCTGATTTCTGGGTTCCTTCTGGCGGGCAGCAGGTCGCTGGTTCATCCATCTTCCCCAACCCATCCACCAGCGTAACCCGTCCCAGGTTGGGACCATCGCCATCAGTGGCGATGGCTATGGCCGAATTGGAAGATGGCGAATTGGAGGAGTTTTTTCATGGTCAAGCTGTTCCGACTGGCGGGTTTACAGCACCTGAACAGTACGGTGAGTTTGTTTCACCTTCTATGCCGTATCATGCTATTTTAATGTCGGGTGTCATGGCGGGTGGTTTAGCTAGCGTGACTTCGTCGGGTTCTGCTAACGTGGCTTCACAGGCGAGCGCAGAGCACCAGGGGTTGGCAGATTTAGTGGGTTGCTTGAGCGAGTTAGTCGGGCGATTAGACAGGGCTCCTGCTCCTGTCACTACAGTTATGTCCCTGGTGGTAGTTTGGGAAGGTCCGGGGGCGGGTCTGGGAAGTACACAGGTTCCCCATCATTCTGTCCAATCTGTTGTGGTTGCGGTATCGGTCCAGGCTGATTCGCGGAAAGACGGGGATAGGATCCGTTTGGACGATCGGGATCACGGCGAGGTTTATGTATATTTCAAGGCCCCTTTGGGGGCCCACCTTAAGCAGGTAGTATGCAAGCGCATATGGAAAGATGAGTATATGGACATTTTTTCTCTCCTGCCGCTTGCAAAGTTTAACTTGGACAAAGGCAAGCGAAATGAGAGTAAAAAGGAGGAAGAGGAACGGCGGCGGTATAGGCTTATTCTGCAGACGTTCGTAAATTGGCTCCAGGCCTTTGCTATTTTGGCCATCGTAATCAGGGAAAAGGCGCCGGAAAATTGCTTGGCGCTTTTCTGTTACCTACATTTGATCGGTGAAGCTCACCGGGCGTATGGCCGTCAGGCGTGGTTGCATTATGACGTCCATCGATACGGTGGCATCAAAAAGATATGGCCTTGTGGTTACAGGTGAGCGCTCCAGTGAAGCAGGGTCAGTCCTTTCCAGGGATCGGCGGTTCGTCCGGTCAGCCCAGTCAGTCCGGCCAGCGTTCAAGTTCCAAACTTGGTTTTTGCTGGCAATTTAATGACGGCCAGTGCAACTTCGGTTCCACTAGAAAATTTAAGCCCGTCTGTTCACACTGCAACGGGCCCTCCCACGGTGCTTTAAAATGCTTGCGTAAAACGATCGGGAACCCAGCCCGGTTCTGCTAGTCAAGGGAGTGACGCCAGTGAGGTTGGCAAGGATGGCCCCTTATCTAAATGATTATTCTGATAGGGACACGGCTAAATTGATTTATGAAGGGTTTAGTTTTGGTTTCGTTATTCCCGCTCCCCCACATGTAGTCCCAGTTACCCGGTGGAACCTTCAGTCTGCTTACCAGCATTCCGAAGTGGTTTCCTCTAAACTTAACAAAGAGGTATGGTAGGCTGGTATGGCAGGCCCCTTCCTTGCCCCCTGGTGGGGAATCCGATAGTTTTCCCTCTGGGCATCGTGCCAAAGTGGGAGCCCAACATATTTTGCTTGATCCAACATTTATCTTTCCCAAAAGGGTCGGCGGTGAACGACGGTATTGATCCTGAGTTGTGTTCCGTAGTTTATACATCATTTGATAAAGCGGTTGGTTTGGTTAGGCATGTAGGGTGTGGGGCTCTTTTGGCAAAAACTGATATAGAAGCGGCGGATCATCTTTGGGAGCTGGTTTCCATTCAGTAGGCAGGTTAATTGAGAGGTCTTTGGCAGGGTCATCATGGGTCGCTTACTCTGCCAGTTGGCGTCAGTAGGAGAATTGGGTAAGACGCTTAGGCGATGTCCGTACGGATCGTGACAGGTTGGTCTCCCTCTTGTATTGGTTAGGGGAGGCTTACGAGGTGGGCTATTCTGCGGCTAAAGTTAATACCGTGTTTCCCCGATAGTAAGACACCCCCGATTGTAAGACGTATCGGGGGTTTCAGGGGGGTCGGCTAATATAAGCCGTACCCCGAAAGTAAGACATATGTCTTACTTTCGGGGAAACACGGGGGTATTGCGGCCTCCTGCCCACTTCCGCGCCGCCCCCCTCTCCATACGTCACCGCGCCGTCCCCTGCACTTGCTCCTGCTGCAACTGCCGGAATCGAAGCGCTCGCCGATTCCGGCAGTTTAACCCATTAAATGCCGCTGTCAATAGTGACAGCGGCATTTAATGTGTTTGACAGAGGGGGGAGCTCCCTCTGTCACCCGATCGGCGCCCCCGCAAACAAATCGCGGGTCGCCGTCGGGTTTCCATGACAGCCGGGGGTCTAACAAAGACCCCCAGGTCTGCCTTCAGCATCTGCCTGTTAGGCGATGCCGGAGGCATGACCTAATAGGTTGCCTGTCAGTTTTACACTGACAGGCAATAATGCTTCGGTATACTAAGTATACCAAAGCATTATATATGCGATCGGCACATCGCATAGTGAAGTCCCCTGGTGGGACTAAAAAAAAAAATGTAAAACAGTTAAATAAAGTTTGTGAAAAAAAAAAAAAAATAAATTCGACAATTTTTTTACAATATAAGACATACCCCGAAAGTAAGACATAGTGGGGCTTTTGGGGATAAAAAGAAAGTAAGACACTGTCTTACTTTCGGGGAAACACGGTAGTTTTGTCTCTGCGTTAGCTTTTGGGTTTAAATTGTGGGGTTTAATGGACGTAACTAAGGATTTTATGGTGAGATAAGCGTTAAAAGGTTTACATCGGGGCAGGGCGGAGTTGGATCACAGGCGGCCTGTTTCTTTTTCCCTCCTTTGCTCGCTCGGGACAGCTGTAAATATATTGTGCTGTTCGCGCTTTAAGGTAAAGTTGTTCCAGCTTGCTTTTTCTCTGGCGTTTTTTGGAGCTCTCCGGCTGGGCGAGCTGGTCTCTCCAAGTACTTCCCGGGTGAGGGGCCTTCAACAGGACGATGTTGAATTATATGAGGATAGACTGGAATTTTTATTGCGTCGGTCAAAAATGGATCAACTTGGTCGGGCTAAGCATATAGTTTTGTTCTCTCTTCCAGGGGTGGCGGTTTGCCCGGTGCGATGTATGTGCAACTTCAGGCCCCCCCGGGTAGCTTGTCAGATGCACCCTTGCTGCGTCACGAGGACGGTACTTTTCTTTCTAGATTCCAGTTTTGTGCAGTGTTTAAGAAGGGTTTGTCGGAGGCGGGGGTTAGCTCTGAAGGTTATTCTTCACATTCATTCTGCATCGGTGCGGCGCAAGAGGCGGTGCGCTGGGGATTGGACGAGGTGGGAGTTTGACGCATTGGGAGGTGGGAATCCAACAGGTTTAGGTCTTATGTTCAGCCCCATTTTTTATAATTGATGCCCTGTCAATTGTATTTTATATGTTGTGCGGCGGTGGGTTATGAGTTGTGGTCATGGTGTGTTTGCTTATGAATGTGCGTGTATGTTTTTCTTTCATTTCAGCTTCCCGCCCTTGTCTGGTGTGGATTTTGGGGCATTCATTTGTTCAATGGGGCGCCCTGAGGGTGGAGATATCCGCCCGGACGGCCGCCAACTGAGGATCCCGCAGGTCGACGCAGTACTGCATTGGCTGGGATTCCGAGGTTTGCTATGGGTTAGTTGGGTCTTGCTGGAGTTCCACACGTATTCACAGTTAGACCAGGTTTCTGAGATCCTGGTCTTGCATGTTGGCAGGAACGACTTGGGTGTCCGCCCATTTCGTGAGCTGGTACGGGACATTAGGCATGACCTACTCTGTTTGTGCGCTTCACACCCAGGCCTGGTAGTGGTGTGGTCTGACATTGTTCACAGGAAGCACTGGCGTTTCGCTCGGTCTGCTGAATGGATTAACAAGGCCCGTATAAAGGTTTCTGTTTTTGTAGCCAGGAACGGGGGTGTTTTTTCGTCCGCCATAGAGTCAGAGTCTGGCGAGGGTAATTTTTGGAGAGGTGATGGAGAACACCTCAAGGAGGTTGGTATGGATTTGTGAAGTTTGGCCCTGGCAGAGGGGATCGAAAGAGCAGTGGTTGTTTGGAGGGATTCACATGTTTGAGGTGGTCAAGGGCCTGTTTCACTGTGGCGGGGGGAGTCCTTGAGGCTGGTCAGTACTAACTGGAGGGGGGGTCGCATTGGGGGTATACGTCCTCCAAAAAGGAATGATAGTGGAAGACTTTTTAGGGTGTTATCCCTTTGAAGTGGGTTTCTGGTCAGAGCTAAGTTTAGAGGTGAGCGGTGACTCCGAGCCGGGTTACGGCTAGAGGCAAAAAAGGTGGTGGTTGCAGATGGCTAACTCAATAAAACAAAAAAATAACTTCAAGGACTTCCCGTCTTAGTGTATGTTACTCATGTTTATTTACGTGTTATTTATTATTTATGTTTATTGATATACTGACCCACGTAGGGTCAGGTGAATTTTTGGGAGGAATTCTATTGTGGAGAATTCCCTATGTTTAATATAGATGTTTTGGATAAACGTACAATTTTCATGTTATTTAAATAAATAAACGGCTGCTGTTGCCATTGCAATCCAACCTCGTTTCCTTTGTGTGTTTTCTCGGAATTAAATGGCTAGTAATTAGGTAAGTGGGACATCAACACACGACTCTACTTAAGAAGGACATGGACTTCTGTTTATATACGGCATCCAATATAAACAAGCAGAGCTGAAGGGAGGACAGAACAAGATCCTGATCCTCTAAAAGACAAGAGGGGGGTCTGAGACTCCCATTATGCAGCTAAGCTACAATCGCTAATCTTTACTTATCCTACAAGAGCAAAGATAAAACACAATCAACATTGCTGTGTGTGCGGTAGTGGTGCATTCATGTGCCACCCTACTAAGTCCGGTGCACATTTGGTACTGCCACCAAATTGAACTCGGAGTTCACTGAATGTCGTACATTTCCAGGACTTCATAGTGATCATTCCTGAGTCACTGCTTACAAAATACTAAAGTACCATAACCATAACTTGTGTGAGACTGTTTTTATACAGAGAAGATGATTGAGCAACTATTGCTGAGATGAGTGTGACTATTGTGACCCTTCCATGCCCTGTTATTGAAGTTAACAAGATGCAGTTAGTCAGATGTACAGTCAACGTGCCTCTTTGTACACCATATCAGCTGCCTCCTTGTATAACATCTGACTAGCAATGAGCATGAAAAGCCACTTTATAATATTTTTTATTTACAAATAAGTAATTTTTTCTGTCATAGCTGTTTTACCTTTCTTCTGATTTCTGTGTGTTTATAAATTATAATAAAACATTTTCATGCCCCATCCGCATATTACGCACTACTGGACCTTGAATATACTATATACACTCCTCAACATTAAAATTGCTACACCTAGAAAGAAAAGCTATAGATTGTGGAAATCACAGAATCGATAGAAATGTTAAAGACCTCTCTATGGCATTGCCCACGTGGTCTTCAGACCGATCTCTGGCTAGCATTGCGTCCGAGACAAAAGTGGGAAGAGTAGAGAGCTCCATTCCAGCCCCTACTATTGCTGTCTTTGTGTGCACCATGATAGCTTTTGAGGGCGGTGGCGTGTGGTCAATGGAACACCTGTGTAACATCCACGGCCCGTCATTTCCACTCACACCTCGGCGACCGCAGACTCCCGAGTGCTGGCCGGCATCTCCTTCCTAGGAGACGCCAGCGCTAACCTCTAGGGTGCGCATGCGCGCTCGTTCCCGGCCTTATATGGCCTGCGAGCGCACATGAAAAATATCACGAATCAGCCCTAATCACCCTGGACTATAAAAAGGGCTCTGCCCTTTCACTCCTTTCCTGAGCATTATTGTGTATTCCCATGTTAGTCTTAGCAAATGGTTCCTTAGTGTTATCCTGTTCCCAGTGTTCACGTGCCCTGCTACCTGTGTCCACTGCTGTGTTTGTTCCTGAGCCTTATCGAGTGTTGGAGTCGTGTTGTGCCACCTGTCACGCCTGCTGTCTTACACCACGTCTGGTGACATCTGCCACTCCTGATATCCTCCGCCACATGTTGCATCACCTGCCGTCAAAGTTCCATCTGTGACTTAGCCGCTGCTACTGTCTGGACCATTACAGGTACTCTTGTGCTTGGACTTTGTATAGACTTGGTACACTGTTGTTTGGCCAGCTGCTACTCCGCTATGGCGAAGAGGCCTAGTGGGTCCACATACCCACGGATCATGACAACCTGTAGTTTAACGTCTGGCTCGTAGCCCAATGTCGTACAAATGCCTTCTGATAGTTTGTGTCGACACTGGTTTGCCGTCCTAGGCTTGGGATGTGATGTTCAATTTCACGTGCAGTACAGAATGGATCACTACGCACCATTCTTCCAATCAAACCATCCGTCGGTACAGAGGTTCACCTCTGCGCACCCCTTCCTCTCATTCATGTTCATTGTGCAGCAGCCCGATGGGGATGAGGGAAAGTGCAGAGACCAATGTTGGGAGTTGTAGTACTCACGGTGGCTGTAGTCCTCTCCCACTCCTGCGGATGTGGCACAGTGAAGGAGGGGGATCTGCATCATGTATGGGTGGTAGTTGTTGATTCCCCCTGGGGCACACCCTGTGGTGCTGTCTCCTGGTGGATGGGATACGAGGTGCCCTTGTTGTTAGTGGGTGCAGTGCAGATTAACACGCAGGAGACGTTGATGTAACTTGGTAAAATAATAACTCACAGTTTCTTTACTGGAAGATTGCAGGCAACAGCTTGGTTCCACATATAAGTTATTATCCAGCTGGGGCAGGTGGTATAAGACAGGCTGAGACAGTTTCCTATCTGCAAGCAGCAAAATTAACTTTCTTCTCTCTTGCTTTCCTTCACTTTAAGGCTGGATTCATACGAGGTCATTACGTCCGTAATTGACGGACGTATTTCGGCCGTAAGTCCCGGACCGAGCACAGTGCAGGGAGCCGGGCTCCTAGCATCATAGTTATGTACGATGCTAGGAGTCCCTGCCTCACTGCCGGACAACTGTCCTGTACTGTAATCATGTTTTCAGTACGGGACAGTTGTCCGGCAGCGAGGCAGGGACTCCTAGCATCGTACATAAGTATGATGCTAGGAGCCCGGCTCCCTGCAGTGTGTTCGGTCCGGGACTTGCGGCCAAAATACGTCCGTCAATTACGGACGTAATGACCTCGTGTGAATCCATCCTAACCGGTTAAGGACTAGGCTGTTTTACAGCTAAATGACGAGAGCAAATTTCAAAATTTTGCTATGCGCTTCTTTAGATGACTATAACTCTGAAGGTGAATAAAGTTCATCTTTGAATTCTACACTCTTTTTAAAGGACAGATAGGGCTTTGTTTTAGTGGCATTTGTCAGTATATATAATTTTTATTTTTTTCTCTAAAGTGGGCAAATTTGGGAAAAATGCAAGAATTTAGCAATTGCGTCAGTTTATGCTAGCACACACAGTATAGACCACGGACAAAATTCATCTCCTTTCACATTCTTCCACTTCTCCCGTGCATGGGGATACCAAATATGTGTGCCTTATTCACTGTGCGGGCATGTGCCAGGGCTTGGCATAAAAGGAGGCTTTTTGGTCTTTTCGGTCCAGGAATTTTGCATTTGATTTTATAGCAGCATACTGTTTTCTTGGGGGCGTAATGCTGCTGAAACATTAGAAACACCCCATAAATGACTTCATTCACACAAGTAGACCCCACAAGGTCTCCTTCAAGGGGTTTATCATATTTTTAGAAAGTCCAGTTTTCTTCTGAAAGTTTCTTGAATAAGATGGAACAAAATAAAATTAGCTTTTTTTTAGCAAATGCATCAGTTTATGCTAGCATTTTTCACACATAGAATGGACCACAGCCAAAATTCATCCCATTTCACATTCTTCCACTTCTCCCGTGCATGGGGATACCAAATATGTGTGCTTTATTCACGGCATGTGCCAGGGCTTGGCATAAAATGAGGCTTTTTGGCCTTTTCGGTCCAGGAATTCTGCACTTGACTTAATAGCAGCATGCTGTTTCCTGGGGGGCCTAATGCTGCTGAAAGATTAGAATCACCCCATAAATTACTTCATTCACACAAGTAGACCCCACAAGGTTTTCTTCAAGGGGTTTATCATATTTTTAGACAGTCCAGTTTTCTTCTGAAAGTTTCATGAATAAGATGGTACAAAATAAAATTAGCTTTTTTTTAGCAAATGTGTCAGTTTATGCTAGCATTTTTCACACACAGTATAGACCACGGACAAAATTCATCTCCTTTCACATTCTACCACTTCTCCTGTGCATGGGGATACCAAATATGTGTGTCTTATTTATCACATAGAGATGTAGGAGGGCGGACGATAGAAGAAGCTTATTTCACAAATCGCCTTTTTTCAAAGCTGGTTTTACAAAACTCAACAGAGTTTCTATAACACTTCCAAAATATCTGCTCTTGAAACAGAGTGTAATGTCGGGGTAGGGAGCCGGAATTGCAGGGGAACAAACAGCTTGTTCTCAGGAAGGTTCCCGGGAGCTGAACCTTGATCAGCCGCAATTTCAGAGACTAAATCAGAATCAATAGAGGAAATTATTATACCTGGAGGCAAAATACAAGCAGGATCTTCCTCCAAAGGAGGGCTGGCCATGAAGCTACGCGACAGTGCATCAGCCTTAATATTTTTAGACTCAGCCCTATAGGTGACCAAAAAGTTGAATCTGGTAAAAAATAACGCCCATCGAGCTTGTCTCGGGTTTAGCCTCCGGGCAGATTCTAGGAAAACCAGATTCTTGTGGTCGGTAAGGACCGTTACCTGGTGCCTAGCCCCCTCCAGGAAGTGGCGCCACTTTTCAAATGCCCATTTAATGGCTAAGAGTTCGCGGTTGCCAATATCATATTTACTCTCAGTGGGCGAAAACTTCTTGGAGAAGTAAGCACAGGGGCGAAGATGGGTGAGGGACCTGGTACCCTGGGACAAGACAGCCCCCACTCCCACCTCGGACGCGTCAACCTCCACGATAAATGGCTCCATTTGGTTGGGCTGAACCAGCACTGGGGCCGAGATAAAGCACTTCTTAAGGACCTCAAAAGCCTGGACAGCCTCAGGAGGCCAGTGGAGGAGATCAGCACCTTTGCGAGTGAAATCCGTACGAGGCTTAGCGATGACCGAGAAGTTAGCAATAAATCTCCTGTAATAATTAGCGAACCCCAGGAAGCACTGTAACGCCTTCAGGGAGGCAGGTTGGACCCATTCCGCCACAGCCTGGACCTTGGCAGGGTCCATGCGGAATTCATGAGGAGTGAGGATTTGACCCAAAAACGGTATCTCCTGCACACCAAACACACATTTTTCGGTCTTAGCAAACAGTTTGTTTTCCCGAAGGGCCTGGAGCACCTTCCTGACATGCTCAATGTGGGAGGACCAGTCCTTGGAAAACACAAGTATGTCATCAAGGTACACTAAAAGAAAAAAAACCCCAGGTAGTTTCTTAAAGCCTCATTTATGAAATTCTGGAAGACCGCGGGAGCATTACACAACCCAAAGGGCATGACGAGGTATTCAAAATGACCTTCGGGCGTGCTAAATGCAGTCTTCCACTCATCCCCCTCTTTAATGCGGATAAGGTTATAAGCCCCTCGTAGATCAAACTTAGAGAACCATTGGGCCCCCTGAACCTGATTGAAGAGATCAGGAATCAAAGGAAGGGGATACTGGTTCCTTACAGTGACCTTATTCAAGTTTCGGTAGTCAATGCATGGCCTAAGGCCACCATCCTTCTTCCCTACGAAGCCAGCACCTACCGGAGAAGTAGAGGGGCGAATGTAACCCTTGGCCAGGCATTCCTGGATATACTCTCTCATGGCTTCACGTTCGGGACAAGAGAGATTAAATATCCTACCCTTAGGGAGCTTAGCTCCTGGTACCAAATCAATTGCGCAATCGTATTCTCTATGAGGTGGTAACACTTCGGAGGCCTCTTTAGAGAAAACATCAGCGAAGTCCTGAACAAACTCAGGTAGAGTGTTCACCTCCTCAGGGAGAGAAATAGAATTAACAGAAAAACATTACGTCATGCATTCATTACCCCATTTGGTAAGATCCCCAGTATTCTAGTCAAACGTGGGATTATGCAACTGCAACCAGGGAAGGCCTAAAACCAAATCGGACGATAATCCCTGCATCACCAGTACAGAGCACTGCTCCAAATTCATGGAGCCAACAAGGAGTTCAAAAACAGGGGTATGCTGTGTAAAATAACCATTAGCAAGAGGAGTGGAGTCGATATCCACTACCGGGACAGGTTTAGGCAAATCAATCAATGGCATCGCTAGAGACATAGCAAATTCCACAGACATACTATTAGCAGAAGACCCTGAATCCACGAAGGCACTGCCGGTAGCAGACCTACCACCAAAAGAGACCTGAAAGGGAAGCAAGATTTTATATTATGTTTCATATTTACGGGAAATACCTGTGCGCCCAAGTGACCTCCCCGATGGTCACTTAGGCGTGGAAGTTCTTCCGGCTGCTTATTCTTACGCCTAGGACAGTTGCTCACTTGATGCTTGTCATCCCCACAGTAGAAGCAGAGACCATTCTTCTTGCGGAACTCTCTACGTTGTTGGGAGGACACGGAGGCCCCGAGTTGCATAGGTACCTCCGAGTCTTCCGTGGGAGAACGAAGCAACGGAACCTCGGGAGGCATCATGGGGGAGTCAGAGGAGAAAACACAAACACATTCCAGTCGTCGTTCCCTGAGACGTCGGTCAAGTCGTACTGCTAAAGCCATAACCTGATCTAGGGAGTCAGAAGAGGGATAGCTAACTAGCAGGTCTTTCAGGGCGTTCGACAGACCCAATCTAAACTGGCACCTTAAGGCAGGGTCATTCCACCGAGAAGCTACGCACCACTTCCTAAAGTCAGAACAATACTCCTCAACAGGTCTCTTACCCTGACGTAAGGTCACCAGCTGACTCTCGGCAAAGGCAGTCTTGTCAGTCTCGTCATAAATGAGCCCGAGAGCAGAAAAGAAAAGATCAACGGAGGAAAGTTCAGGGGCGTCAGGAGCCAAGGAGAAGGCCCATTCTTGGGGCCCGTCCAGAAGCCAGGACATAATTATACCCACCCGCTGGCTCTCAGAACCAGAGGAGTGGAACTTTAAGCGAAAATAGAGCCTACAACTCTCCCGAAAGGAGAAAAAAGTCTTCCGGTCCCCTGAGAACCGGTCAGGCAACTTGAGGTGGGGTTCAAGAGGTGAGGGGCACTAACAGGATAGCATCAGGCTGGTTGTCCCTCTGAGCCAGGGCCTGGACCTGTAGGGAGAGGCCCTGCATTTGCTGAGCCAGGGTCTCAAGGGGGTCCATAGTAGTGTCAGGGACCAGGGTAGACTAGGTATATGGGCTTGTGATTATGTAATGTCGGGGTAGGGAGACAGACAAGTGAGCCCTAATCTAGCCGCCACTCAGTCCCTGCCTACTTGCAAAGACCCGCCCTAGTCGACGGGGTACAACTGGGCGATGGTCCCTACACTCAATAGGTGCACGACAGACAAACAGACAAGGGTACAAAGAAGCCAGGGAAATGGGGAAGTTGCCCACGGGGACACCGTGAGCAACAAGCGAAGTGAACGAGCCGAGTCAAACCATGAGATGAGCGCGGTACAAAAACGCAGAGCAGAAGAGTGGTCAGTAAAGCCAAGGTCAAACACAAGCAGAGGATCAGTAGTTCAAGAAGCTGCAGCAGGGCCAGGAAACCAGCAGAGAAGAATCACAAGCAAAAGAGGGACAGGAAAGGCAGGTATAAATAGACAGAGGGCGGGAGCTAGCTCTGTCTGGCCAGGCTGTGATAGGCTCTCCCACTCCTAAGCCCGCCATCCTGGGTGGTGGAAGATGGAGTCAGTCTCACAGACATAGAAGCAGGTGCAGACTGATTACCTATGGGCGTCGACACAGAAGTGGGGTCTGGCAGATTCTTTACACAGAGATCCCAAAATATTCATCTAGGGGTATAATGGGAATTTATTTTTTGGGGTTTTCTAAAATAAGAAATTGCAGGTTTATGCAAATGGATCTCTCCAGCAGATGAACTTTAGAAAATATGCAAACATGACATCCACCCCCCACCCATTCCCTCCCTCACCCTTGGAGTAAAATCAGGGGGAAAATAAAAATGTAATGTAGGGCAAATATATTTTCAACAAATTAACTAAAATCTAATAATTCAGAACAGTGTGGTATTTTTTAAAACATGGCTCAATGCACAGGCTTGGTTGCGAGGGACATGATGGACAGAAATATCGGGAATCTTTGCGGTGCCCGTCTTTTCTGCAGACGCGGCACTTTTTCTGGGGGTTGCTTCTAGTTGGTGTTGGGGGAATCCGAGTGATGAAATGTCTTTCAGTCAGTCGCGTGACATCCTCAGACTGGGAGCATTTTCTGGTGTCCTGAACATCAAAAATGAGGCCTTCAATAATTTTCTCCTGGAAATCCAGGTATGTGTCTCTGCCTCGTTTTTTTTTATAGAGCACAAATGAGTTGTGGATTGCCACCTGTAGAAGATAAATGACCACTTTTTTGTACCAGGTTTTTGTTTTGTATTTTACTAAATAGGGCTGTAAAACCTGGTCGCTTAAATCCACCCCCCCCCCCCATGTACTTGTTATATTCGGGCACGTTCACTGGTTTGTGCTTGTCCGATGTTGTCCCCCTTTCCCTCACTGCCACTGTTCCTGCGGTATGAATCGTGCTTAGCACATATACATCTTTGCGATCCCTGTACTTGACCGCCAGCAATTCCTCAGATGCATAAGCACAGGAGTCCCCCTTTACCATGTGCTTCCCCACTAATTGCTGCGGAAAACCAATTCGGTTTTTGCGCATGGTACCACATGCCCCAGTCCTTGCAGCATGCAAATGCCTAAACAGGGGCACACTCGAATAAAAATTATCACAGTACAGGTGGTACCCCTTGTGAAGCAGAGGCTGCATTATCTCCCACACAATCTTACTGCTGGTGGAAAGATCAGGGGGCATCCAGGAACATTTATTGAGCAGTCCCGCCCTTCATAAATCCTGAAGGCGGTGGTATATCCTGACCCGCTTTCACACAATTTGTAGAGCTTAACGCCATATCTTGCCCTTTTGGAAGGTAGATATTGGCGAAAAGCTAAGTCTTCCATGAAAGTTGAGGAGGGATTCGTCCACGCTTACATTCTGCTCAGGGGTGTAGAGTTGCAGGAATAAATTATTGAGGGAATTTAGTAGCGGTCTTATTTTGAACAACCGATCACGGTTTGCATCGGTACTTGGGGGGGCCTGTGCGTTGTCATTGAAGTGGAGAAACCTCATTATTGTCTCATAACGAGACCTGGGCATTACTGCAGAATACACTGGGATTGCTTGGGCGGGTCTTGTTGACAAGTAAGACCTAATGGAGGGCTTTTTGACAATACCTATATTTAGGGTGAGCCCCAAAAAAAATTGAATTCCTGCAAATTGGTGGGCGTCCAATCTCTGGCATGGGTGGATGAAGGTTTCTGCCTTATATACTGAGCGGCATATAAATTTGTTTCATGGACAATTATATTTAGGAGGTCGTCTGGCATAAATAAATGGAAGTAATCCATTTCGACAACATTTGTATTGTCCACGGTTATGCCAGGAGTGGCAGTAAATCCGTGGATTCTAGGCCCAAAAGATGGGGCAGGTGCCCATACAAGAGCCTGAACTGGAGGGACCAGGCTGTCCCTTGCTACAGCGCTACTAGGCCCTGTGCTTCCATGTTCTGCAGTTTCAACTGCATCAGGGACAACGACCCCTGAAGATGAACCTGAAGTGACGCTACCATCGTCACTGCCCAAAACAGGTTCCATCTCTGACGCCATCTCTGATGTCGTCTCAGACTCAGACCACAGCATGGCGTATGCCTACTCAGTGCTAAAGAACTTCCTCGCCATAACGTCACCAACACTAACTAAACAAACGTTTTTTTTTTATAAACACACAAACTTACTGGTATATACACTTCGTTCCAAATTATTATGCAAATGTTATTTGTCGCTGATTTTCCTAAATAGTCGATGCAAATGACAGTTAGTATAATCTTCAAGCCATCAACCGTTGGAGTATAATGTGAATTTTATTGAACAAATCTAATGATAACAGATTTTTTTTTAGAAGTAAAAAACTCAAAATGCCCTGTTTCAAATTATTATGCACAACAGAGATCAAAACATTTTAAAGGTTGTAAAGAGAACTAAAATGGTAATTTGTTGAATTTGCAGCATCAGGAGGTCATATGTACAGAAATCAAAAGCTTTCAATAAAAAAAAACTTAGCAGGCCAAGTTACATGTTAACATAGGACCCCTTCTTTGATATCACCTTCACAATTCTTGCATCCATTGAATTTGTGAGTATTTGGACAGTTTCTGCTTGAATATCTTTGCAGGATGTCAGACTAGCCTTCCAGAGCTTCTGTTTTGATGTGAACTGCCTCCCACCCTCATAGATATTTTGCTTGAGGATGCTCCAAAGGTGCTCAATAGGTTTGAGGTCAGGGGAACATGGGGGCCACACCATGAGTTTCTCTCCTTTTATGCCCATAGCAGCCAATGACACAGAGGTATTCTTTGCAGCATGGGATGGTGCATTGTCATGCATGAAGATAATTTTGCTACGGAAGGCACGGTTCTTCTTTTTGTACCACGGAAGAAAGTGGTCAGACATAAACTCTACGTACTTTGCAGAGGTCATTTTCACACCGTCAGGGACCCTAAAGGGGCCTACCAGCTCTCTCCCCATGATTCCAGCCCAAAAGATGACTCCACCACCTCCTTGCTGACGTCGCAGCCTTGTTGGGACATGGTGGCCATTCACCAACCATCCACTACTCCATCCATCTGGACCATCCAGGGTTGCATGGCACTCATCAGTAAACAACACGGTTTGAAAATTAGTCTTCATGTATTTCTGAGCCCACTGCAACCGTTTCTGCTTGTGATTATTGTTTAGGGGTGGCCGAATAATAGCTTTATGCACACTTGCAAACCTCTGGAGAATCCTACACCTTGAGGGTCGCGGGACTCCAGAGGCACCAGCGGCTTCAAATATCTGTTTGCTGCTTTGCAATGGCATTTTAGCAGTTGCTCTCCTAATCCTATTAATTTGTCTGGCAGAAACCTTCCTCATTATGCCTTTTTCTTGAAATATCCAATGTTTTCATACCTTGTCCAAGGTATTGCACTATTTCACGCTTTTCGGCAGCAGAGAGATCCTTTTTCTTTCCCATATTGCTTGAAACCTGTGCCCTGCTTAATAATGTGGAATGTCTTTCTTAAGTAGTTTTCCTTTGATTGGGCACACCTGGAAAACTAATTATCACAGGTTTCTGAGATTGATTACAATGATCCAAAGAGCCCTAAGACACAATACCATCCATGAGTTTAATTGAAAAACTAATAATTAAATGTTTATGACACTTAAATCCAATGTGCATAATAATTTGGAACACGGTGTATATATCTACACTACTGCTAACAAAAAAATAAACCGCTATTGCTATATATATTATATATATGTGGCTATATATATATATATAATTATATATTCCCTACCTGCCTATTCTAATAGAATAAAAGATAGAACGGTAGATAGATAGAAAAAAAGATAGATGGATAGATTGTATAGATAGATAGAAATCTATCTATACAGAGAATGTTTTATAGTGTAACTGTATGTTTTTTGTAACTGTAATCTTGTAATCTTCTGGCAGCAATTCTCTCGAGTCTCTTCTTCTCCTCACACTGAAACAATGTTTGAGGAGAAGAAAAGAGGCAGGATATTTGCTGCCAGAAATATAAAAATAAAACAAATGTGATCGCTGTGATAGGTTTTCACAGCGACCACATGTTCAGGGACCATCAGATTGGTCCCTGATACTCTGCCCAGTGCCCAGAGCTGTTGGTAACAGCGTGGGCACAGGGCTGTGTGCTCGCGATCGTGTTCACACTGTATTATACGTAGAAATTATTGTGATCGCTGTCATTGGTTGTCACAGCAATCACATGTTCAGGGGCCAAAGATTGGCCCCTGACACTCTGCCCAGTGCCCATGGCTGTTAGCAACAGCCAGGGCACAGACCTGTGTGCACGCGATCGCGAGTGCACAGTCTCTGAAGTGCCGCCGTAATTAGTCTATACGGCGGACTTCAGAGACCCTGACCGCTGGCCGTAAAAACACAGCCAGCGGTCGGGAACCTGTTAACCCCTTAATGACCGGGCATGTTTGTACCTTAATGACCAAGCCAGATTTGTCAAATCTGGTATGTCTGACTTTATCAGAGAATAACTCTGTGAAAGTTTTGAATATGCAAGTAATTCTGACATTGTTTTTTCGTCACATGTTGTACTTTATTTTAGTGGTAAAAGTAGACTGATACAATTTGCGGAAATTAATAAAAAAATAGAAAAATTGAAGAAATTTTGTAAAAATTACCATTTTCCCCTATTCCCCTGCAATATGTCACATATGTACACACATACTGTACAATTTTTTTAATTAAATATATATTTCTATCTCTTTACTCTATTTTGGCAGCACTTTTGAAAAAATAAAATAAATTTTCAGCAATTTAGAGGACTTACAAATTGAATAATAATTTTATAAATTTTGAAGTGCATTTTGTTTTCCTGCACCAAGCCAGGTTTTCAGAGGCTCATAGGTCTCAGAGTGATGGAAACCCCCCACAAATGACCCCATTTAGAAAACTAGACCCCTTAAGGTATTTACCTAGGGGTATAGTAAGTATTTTGACCCCACAGTTTTTTGCTAAATTGAATACATAGCAGGTGAAAAAAAAAATGTCACTTTTTTTCATAAAAGTATCAGTTTGAAGACCAATTTCTTTGTAAAGCGACCATGAGAATGAAGAAACACACCACAAAATCTATCACCCTGTTTCTCCTGTTTTCAAAAATACCCACATTGTGGCCCTAATGCGTTGCCTGGACACACGGCAGGGCCCGAAAGGAAGGGAGCACCCAGAGACTTTCAGGACTCATATTTTGCTTGAAAATGTTTTAGGCCCCACTGTACATTTGGAGAGGCTTTGAGCTGCCAGAACGATAGAAACTCCCCATAAACGACCCCATTTAGAAAACTAGACCCCATAACGTAATTATTTAGGTGTATAGTAAGTATTTTGATACCACAGTTCTTTGCTAAATTTAATGCATATCAGGTGAAAAAAAAAAATTCACTTTTTTCATAAAAGTATTAGTTTAAAGACCGATTTCTTTGTAAAGCGAACATGAAAATTAAGAAACACATCCCAAAATCTATCACCCTTTCTCCTGTTTTCAAAAATACCCACATTGTGGCCCTAATGCGCTGCCTGGACACACGGCAGGACCCAAGATGAAGGGAACACCCGGAGGCTTTCAGGACTCATATTTTGCTTGAAAATGTTTTAGGCCCCACTGTACATTTGGAGAGGCTTTGAGCTGCCAGAACGATGGAAACTCCCCATAAACGACCCCATTTAGAAAACTAGACCCCATAACGTACTTATTTAGGTGTATAGTAAGTATTTTGATACCACAGTTCTTTGCTAAATTTAATGCATATCAGGTAAAAAAAAAAAAAAATTCACTTTTTTCATAAAAGTATTAGTTTGAAGACCGATTTCTTTGTAAAGCGAACATGAAAATTAAGAAACACATCCCAAAATCTATCACCCTCTTTCTCCTGTTTTCAAAAATACCCACATTGTGGCCCTAATGCGCTGCCTGGACACACGGCAGGACTCAAGATGAAGGGAACACCCGGAGGCTTTCAGGACTCATATTTTGCTTGAACATGTTTTAGGCCCCACTGTACATTTGGAGAGGCTTTGAGCTGCCAGAACGATGGAAACTCCCCATAAACGACCCCATTTCGAAAACTAGACCCCTTAAGGTATTTATCTAGGGGTATAGTTAGCATTTTGACCACACAGGTTCTTCGCTAAATATATTGGAATTAGGCTGTAAAAATTAAAATATACTTTTTTTCTGAAACAACATAGAAATTGTTATTATTTACAAGGAATAACGAAGAAAATGCACCCCAACATTTGTAAAGCAATGTCTCCCGATTACGACAATACCCCATATGTGGTAATAAACTGCTGTTTGGACCCACAGCAGGGCTCAGAAGGGAAGGAGCGCCATTTGGATTTATGATTTTGCTGGAATGGTTTTCGGTGCCATGTCGCATTTGCAATGCACTGGAGGGACCAAAACAGTGGAAACCCACCAAAAGTGACCCCATTTTGGAAAAACCTTCAAGGAATTTTTCTAGGGGTATAGTGAGCATTTACACCCCACGGGTCTTTTGCAGAGTTTATTAGAATTAGGGCGCGAAAATTAATATCAAAATTTTTTCCACTAAAATGTTGCATTTTCTCATTTTCACAAGGGATAAAGGAGGATAAAAACAACCATTTTTTATAAAGCAATTTCTCCCGAGTACGGAAATACCCCACATGTGGTCAAAAGTTTTTTCATTAGAAATGAATTAACCCTTTCAGGACTGATCCATTTTTTGCTTTCATATTTTAGATTTTCACTCCCCGCTTTCCAAGAGCCATAACTTTTTTATTTTTCCATCAATAGAGTGGTGTGAGGGCTTATTTCTTGTGGGAGGAGCTGCAGGTTTTATTGGTACCATTTTTTGGTACATAAAAAGTGATTCAAAAGTTGTATTACATTTTTTTTTTTAGAGCGAAGGTGACAAAAAAAAAACAGCGATTTTAGCGGTTTCAATTATTAAATTTTTTTAAGGTGTGCACTGTGCAAATAATGGTACATTGTAATAGTTCGGAATTTTACGGACGTAGCGATACCAATTTTGTTCATTTTTTACATTACTTTAGAAGAAAAATGTGAAAAGGTGTTTTGTTTTTTTAACTTTAAAAAAAATAATTCTCACTACTAATAACTATAATTCTTCTACACATTTTATTAATCAATCCCCTTAGGGGACTTGATCCAGCGATCATTGGATCACTGGTACAATACACTGCAATACTAATGTATTGCAGTATATTGTTATTCTTACAGGCTTCTGTAACAGAGCGATCGCTGTACCTGTCCGTTAGTATCGAGGGGGCCTGCTGTAATACACAGCCGACACCCGCAGCATATGGAGCACTTGAGCCGGCTCCATACATCAACCGCCGCATCATGACGGGCAATTAAGTCAAGGGGTTAATGCGCAGCGGATGGTTCAAAGTGAAAATTGCAATTTTCCACTGATACGCCATTTTAGTGCATAATATGTTGTGCCCAGTTTGTGCCACAGAAGACAAATACCTCATAAAACGTTAAGCGGGTTCTCTCGGGTATGGCGACGCCATATGTGTGGGCGCAAACTGCTGCTTGGGCACGCTGCAGACCTCAGAAGGGAGGGAGCGCCATTTTGCTTTTGGAGCGCAGATTTTGCTTGGTAGGTTTCTGTTTTGGGTTTCGCTGGTATTTCAGTTTATAATGTGGGGGGCATGTGTAATCTGTGCGGGGTACATCAGGGCATAATAAGAGGGTATAATAATGGGGTAAATAAATAATATTTCATAGATATGTGCCCGGTGTCGCACTGATAAATGGCGCCCGATCTTATCCACTTTTGGACACTCTGCACATTTTGCATCGCCATATTCTGAAAACCAGAACTTTTTTATTTTTTCACCACCGGAGCTGTGTGAGGGCTTATTTGTTGCGGGACAATCTTTAGTTTTCATTGGTACCATTTTGGGGTACATGCGATTTTTTTTTGATCATTTTTATTCCATTTTTTTGCAATCCTGAGCAAAAAACAGGAATTCTGACACCGTTTTTTAGGTTTTCTTTTTTCGGCGCTCACCGTACGCTATAAATTAAATTTTTACTTTATTCTGCGGGTCGGTACGATTACGGCGATACCATATGTATATAGGTTTGGTCCTTTTTTTTAGCGTTTGCACAATAAAATGACTTATTTATAAAAAAAAAAAATTCTGTCAGCATATTCTGAGCCGTAATTTTTTAATTTTTTAATCAAAAAAGCTGTGTAAGGGCTTGTTTTTTGCGGGACGGATAGATGTTTTTATTGGTACTATTTTCGGGTACATGCGACTTTTTGATCACTTTTTATTCTTTATTTAGGGAGCGGTGGTGACCAAAAAAATTGTGATTCTGTCGTAGTTTTTTATTGATTTTCTTTGGGGTGTTCATCTTGCGGGAAAAATAACATTATAGTTTTATAGTTGGGGTCGTTACGAACGCGGTGATACCAAATATGTGCACTTTTTTAACGTGTTAATTTTTTTTTTCTATAATAAATGTCTTATTATAGGGAAAAAAAGCATTTAGTGTTTATAGAACTTATAACTTTTATTTTTACACTTTTTTTGAAACATTTTTATTACTTTTTTTTACTTTTTTTACTTGTCCCACTAGGGGACACTTAGTCTTGCAGCTTTGATCGCTGCTAGAGTACATTACACTACACACGTAGTGTAATGTACTCTAACTGTCATTGTGACGTGACTGTCACACTGACAGGAAGCAGAGGAGGAACGGCCGGAGGCTGTTCCTCCGAGGCTTCCATACATGGCAACCCGGAGGTCATTATCTGACCTCCGATTGCTGTGACAAGCATCGGTAGCCCCCACGATCACTTCGTGGGGGCTGCCCATGTGCTTCAAACCACTTAAATGCGGCGACGGCAATCCGTCGCCGCACTTAAGGGGTTAACTGCCGAAAGCAGCGGCGATGGTCCGCTGTCCGGCGAGACTGATGTCTCAGCTGTCTAGGACAGCTGTCAGCGCACGTCTGTCACTCTGTGTTCACACAGAGTGACAGTTTGAAATGCGGACGAAAATGAACGTCATGGTGCGGGAACTAGCACCCGACCATGACGTTCATTTTCGTCCTTGGTCGTGAAAGGGTTAAGCAGGTTTGTTTTCCCTGTATTCATTTCTAGTTCAAGCCAGAAGCTTTCTGAACTAAAGATGCTGTGAGGCCCAGTATTATATCAGCTCTCCTCACAGGCTGTCTTGCCTCGTTCCTGTCCTGGAACCGACTCCACTAGAACCTTCTGCTGCAATGCCTCATGGGAACTGCCTCTGACCCTCCTCTCCAGCCACACCCTTTACAGGCTGGAAAAACGGGTTGTAAAGACAATTCTGCACCACTAGGTAGCAGCATAACACAACATATAACATCAGACAAAAAATGGCTACAGCACCCTGCGACACTAATGCCACCTAAACCACTAAATATAAATAAATATGCACTAAAGCTAAATCTACTTACAAATAGGGAGGTTCTTAGTGCACATTTTGATCCAAAAGTGTTAGCCCACCTGCCACGACAAGGCGACCTCTGTAAGGTGGGAACCTACGCTGCACATGCACCCAGAACTGGGACTAAGCCTACATATATACCTGGGGATGGTAGGATCCAGCATTGAACTGATTAAAATCACCCAGGGCAGAATGGGAGGAGTGCCAGAACAACAAGTGGAGGCAGTCACTAACCCCACATATATGGATCGTATGTGCAGCGTAGGTTCCCACCTTACAGAGGTCGCCTTGTCGTGGCAGGTGGGCTAACACTTTTTGATCAAAATGTGCACTAAGAACCTCCCTATTTGTAAGTAGATTTAGCTTTAGTGCATATTTATTTATATTTAGTGGTTTAGGTGGCATTAGTGTCGCAGGGTGCTGTCGCCATTTTTTGTCTGCTGTATATCTGCAGTCATAGGTGTTCTTGCACCTGCATACATTTAGTATCATTTAGTTGGATTGTGCTGTTAAATTTTTGTTGTGTTTATGGGACAACATATAACATTATGTTCAATGCATTACAATGTAAACAATACTCCTCTCCATCTTCTTGCTGAAATCAAAACAGGAACATCTATTACACATGACATCTCCTATTTAGTATTGTCAGGACACTACATACACCCCTGCTTTAACAAAAGCCGGCCTCGGTGTCTGCAACGATGGAGGAACTGCAACCCTAGGAATGCAAATGTCAGGCACAAATCAAGCATATATCAAAACAGTGCAATATATTACTTTCACGAAGAGTCTCATCAGTCCTTTAAGGCACTATTACATAAGGAATAGGGGCGACGACTCTTGTTCAATGTAAAGTTCCTGTATCAACTTTTGGAGGAACAGGGAAGTAGATTCCTCATATAAACTTGTGGGGTACAAGAGTTCTTAACCCTACTGGGACAGTGTCCAAAAGTTTGGCACTGAATAACTTGGGTATATGGGCCTTAGCCCAACTTGGGTGAATATAGCAAAGTCAGTCAATGTTCAATTAAAAAGTATGATGTAGAGAGAATGTTCAATTCTATGATGAAACAGTTAGTCAAGATACCTGGCGGGTAATTTACCCCTGGTGCTCCTCTCCGGTCTTCTAATAGGTTCTTCCTCGAAGAAAGATGGTTCTGGGTTTATCAGTTCCTCTGGGCCGGCTGAAGACTCAGGCTGTGATGTCATCTGAGTCTCACCTTGGTCCGGAACACTTTTGCCAGAGACAATGAAGGAAATTAATGGCCCAAAGAACCAATCCAAAGGAGTAAAATCAGGCATCTGCTTCTCTGGTGACGGTAAAGGTTTCTCAACAACAGGAGGTTTCTCAAAGATTTCAGCCTCTGCAGGAACAAACTATTCTTGACACAATTTAAGTCTGTTACGACGGACTACTTGAGGTGCTCGGCCTACTTTCACTATTTCGTACACGGCTGTGTCAGGATATGGGATGGCTTTGATGGTGTACGGTTCTGGTTCCCACTTGGTGTCCAGTTTGCTCGTTCTGTGATTATTCTTGAGCCAAACATGATCACCAATCTTAAAAGGCTCGTCTCTAGCATGCAAGTCAAAGTCCATTTGTTGCTTCTTACGGGCTTCCTCCATGCGACTTTCAACAATTTCGTTGGTATCAGCCAGATGTTTCTGGTGGTCACTTACCCAATCGGTTCGTGGCAACGGGTTGATGGCATCAGGCACTGACACATCCAGGTCTAAGTCAGCTGGTAAATTGCCCTGATGACCAAACATGAGGTAGTAGGGGGAGTACCCAGTGGAACAGTGTACAGTGTTGTTGTACATGTAAACTAACTCTGGTAGCAGGGTTGGCCAATTAGTCCTCCTGTGAGATGGCACAGTTCTCAGCATCTCTATGAGCGTATTGTTCATCTTTTCAGAGGCCATTGCCTTGCGGGTGGTAAGCTGTTGTACGGAGCTTCTGTCAACTGTAGAGAGAACATAGTTCTTGGAATAGCTGAGATTCAAATGCTGACCCTCTGTCAGTCAGAATCTTCTCAGGACATCCGTAGGGTAGCAGGAAGTTTTTCCAGAAGGCAGCTGCAGTGATTTTGGCTGTCAAGTCTCGGACAGGTACTGCAACCGCAAACTTGGTGTAGTGATCGATGATGGTCATCGCATATATGTATCCAGATCTGCTAGGCTCAAATTTGACATGATCTGTGGCCACGATCTACAAAGATCGGTGACTTACGATGGGATGCAATGGAGCCCTCTGATCATGCTTTTCACCTCTGCTTAGAGCACAAGCTTGACACTCTCTGCACCAATTCTCAATGTCTTCACGCATTCCAATCCAATAGAAGTGTCTGCGGATTGTGGCTTCTGTCTTTTGTACACCAAAGTGTCCTGATCTGTCATGGTAGGCTTCTAGTACTGTTCTTGCATCTCGACGGGGTACTACTACTTGATGTAGACGGTCACCAGTGATGGGATCCAGAGTGCTGTGTAGCATCAGACCTTTTTTCATGAAGAGGCATCTCCTCTGTCTCCAGAGACGGATTAATTCAGGGTCTGCATTGCCATGACTAAGCCTCTCAGGTACTCTTCTACTGACGAGAAAATCTTGCAGCTCTCCCATCACCCGACTCTCTGCTTGAAGCTTAATCCATTGCTCCTTCTCTTGGAGTGGTTCTGAACTCTGTTGCTGGGAGCAAAGTCCTTTCCCCATGATGGTAACTGTGTTCTGCTGGGTGAAGTGGGTGTAGAAGGCTGGCATTTCTACTTATTCCCAGTCTTCTTCATTCTGAACAGGTCCTTCATCGGTTGGCAGGCAGGATAATGCGTCCGCATTCTCATTGGATTTGTCGGTTCTGTACTTGACCACGAAGTCGTAGTTTGCCAGACGAGATGCCCACCTTTGCTCTAGGGCTCCCAGCCTGGCTGTGTTCAGATGTGCCAGGGGGTTGTTGTCTGTGTAGACTATGAATGGTGTTGCCGCAATGTAGCCTTTGTACTTCTCGGTTACAGCCCATACTAACGCGAGGAACTCCAATTTGAAGGAGCTGTAATTTTGGTTGTTTCGTTCAGTCCCTTTAAGTCCTCGGCTGCCAAAGGCTATTACCCGTTCTCTTCCCTCTTGTATTTGGGTCAGGATGGCTCCAAGACCTTTCTTGCTGGCATCTGTGTACAGGCAGAACGGTTGACTGTAGTTTGGATAACCAAGGATGGGTGGCTCAATCAGCTTCTGTTTCAGCAGCTGGAAGGCAATCTCTTGATCCTTAGTCCATTCAATAGGAATTTGTCTTTTCAGATGTTCCTTTGAGTATCCTCTAAGGCAAAATAAGGTATAAAGCGCCTGTAATAACCTGCGAATCCCAGGAAACTTCTCACCTCTTTTACTGTGGTGGGAGTAGGCCAATCCTTCACAACAGCAATCTTTTCTGGGTCAGGCATCACACCTTCAGAGCTAACAACGTGTCCCAAGTAGTTGACTTGTGGCTTCAGCAGATGGCACTTGGAGGGTTTCACCTTGAGGCCATGCTTAATGAGAATCTGGAAGACCTCAGCCAGATGTTGTAGATGGTCTTCATAGGACTTTGAGTAGATGATCATGTCATCCAAAATACAGCAGAACAGTCTCAAAGTTATTGTGGCCCAGACAGCGCTCCATCAACCTTTGAAAAGTTCCAAGTGCGTTACAGAGTCCAAAGGGCATGCAATTGAATTCAAATAGGCCCATGGGAGTGGTAAATGCGGTCTTCTCAATGACTTCTGGGGCCATAGGTACCTGCCAGTACCCACTTGTCAAATCCAGGGTGGAGAAATAAGCAGCTTTTCCCAAAGCAGTCAAGGACTCTTCTATGCATGGTAGAGGGTAGGTATCTTTGTGGGTTATATTGTTAATTTTCCGGTAGTCTACGCAGAATCGCATCTTGCCATCTTTCTTTTTGACTAAGACAATAGGTGCAGCCCAAGGGCTATGATTGTCCAGAATTTACATTGGCATTCTTCATTTCTTTTATAATCTTCTTGACAGGTTGGTACATAGTGGGTGGTATGGGCCGGTATCTCTCTTTAATTGGAGAATGAGAGCCAGTTGGGATATTGTGCTTCATTATGCTGGTCTTCCCGAAGTCCAGGAGATGTTTACTGAAGGCGTGATGGTATTCTCTTGAGACTTCCAATACTCCTTCAATTTGTTCAGCAGCTGTGGCAATATCCCCAACACAAATTTCTGACCACCATGGTGTAGTTGAATTCTCTTCTTGTGTACTCTGTATTTGAGTGAACTATTGGGCAGCAACTGTTGCAACTTCCACAATGTCTTGGAATGTGACCTGTAATAACTGGGCAACAGAGTAGTATTTCTTTAATTCCACAGGGATGTCACTCACATTCAAATAGCGAATGGGTACCTTTCCGTGGGAAACGGTCACTAAACTTCTTGCAGCAAGAACCATAGAATGTTCTTCAAGATGGAGGGGTTCTACTAAGGCTTGGTAGTCTTGGCCTTGGATCCCTGGGCGAGCATGGCTCCACAGCAGGGTTTCGGTACCGGGTTTCAGGATCACTGGACGGACATCTCTAATGCGGGCACGGCAGATCTCTCCCCTGACGTTGACAAACTTCTGCTGAGCGCACAGCACACGAATAGTCTGTTGGATTACTGAGCAGAGTGTGAAGCTGTTGCCAGGGATCGGCGTAGGGCATCTAGCATTTCCCCATAACAATTTCTTAGGATGTTCATCCCGAGCACCAGTGGAGGCATGTCTTCATCATGGGTCTTCCATGAGTATCAAACCTGTCTGTAGGCAATCTTCCAGATCTCCTGTAGTGTCCCTTGCTCGGACTGTTAGTAGGACGACTCCTATGCTGTGGGGACTCACACTCTGGCTGAGGACGCATCTCTAACTGCTCAAGCTTATTACACACCTTCTCCAAGCTCTTGGTCAGGATTGTGATTTGGTCCTTTAAATCAGCCACTGCAGCTGGAATCTGGAATTGTGCACCCTTTGCAGCAATGAGATTATTTCCTGGAGACACAGGACACATGAGCTTAGCATCTCCATAACTGTCAGCAGGACACGTAGCAAATTTGGTTGATTCTTGGTTGGGTTCTACCCCCAGAATTCTGATGGACAATTCTTTTAAATCCAGGAATGTACTTTCAGGATGTTGAGCAGACAGCATCTTTAGTTGACTTTTCAGAGACTTTGTTTCAGCTCCTTCAATAAACTGCTTCCGCAGGGTGTTATCTGCATTCTGTGCTTCACCTGGGTCCACTTGTATAACGGCCCTCATGGGCCTCCTGTCGGGATAAAGCATAGTCTCTGAGGGACTCACTGGGCTGTTGTTTCTTGCCAAAGAAGCGCATTTTTAATTCTGATACCATCCTGGTTTCAAAGGTGACCAGTAGTCTTTCAAGAATCTGTTCTACTGTCTTTCTTTCTGAATGAGGCCATGACTTTACCTCTCTCAATGCAGCGCCCCCTAGCTGGCCAATGAGAATTTCCACCTTCTGTTCCGTTGACACTGGATATAAACGGAACATAGCAAGCATTTTCCCTTTAAATTCTCTCAGGGTATGTGATTCACCTTTGTAGCGGGGGAGCCAGGGTGCTCCAAAATAATACGGCATGGTTAGTGGCATCATATGCCTGGTGGTGGGGGAGCTGTTATCGCTGTCATCAGACATTTCTAATATGAATTCCTATCGTTGCCCCTAGCAACAAGATGCGCAGTAGCAGAATGTGTAGTAAGTCTCTTATTTGTGCTCACTGATGCGACAAGTTCACCTTTACTTGGGCTTAATTGTAAAAACTTTCTCAGTGGTACTCACTGTGCTGGAGCTGGAACCTCTTTCTCTGTCATTTTGGAATATAAGCGGCCGCTGCGACTCAGATTCTGTACTTTTCAAGATGGCGGCCCATCTACTTCCGGTGGTTCCGGCTGGTTTCTCCTTCCCCACTGCAACAGTTGGTAGGATCTTTGGTTCCACTGTAGTGGTCTGTAACCTGATGTTCCTTGCTGTTGCTGGGCAGATTCTTTGTTTTCCCGCCTTGAGGTGGGCAGGGGTGGAACAAAGAGCAGTTGTGATGCAGCAGACAATTCAATGCAAACACAGTCTCTAATGTCACGTTTCTTCTGCTAAAACAATGATTATTCAATGTAAAAGTCTCTAATCACATTCACTGTCAGTACAGCAATTTCTATCACAAGTTCCATAAGTAACACTTCAGAGTGATAACCACGGCTTTTACACAGTCTTTCCAAGATGGCCGCTTAACCTCACATGTGCTGGTGATAATTTCAATAAAGTCTCTTTAGCAGGCACAGAGGTATATTTATCCTGTTCGTAACGCCAATTTATGTGCAACAGCCCGATGGGGATGAGGGAAAGTGCGGAGACCAATGTTGGGAGTTGTAGTACTCACGGTGGCTGTAGTCCTCTCACACTCCTGCGGATGTGGCACAGTGAAGGAGGGGGATCTGCATCATGTATGGTGGTAGTTGTTGATTCCCCCTGGGGCACACCCTGTGGTGCTGTCTCCTGGTGGATGGGATACGGGGTGCCCTTGTTGTTAGTGGGTGCAGTGCAGATTAACACGCAGGAGACGTTGATGTAACTTGGTAAAATAATAACTCACAGTTTCTTTACTGGAAGATTGCGGGCTACAGCTTGGCTCCACATAGAAGTTATTATCCAGCTAGGGCAGGCGGGATGAGACAGGCTGAGACAGTTTCCTATCTGCAAGCAGCAAAATGAACTTTCTTCTCTCTTGCTTTCCTTCACTTTAAGCAGGTTTGTTTTCCCTGTATTAATTTCTAGCTCAAGCCAGAAGCTTTCTGAACCAGATATGCTGTGAGGCCCAGTATTATCTCAGCTCTCCTCACAGGCTGTCTTGCCTCGTTCCCGTCTTGGAACCGACTCCTCTAGAACCTTCTCCTGCAATGCCTCATGGGAACTGCCTCAGACCCTCCTCTCCAGCCACACCCTTTACAGGCTGGAAATATAAGGTGTAATGACGATTCAGCATAACACAACATATAACATTATGTTCAATGCATTACAATGTAAACCAGGGGTCTCAAACTCGGCCGGGTAAGTGGGCCACATATAGAAAAAATGGGAAGTTGACGGGCCGCATTACTTTCAAATTTGATACAATACAAAATTATTGTTAATCAATTCGTTATTTGAACTACTATAACACTATATTACTATAATAATAATAATAATAATAATAATAAAAATAATAATAATAATAATAATAATAATACTACACTACCGGTCAAAAGTTTGGGGTCATCCAGATAATTTTGTGTTTTCAATGAAAACTCACACATATTTATCAAATAAGTTGCAAAATGACTAGAAAATATAGTCAAGACATTGACAAGGTTAGAAATAATGATTTTTTATTTGAAATAATAATTTTCTCCTTCAAACTTTGCTTTTGTCAAAGAATGCTCCATTTGCAGCAATTACAGCATTGCAGACCTTTGGCATTCTAGCTGTTAATTTGCTGAGGTAATCGGGAGAAATTTCACCCCATGCTTCCAGAAGCCCCTCCCACAAGTTGGATTGGCTTGATGGGCACTTCTTGCGTACCATACGGTCAAGCTGCTCCCACAACAGCTCTATGGGGTTGAGATCTGGTGACTGCGCTGGGCACTGCATTACAGATAGAATACCAGCTGCCTGCTTCTTCCCTAAATAGTTCTTGTATAATTTGGAGGTGTGCTTTGGGTCATTGTCCTGTTGTAGGATGAAATTGGCTCCAATCAAGCGCTGTCCACAGGGTATGGCATGGCGGTGCAAAATGGAGTGATAGCCTTCCTTATTCAAAATCCCTTTTACCTTGTACAAATCTCCCACTTTACCAGCACCAAAGCAACCCCAGACCATCACATTACCTCCACCGTGCTTGACAGATGGCGTCAGGCACTCTTCCAGCATCTTTTCAGTTGTTCTGCATCTCACAAATGTTCTTCTGTGTGATCCAAACACCTCAAACTTCGATTCGTCTGTCCTTAACACTTTTTTCCAATCTTCCTCTGTCCAATGTCTGTGTGCTTTTGCCCGTATTAATCTTTTACTTTTATTAGCCAGTCTCAGTTATGGCTTTTTCTTTGCCACTCTGCCCTGAAGGCCAGCATCCCAGAGTCGCCTCTTCACTGTAGACGTTGACACTGGCGTTTTGCGGATACTATGTTGAGGACCTGTGAGGCGTCTATTTCTCAAACTAGAGACTCTAATGTACTTGTCTTGTTGCTCCGTTGTGCAGCGGGGCCTCCCACTTCTCTTTCTACTTTGGTTAGAGCCTGTTTGTGCTGTCCTCTGAAGGGAGTAGTACACACCATTGTAGGAAATCTTCAGTTTCTTGGCAATTTCTCGCATGGAATAGCCTTCATTTCTAAGAACAAGAATAGACTGTCGAGTTTCACATGAAAGCTCTCTTTTTCTAGCCATTTTGAGAGTTTAATCGAACCCACAAATGTAATGCTCCAGATTCTCAACTATCTCAAAGGAAGGTCAGTTCTATAGCTCCTCTAAACAGCAAAACTGTTTACAGCAGTGCTAACATAATTGCACAAGGGTTTTCAAGTGTTTTCTAATCATCCATTAGCCTTCTAACACAGTTAGCAAACACAATGTACCATTAGAACACTGGAGTAATGGTTGCTGGAAATGGGCCTCTATACACCTATGTAGATATTGCATTAAAAACCAGACGTTTGCAGCTAGAATAGTCATTTAGCACATTAAAAATGTATAGAGTGTATTTCTGATTAATTTAATGTTATCTTCATTGAAAAAAACTGTGCTTTTCTTGCAAAAATAAGGAAATTTCTAAGTGACCCTAAACTTTTGAACGGTAGTGTACATTACTATAATAATACCGCTAGGTTTAAAATTTGAGAGAATTCTCCATGTGCTTATTTCAACAATCCAGTTTTCCAGTTTAAGTGTCACTAAATGTAGTCCGGCGGCTCAGTTAGCAGTGTTTGGCAGACACACATGTCAAGATGCAGTGCCCTCTGTGGATGCTGCCGCAGTGCCCTCTGTGGATGCTGCCACAGTGCCCCCTGTAGATGCTGCCGCAGTGCCCTCTGTAGGTGCTGCCACAGTGCCCTCCGCAGATGCTGCCACAGTGATGTCAGCGGCTTGCCCAGAGCTGGAGTCACTCTGCCTGGGATTCCAGCTCTGCTCCTAACATCACTGTCCATATATGGACAGAGATGTCAGGGGCAACCCCAGAGCTGGAGTCCCGGGCAGAGCGTTAGTAGGCTCTTCCTGGGACTCCAGCTGTGCTTCTGACATCACTTGGACTCCTGCTCTGGGGAAGCCCCTGACATCATTGTCGATGTATGGACAGCGATGTCAGAGGCTTCCCCAGAGTCCTAGAGCAGAGCCTATACGAGCGCTCTGCCCGGGACTCCGGCTCTGGGGAAGCCCCAGACATCGTGTGTCCAAACATGGACACCGATGTCAGGGAATTCCACAGAGTCCCGGAGCAGAGCCGATACTAGCGCTCTGCCCGGGTCTCAGCTCTGGGGAAGACCCTGACACACTGTCCATATATGGACAGTAATGTCAGGGAATTCCACAGAGTCCCGGAGCAGAGCCTATACTAGCGCTCTGCACGGGACTCCGGCTCTGGGGAAGCCCCAGACATCGTGTGTCCAAACATGGAGACCGATGTCAGGGAATTCCACAGAGTCCCGGAGCAGAGCCGATACTAGCGCTCTGCCTGGGACTCTGCTCTGGGGAAGACCCTGACACACTGTCCATATATGGACAGCGATGTCAGGGAATTCCTCAGAGTCCCGGAGCAGAGCCTGTACTACCACTCTGCAGGGGACTCCGGCTCTGGGGAAGCCCTAGACATCGCTGTTCATATGTGGACAGAGATGTCAGGGAATTCCAGAGTCTCAGAGCAGAGCCTATACTAGCGACTCTGTGTCACGCGGGCCACAGATGACAGCCCCAGTGGCCGCATGCGGACCGCGGGCCGCGTGCTTGAGACCCCTGATGTAAACAATACTCCTCTCCATCTTCTTGCTGAAATCAAAACAGCTACATCTACCGTGTTTCCCCGATAGTAAGACACCCCCGATTGTAAGACGTATCGGGGGTTTCAGGGGGGTCGGCTAATATAAGCCGTACCCCGAAAGTAAGACATATGTCTTACTTTCGGGGAAACACGGGGGTATTGCCGCCTCCTGCCCACTTCCGCGCCGCCCCCCTCTCCATACGTCACCCCCCCCCCGCCCGTCACAGAAGGTAAAATGCATACAAACTAACTGCGGGATGCGGACGGTTAGGGCGGGATGAGCGGAGGGATGTGGAGGCCGCGGGAGCAGCAGTAATTCCAATATAAGACATACCCCGAAAGTAAGACATAGTGGGGCTTTTGGGGATAAAAAGAAAGTAAGACACTGTCTTACTTTCGGGGAAACACGGTATTACACATGACATCTCCTATTTAGTATTGTCAGGACACTACAATTGTTGTTCTCCCAATTTCCAGGACACAAGCGTTGAACAGTGCTGACATCTCGGCCTAGCCACATAGTGATCTGCTGGAGTGATAAACCAAGGTCTCTCAGTTCAAGAATTCTGTCTCAGTTTGCGACAATTGGCGATAACTGGCACGATAACTGGCACGTCGACGAACAGGAGGCATCGCACAATCATCCCACACCACTTGATCAAACTTTGCTTTCAATCTGACTTTTATGCCCCTCCCACATACCACAGATTGGAGCTAGGTGCTTGAAAATGTGATCATTTGCAGATCTTAGCGACAGCTGCTACTTCCTCAATTTGCATAATCTTATGGCTTGTCCTTCTTGGTGTTGCAATTTTAATGTTGAGGAGTGTATACAATGGCGCTTCATATATATATATATATATATATATATATATATATATATATATATATATATATATATATATATTTATATACAGTGAAGGAAATAAGTATTTGATCCCTTGCTGATTTTGTAAGTTTGCCCACTGTCAAAGACATGAACAGTCTACAATTTTTAGGCTAGGTTAATTTTACCAGTGAGAGATAGATTATATATAAAAAAAAAAAAAAGAAAATCACATAGCCAAAATTATATATATTTTTTTGCATTGTGCACAGAGAAATAAGTATTTGATCCCTTTGGCAAACAAGACTTAATACTTGGTGGCAAAACCCTTGTTGGCAAGCACAGCAGTCAGATGTTTTTTGTAGTTGATGATGAGGTTTGCACACATGTTAGATGGAATTTTGTCCCACTCCTCTTTGCAGATCATCTGTAAATCATTAAGATTTCGAGGCTGTCGCTTGGCAACTTGGATCTTCAGCTCCCTCCATAAGTTTTCGATGGGATTGAGGTCTGGAGACTGGCTAGGCCACTCCATGACCTTAATGTGCTTCTTTTTGAGCCACTCCTTTGTTGCCTTGGCTGTATGTTTCGGGTAATTGTCGTGCTGGAAGACCCAGCCACGAGCCATTTTTAATGTCCTGGTGGAGGGAAGGAGGTTGTCACTCAGGATTTGACGGTACATGGCTCCATCCATTCTCCCATTGATGCGGTGAAGTAGTCCTGTGCCCTTAGCAGAGAAACACCCCCAAAACATAATGTTTCCACCTCTATTCTTGACAGTGGGGACGGTGTTCTTTGGGTCATAGGCAGCATTTCTCTTCCTCCAAACACGGCGAGTTGAGTTAATGCCAAAAAGCTCAATTTTAGTCTTATCTGACCACAGCACCTTCTCCCAATCACTCTCAGAATCATCCAGATGTTCATTTGCAAACATCAGACGGGCCTGTACATGTGCCTTCTTGAGCAGGGGGACCTTGCGGGCACTGCAGGATTTTAATCCATTATGGCGAAATGTGTTACAAATGGTTTTCTTGGTGACTCGGGTCCCAGCTGCCTTGAGATCATTAACAAGTTCCCCCCGTGTAGTTTTCGGCTGAGCTCTCACCTTCCTCAGGATCAAGGATACCCCACGAGGTGAGATTTTGCATGGAGCCCCAGATCGATGTCGATTGACAGTCATTTTGTATGTCTTCCATTTTCTTACTATTGCACCAACAGTTGTCTCCTTCTCACCCAGCGTCTTACTTATGGTTTTGTAGCCCATTCCAGCCTTCCAGCCTATGATCTTGTCCCTGACATCCTTAGAAAGCACTTTGGCCTTGTTGTAGAGGTTAGAGTCAGACTGATTAATTGAGTCTGTGGACAGGAGTCTTTTATACAGGTGACCATTTAAAGAGGCTCTGTCACCAGATTTTGCAACCCCTATCTGCTATTGCAGCAGATAGGCGCTGCAATGTAGATTACAGTAACGTTTTTATTTTTAAAAAACGAGCATTTTTGGCCAAGTTATGACCATTTTTGTAGTTATGCAAATGAGGCTTGCAAAAGTCCAAGTGGGTGTGTTTAAAAGTAAAAGTCCAAGTGGGTGTGTATTATGTGCGTACACCGGGGAGTTTTTAATACTTTCACTAGCTGGGCGCTCTGAAGAGAAGTAACATCCTCTTCTCTTCAGAACGCCCAGCTTCTGACAGTGCAGATCTGTGACGTCACTCACAGGTCCTGCATCGTGACGGCCACATCGGCACCAGAGGCTACAGTTGATTCTGCAGCAGCATCAGCGTTTGCAGGTAAGTCGATCTTACCTGCAAACGCTGATGCTGCTGCAGAATAAACTGTAGCCTCTGGTGCCGATGTGGCCGTCACGATGCAGGACCTGTGAGTGACGTCACAGATCTGCACTGTCAGAAGCTGGGCGTTCTGAAGAGAAGAGGATGTTACTTCTCTTCAGAGCGCCCAGCTAGTGAAAGTATTAAAAACGCCCCGATGTACGCACATAATACACACCCACTTGGACTTTTACTTTTAAACACACCCACTTGGACTTTTGCAAGCCTCATTTGCATAACTACAAAAATGGTCATAGCTTGGCCAAAAATGCTCGTTTTTTAAAAATAAAAACGTTACTGTAATCTACATTGCAGCGCCTATCTGCTGCAATAGCAGATAGGGGTTGCAAAATCTGGTGACAGAGCCTCTTTAAGACAGCTGTCTTTAATGCAGGCACCAAGTTGATTTGGAGCGTGTAACTTGTCTGGAGGAGGCTGAACTCTTAATGGTTGGTAGGGGATCAGATACTTATTTCTCTGTGCACAATGCAAATAAATATATATAATTTTGACTATGTGATTTTCTTTTTTTTTTTTAATATAATCTATCTCTCGCTGGTAAAATTAACCTAGCCTAAAAATTCTAGACTGTTAATGTCTTTGAAAGTGGGCAAACTTACAAAATCAGCAAGGGATCAAATAATTATTTCCTTCACTGTATATATATACATATATATATATATATATATACATATGTATATATACCAAAGACAAAGAACAAGTAACAGCACCAGGACTTCAGCGTTGGGGAGATGTTGGTTTATTCACCACCAGGTGAAAGAATGAGCAACGTTTCGGTTCACACCTGAACCTTTTTTCAAGCTAATTCAAACAGTGTATAATACCACATATATATAGGAGGATACACAAAGTATACAGTAAACAGTGCAATTACATAATACGCATAAAAAAATGAATCCATGTATAAAGTATGTTCATATAATTAGTGAAGACATATATTAAAAGTAACCAGTGCATTAATTTCAGTGCAACATCTCTCAATATAAGATACAAATGTGTATATAACACAGGTAATACTATAATTACCCTATTTAATGATATCATATCCTAATGAAGGGGCGGAGCAGAGGAATCATATCAAAAACTAGTTAAAGTACAAGAAAATGTTGGACTTGTATTATAAAACTTACATTGTCGGCTCTCGGTGAAGCATGGAACAAACAATGGCGTCCCTCGATCAATAATTCGCATGCGCAAGATGGCGGACTGACGGAAGTGCGTCACATGGAACGCATCCCCGGAACGCAGTACAGCCGCGCATGCGCAGATGGCTCATTCCGTCACAGCGCATATTATAGCAGGACAGAATAGTAATCAAATACGGGAATTACCCGGCAATGAGTATTTTAAAATAACTACCCTGCCACCAATGTGTATGTATAATTCTATGTCTATATATACTTCTAAGACTCAATATGGAGTCTAGAAAAAAAGGGGCCACGGACTATAACATAAGTAGGAGAAATGGCTGTGTCCCAATAGGACGAACAACCATATATCCTAAAGCAAAGGTTAATGTGGTATGTCCCACCCGTCTATGTATTTACATAGGACCCTATAGATATTAATTATAGAACAAGACATGTATAAAGGTGGGGGAATCATATATAAGTTCAAAATGCCATATAAACTTTATTCCAAATCTTTTCACAGAGAGCATAGATTATACAAATATGTAAATAATAAGTAAACAATAAAACATAACTAGCTGAAAAAACATAGCCTCTGCTCCCATGTTGTACATCCCTTCATATGGATCAGTATCTGTAATAAAAAAGAGAAGAAAATTCTCAGTGAAAAAATGAATATATATAAGAAGAAAATGAAATTACGATTCAAATCTAAGGTTACGTGAATATTTAAAAAAAATAGAATACTGGATAAAAATTATCTTTAGTATACTAGAAAACAATCTACCTATACTCAAAAAAATTCAGCAGACTCATGGACTATCAAATATGTGGAAAATATGTGTAATCCACATTGAGCCCCTTTGGGGCTATGGTTTCAAGAGTGAATATCCACTCAAGTTCTTTTCTTTTGAGTGCCAATTCTCTATCACCTCCTCGTCTATGTTGGGGAACAGAATCAATAATTTTAAAACACATTTGGGATACATTATGTTTACAATCTATAAAGTGTCTAGATACTGATAGATCTCTTCTCTGGGTTTTAATATTAGATTTATGATTCCTCATTCTGAGAGTTACTTCGGTTGTGGTCTCACCCACATAATATAAACCGCAAGGGCAACTAAGTAAATAGATTGCAAAAGTAGTTTTACAAGTGTAAAAACCCTGAATTTTGAAAATTTTTCCAGTTTGTGGATGACAGAAACTATCTCCTTTTGGTTGGTAAAGGCAGATATTGGACCAAAAATTAAAATGTCACAAAGCACTTTAGCCCCTTCAAAACGTGGATGCTTTCCTTGTTTGGGATGTAACATGTGTAATCATATGATCATAGGAGATAGTTTCTCTTTGGTCTTGCCCATGTTGTAGAGTCAGACTGATTAATTGAGTCTGTGGACAGGAGTCTTTTATACAGGTGACCATGTAAGACAGCTGTCTTTAATGCAGGCACCAAGTTGATTTGGAGCGTGTAACTGGTCTGGAGGAGGCTGAACTCTTAATGGTTGGTAGGGGATCAAATACTTATTTCTCTGTGCACAATGCAAATAAATATATATAATTTTGACTATGTGATTTTCTTTTTTTTTTTTATATATAATCTATCTCTCACTGGTAAAATTAACCTAGCCTAAAAATTCTAGACTGTTCATGTCTTTGACAGTGGGCAAACTTACAAAATCAGCAAGGGATCAAATACTTATTTCCTTCACTGTATGTCAAGCTTGAGAAAGATTCAGGTGTAAACCGAAACATTGCTCATTCTTTTCACTTTGTAGTGAATAAACCAACATCTCCCCAACCCAACTTTGAAGTCCTGGTGCTGTTACTTGCTTTCCGTTCCTGCTGATTATGTAATTCCAAGGGGTTGATTCATCCTTCCACTGGTAACGTGCACATGGCCTAATGTTCAGCTTGCTTTGAGTGCTGTGTGTTTTCTCTAATTATATATATATATATATATATATATATATACACAAAGCATGGCAAATGACCACTTCACCTATAGCATAATTCCAATCTACAAACAGAAAAGATTGAAAATGCCTTCATTGAGACGGTGAAATGTTGCTTCTGGGTGAATTAAAGTTTTTATTGGATTATACTTTAATCCGGCTTCTGTTCGCGGATTAGAATTATGCTATATATGCTATACACACACACACACACACACACGTATGTATATATATATATATATATATATATATATATATATATACATCATGTGCATGATAGCAAATGGTTCAACACATCTTGGTCTGTTTTCTTACAGTACTTCTAACAAGGCACTATGATGTAAATCATAGTTGGGACATGATATTGATTGGCTACAGAGCAGAGTTTGGCATTTTTGTCCACTAGATGGTGCTGTGCTCTTTATAAAAGAGCTATATTTAAGTAAACTGCGACAAGCGGTAATTTTAATGTTCTAATTCGTTCCTTTATTTTATTAAATTGACAAATTAAGGAAATACTTTTGAAAGAGATATATTTGTTCTAGTAATTGGAAAGACTTCATAAATTTAAATTATTGTAATTCCGTATACATCTACCTTGTATAAAGTTACTGTTTTGCAGTTAATAATAATATATACACGATAGAATAAAAAAAAAAATGTAACCTCTATGGACTGTTCGTAAAACTGTCCCAATGGATAAATCACTATTGCCCCAACATCTCGCTCTCTGGCTGTAGGAAAACCACAACTACCATAATTCCTTAACCGGTTCAGTACCGGGTTATTTTGAGGCTTCAGGACCAGGGCTACAACATTTTTATTTGTTGGGCTAGTGACGTGATTTTGCAATGTTTTTTCTGTAGACAATGCAGGTTTCTTTTTTTTTAAATAATTTTTATACACATCCTTTTTGTTATTTTATATTTTTGTAGGCTTAAATTTTGAAAATAATAGTAAAAAAATACGTTTTTTTAGCTATTTTTTTCTGATAATAACATAGTTTTACCCTAAAATACACCTTTTATTTGTAATCGTCCTTGTTTACCGTAAATTTTAATTTATTACATGTCTATATTAGGGTAATTAGGTCAGGGCTAGAGTTATGACAATGATTGGCAGGGGGAACCTTTCTGTCTGGGGTGGGTATTTTATGTGTATTTATTATTAATTTTGTTTGCACTTTGGGGGACTTTATTTGTTTTTTACAATCTTCTTTTACACCGTGTTTTTCCACTGTAACTGGGGCTGCACAGCAGCCCCAGTTACAGGGCAAATCAGCCTTCTTATTACTGACTATTGTGGGTCTAGTAAGACCCAGCAGCAGCCTGCCGCTAACTGCACCCAGCGATCATGTGACCGAAAGAGGCAGCGCTCATTGCACCAAGATGCACGGCGCTTATTGAGAGCTGTGTACATGAGATTAGAGAAGATAGAAGCAGTGAAAGCTGGAGACCGACATTCAGCTGCCTGATCGCTCGCGCCGTAAATATGTCGTAAGTCTATGGCGCAGGTTTTAAGGACCCCGACCGGTGGCCGTAAATACACAGCCAGAGGTCGGGAACCGATTAAAGAAGCACTCCACTTTATTTTTCTTATTGCAACCTCTATTTGTACATTGGTGTTTCAGTGGGGTTCTATGTACAAAAATACTTACCGAACCCCGCATCTTGTATTTTTCGGGTCCAGCACCGCTCACGTGATCTTCCCTCTGACTTGTCTGGAGTCACTGTGCTTTTGAATAAACCGAAACTCAGGCTCTCAATGCATTCCTATGGGAGCCAGAACGAAGCTCCATAGGATTGCATTGAGAGCCTGTCTACCGGTTTTCTGAAAAGCAGCGATTCCAGACTAGGTCCAAATGAAGATCACGTGAGAGACGCTGGGCACCAAAAAACGACAAAATACGGGAATCGGTAAGTATTTTTGCCCACAGCACCCCACTGAAAAACACCAATGTACAAATGGAGGGTGCAATAAAAAAATTAAGTGCAGTGCTTCTTTAAGGCTACATTCACACGACAGTGTAAAAGGCCCGTGTGATGCCCATTTTTATAATGGCCGCCACATGGCCGTTCTCAGAACAATGCAGTTTTATGGGTGTATTCACACTGCCTTTTTTTTAACGGCCCATGAATGCCAGCCGTCAAAAAATAGGACATGTCCTATTTTTGGACGTTTTCACGGCCAGACGGCTCCCATAGAACGCAATGGATCAGTTTTTACCGGCCGTTATTCAGGAATCAATCCTTATGACGGCCGGTAAAAACTGATCCTGGCCGAGGACTCCCCGCATAGAGCGCTACATTGAGCGCTGAGCCCGGGGAAGCCCCTAACAGCACTGTTCATATATGGACAGTGAAGTCAGTTCTTTCAACTATGGTGTCCCTGGCCAGAGCATCGCAAGATCTCTGGCCGGGCACTCCTGTCATGAGATTTGGGAAAGCCCTTGACTTCACTGTCCACATATGGACAGGGGCTCTCTCTGACCCCGCCTCCGCATGTAGATAGCACCCCCTATAGATAGCTACAACCCTCCCCCCAATAGATTACATCCCCTGCCTGTAGATAGCAACCCTCCCTGGAAAAGAGCGCCACTGCAGATCCCTGTAGGAGCGGAATCCCCGGAAGCCATACCCCGCACTGGACAATTATTCCGCTCCTGGAGATGCCCCCATTGTCACTATCCATATATGGATAGTGACGTCAAGGGGTTACTCATGGAGCGGAATCCCTGGCCAGAGGGCTGCCGACGGCAGGGGATTCCGCTTTTAGAAAGAGCCTCTGACGTCACTTTCCATATATGGACAGAGACATCAGGTGCTCCATCTCTTGGCGGAATCCCCGGCCAGAGAGATTCTGCTCCTACAGGGAGTTACAGTGGCACTATCTACAGGGGGGTGCTATCTACAGGGGGTGGCGCTATCTACATGGGCACTATATGGGAGGTGTGGCACTATCTACAGGGAACACTAGCACTATCTACATGGGCACTGTGGCACTATGTGGGCTCTGGCACTTTGTATGTGGGCACTATGTCACTTTATATGTGGGCACTGTGGTATCATGTGGGCACTGTGGCACTATCTCTAGTGGGAACTGTGACACTATGTGGGCACTGGCACTTTATATGTGGGAACTATGTCACTTCACTGTGGCACTATTTATAATGGGCACTATCTATGTGGGCACTGGCACTATCTACAGTGAGCACTGTGGCACTATCTACAGTGGGCACTGTGGTACTATGTGGGCACTGTCCCTGTGTGGGCATTATCTATACACCGTGTTCCAAATTATTATGCACATTGGATTTAAGTGTCATAAACATTTCATTATTAGTTTTTCAATTAAACTCATGGATGGTATTGTGTCTTAGGGCTCTTTGGATCATTGTAATCAATCTCATACACCTGTGATAATTCGTTTTCCAGGTGTACCCAATCAAACGAAAACTACTTAAGAAGGACGTTCCACATTATTAAGCAGGGCACAGGTTTCAAGCAATATGGGAAAGAAAAAGGATCTCTCTGCTGCCGAAAAGCGTGAAATAGTGCAATACCTTGGACAAGGTATGAAAACATTGGATATTTCAAGAAAACTTAAGCGAGCTCATCGTACTGTGAAAAGATTTGTGGCTGATTTAGAGCACAGACGGGTTCGTTCAGATAAAGGAATAATGAGGAAGGTTTCTGCCAGACAAATTAATAGGATTAGAAGAGCAGCTGCTAAAATGCCATTGCAAAGCAGCAAACAGGTATTTGAAGCAGCTGGTGCCTCTGGAGTCCCGCTAACCTCAAGGTGTGGGATCCTCCAGAGGTTTGCAAGTGTGTATAAAGCTATTATTCGGCCACCCCTAAACAATGCTCACAAGCAGAAACGGTTGCAGTGGGCTCAGAAATACATGAAGACTAATTTTCAAACCGTGTTGTTTACTGATGAGTGCCGTGCAACTCTGGATGGTCCAGGTGGATGGAGTAGTGGATGGTTGGTGAATGGCCACCATGTCCCAACAAGGCTGCGACGTCAGCAAGGAGGTGGCGGAGTCATGTTTTGGGCTGGAATCATGGGGGGAGAGCTTGTAGGCCCCTTTAGGGTCCCTGACGGCGTGAAAATGACCTCTGCAAAGTACATAGAGTTTATGACTGACCACTTTCTTCCGTGGTACAAAAAGAAGAACCGTGCCTTCCGTAGCAAAATTATCTTCATGCATGACAATGCACCATATCATGCTGCAAAGAAAACCTCTGTGCCATTGGCTGCTATGGGCATAAAAGGAGAGAAACTCATGGTGTGGCCCCCATGTTCCCCTGACCTCAACCCTATTGAGAACCTTTGGAGCATCCTCAAGCAAAATATCTATGAGGGTGGGAGGCAGTTCACATCAAAACAGAAGCTCTGGGAGGCTATTCTGACATTCTGCAAAGATATTCAAGCAGAAACTGTCCAAATACTCACAAGTTCAATGGATGCAAGAATTGTGAAGGTAATATCAAAGAAGGGGTCCTATGTTAACATGTAACTGGGCCTGTTATGGTTTTTTTTATTGAAAGAGCTTTTGATTTCTGTAAATATGACCTCCTGATGCTGCAAATTCAACAAATTACCATTTTATTTCTCTTTACAACCTTTAAAATGTTTTGATCTCTGTTGTGCATAATAATTTGAAACAGTGCATTTTGAGTTTTTTACTTCTAAAAAAAAATCTATCATTAGAAGATTTGTTCAATAAAATTTGCATTATACTCCAACGGTTGATGGCTTGAAGATTATACTGACTGTCATTTGCATCGACTATTTAGGAAAATCAGCAAAAAATAACATTTGCATAATAATTTGGAATGCGGTGTAGTGGGCACTGTGGCACTATCTACAGGAACATTGCAGCAGTATCTATATGGGCACTATGGTGTTTTCAGGGGGTTGGGACAAAAGCAACCCTGACAAATTAAATCCATCCTATTTTTTAACGCCCATGAAAAATGGATGGCAAACGGATGACAAATGGCCATCAAAAACGGACAGACGGACTGGAAATGGATGAAAATTTGGATAGTTGATCAGTTTTTAATGGACAGTTTTTTTTCACTGTCATGTGAATTTAGCCTAAGGCCTTATTCACACGACAGTGAAAAATGGCCATTTGCTGGCTGTTTTCAGAACAATTATGTTCTATGGGTGTATTCCCGTTTTTTTAACGGCCCGTGAATAATGGGCGTCAAAAAATAGGACATGTCCTATTTTTGGCCATTTTAACGCCATAGAAGTCAATGGATCCGTTTTTAACGGCTGTCAATACATGTAACAACCGTTAAAAATGGATCTGTGACATGGGGATTGGCAAGGGTACTACTAGCTCCCTTGCTGTCTATCGGCGGCTCGATGACACACACTCATTGATGCAACGTCGCCCTTTTCACGTGTGGTCTCTCATCTTCACGAGTTCTGCGAAGGCGACGTGATGACATCATCGCACCACCTTCACAGATCCCGTGCAGACGAGAGACCACACATGAAGACGAGCTGCAACGGTGAGTGTCATCGCGTCGCCTTCGCACATCCAGTGAAGACAGGAGACCTTACCTGAAGAAGACAGCGCTGCATCGGTGATTATGTAGGGCATTCATTTCGGGCTGTGTGGAATCATATACAGGAGGGCTCAGGGGCGTGACTAGGAAAGGCTGGGCCCCATAGCAAACTTTTGACTGGGGCCCCCCCTGGGTATCACATAACCCCCCCTTGTAGATAGTGCCTCCCTATATATTCCGCCACACAGCGCCCCTATAGATAGCACCATACATCCCCCTATAGATAGCGTCATATAGCCCCCCTGTAGATAACGTCATACAACCCCCCTGTAGATAACATCATACAGCCCCCCTGTAGATAACGCCATTCAGCCCTCCCCTGTAGATAACGCCATACAGCCCCCCCCTGAAGATAACGCCATTCAGCCCCACCTGTATATAATGCCAGACAGCCCCCCTGAAGATAACACCATACAGCTCCAAACCCCCCCTTGAGATAACGCCATACAGCCCCAACCCCCCCCCTTGAGATAACGTCATACAGCCCTAAACCCCCCCTGTAGGTAACGCCATGCAGCCCCTAACTCCCCCCCCCCCCCAAAAAAAAACAGCCTATAGTTTGTCCTACAAAAGAGATATATCCCCTATCCTGTGGATAGGGGATACATGTGTGATCGCTGGCAGTGATAAGGAGAACGGGGGACCGAAACTCCCCCCGAAGTTCTCCTTGACAAAACTCGGACTTCCGGGGTCTGCGCAGTTAAAAAAAAATGAAAGGAGCGCTGGTCACGCATGCGCACAAGCGCGACCAGTGCACAATTCAATTCTATGGAGCTGCCGACAGACTCTGTAAGTCCAAGGTTTGTGATGGAGAACTTCGGGGGTGTTTTGGTCCCCTGTTCTCCTTATAGCTTGGCGTCCCAGTGATCCCACATGTATCCCCTATCCCGTGCATAGGGGATGCATGTCTTTTGTAGGAACAACCCCTTCAGTGGCGTTGCGCTGCGCTGTAGAAGCCATAGCAGATGCTAGCGGAGCCTCCGGCCATGAGAGGAGGGGGGCCGTGCCAGCGGGCGGCACGGGCCCCCTCATGCTGCGGGCCCCGTAGCAGCCGCTCCGGCTGCTACAGCGGTAGTTACACCACTGGGAGGGCTGTGTGTCATCTACAGGGAGGCTGTGTGTCATCTACAGGGAGGCTGTGTGTTATCTACAGGGAGGCTGTGTGGCATATTCAGGGAGGTGTGTGGCATATACAGGGAGGTGTGTGGCATCATCTACAGGGAGGTGTGTGGCATCATCTACAGGGAGGTGTGTGGCATCAAATACATCGGGGCTGTGTGTAATCTACGGGAACTTGTGTGGCATCATATACAGGGATGTGTGTGGCATCATATATAGGGAGGCTGTGTGGCATCATATACAGGAGGTGTGTGGCATCATGTACAGGGAGGTGTGTGGCATCATATACAGGGAGGCTGTAAATTGTGTCTAGGTGAACATGTGACATTCCTTTGGGTGTTTTCAGGGGGTTGGGACAAAAAAAGCCTGACCAATGAAATGTATCATGTTTTTTTTTAACGGCCATGAAAAACTGATGCAAAATGGATGTCAAACGGCCATTAAAAACGGACAAACAGACTGGAAATGGATGTAAATTTGGAGACACACTGATGCAAAATGGCCATGAAAAACTGACAGTTGATCAGTTTTTAATGGACATTTTTTTTCACTGTCGTGTGAATATAGCCTTACGCTTCATTAACACTTTCGTAGGCCATTGTACGGCCGCTAATGACGGATCCGTCAAACACTGGCCACACACGGATGGCTTCCGTGTGCAGTCCGTTGTTTCAGGACCAAATTCAATGAAAAGGCCGAAACTGTTCCGTCAAAAACAGGCAGGAGTAGGACCTGCACTACTTTTGACGGAACGGCCACAAGGTTCAGTTAAAACAACGGAAGTGTGCATGGCCCCATTGAAATGAATGTGTCAGGGTGCTATCTGTTGAAAAAAACGGATAGCACCCTGACGAAAAAAACTGAAGTGGGCATGAGGCCTTAGGATCACAGATTGCTGGGCATGCTGGGAGTTGTACTTTTCCTACATATGGGGAACAGGGGCGAGTCAAGTTCAGTTAGTGCACAAGGTGCTGGTTTCAGAAGTTGTTTGATGGACAATAATTCATTTTATTGTCTCATGTTGCTCCTTTCCCCACCAATCTCTACTGTTCTTATTCATATAGGGGAAGACGGCTTAGTAAAAAAAAAAAAGTAATGTCAGAACATTTCTTGGTTTGGTTTTGTTTCTTTTTTTTAAATCCATAAATTGTACCCACACATTACTTTAATGTCTCCCTAGCCGACTACCTACTACTCGTTATAAAAATGTATAATACTCTCCCACCTTTCACCTCCTGAAGCCATTGCCCCCAAAATTAGCTCTGATCTGTCACACTTGAAAGCTGCTTCATTTCAATAAAACGAAACAAGAATTAAGGGGCACCTGAATGTTTTTATAACTGGAGGTACACTCTTTAATAATGTGCATATTAGCAATTTTCGAGTACTACATTTGCTGTGTTGTCGGAGCTCTGTTTATATGGAAAATACACTACAAGCGTTATTAAAAAAATCTATGTGTGTAGTCCGCGAATAGGAACCTTGTTTGTTTATTTCCATATGTCCCTATGTGACTTGGTCATGTCATGGTCACATAGAGACACGTTTCGTTGTCGTTATCAGAGCTCTTTCATGTAAAGAAACATGCACCTGTGTTATGATCATATTAAGGAGGCTGTTTTCCTCTTTTAAACTGCTTCGCGATCGCCTACGGTAAATTTGCTGGGCTCTGTTTAGCGCTGACGTCAATTTATGCTCTGGTTTCTGACGGTGATCGGTCCCCCAGAGCACCCAAATGGGCTGTTACCATTAGCATCTAAAACCTAAAAGCACAAGAGCAAGGGGACAGAACACCCCAATAAATGATATAGCGCAAATACCAGCCACGTATTGTAAAAGAATATAGCTTTATTAGTAAACAATACACGGTATCACATAGAATATAATAAAAATAAAAATACAAATGGTCACATGGAGAGCAGCAGCAACAGGTATATCAATAAATATACCAAGAGGTTTAACCCCTTAATGACCAGCCTATTTTAGACCTTAATGACCAGGCCATTTTTTAAGTTTTTCCATCGTGGCATTCCAAGAGCTATAACCTTTTTATTTTTGCGTCAACATAGCTGTATAAGGGCTTTTTTCTTGTGGGAAGACTTGTAGTTTTTATTGGTACCCTTTTGGAGTAGATGCGACTTTTTGATCACTTTTTATCACATTTTTTTAAAGTCAGTATTCACAGAAAACAGCCATTTTTCCATAGTTTTTTATTACATTTTTTACGGCGTTCACCGTGCGGGTTAAATAATGTAATAGATTTATAGTCGTGGTCGTTACGGACGCGGCGATACAAAATATGTGTAACTTTTTGACTTTATTTTGTTTTTTTAATAGTAAAGCATTTTGTAAGGGGAAAAGCTGGGTTTTTCATTTTTTTTCACATTTTTTTTAAAATGAACTTTATTAAACTTTTTTTTCACTTTTTTACTAGTCCCATTAGGGGACTATAATATGCGATTCTGCGATCGCATTTATAATACACTGCAATACTTTTGTATTGCAGTGTATTACTGCCTGTCCGTTTAAAACGGACAGGCATCTGCTAGGTCATGCCTGCGGCATGATCTAGCAGGCATTCACTCCAGGCAGACCTGGGGGCCTTTATTAGACCCCCGGCTGCCATTGGAGACACAGACACTCGGTGATCGTATCGCCGGGTGTCGGTGGGAGATAGAGGGAGCTCCCTCCCTCTCTCCAAAACCACTCATATACGGTGCACGCTATTGTGCACCGCATCTGAGGGGTTAAACGGGTGAGATCGATACTAATATCGATCTCACCCGGCAGAGCAGGGACGCTCCCAGCCCTCAGCTGCCTCTGGCAGCTGAGAGCAGGGAGATTTGACAGCTCCCTGCTCTGTTTACTTATTCCGATGCCGCGACGTAAAAAGTATATGGCATCGGAATAAGGCCCGTTAGTGACCGACGTAGAAACACGATGGGCCGGTCACTAACGGGTTAACAGACCTAACCCATCTCAACATGTAACGTCCTGTATACAATAAACCCCATACACAAATATGGTAGAGAGTAATGTATGTACAGATAGGAAATGCCAAGCACAAATAGCGCTAAAAAAGCTGCATAGTGTGTGTAGAATAATACATTAGGGTATAAGGTGTAGCCTATATAAATAAATAAATAAACACAATGACAGTAATAGCAGCAAAATCTAATGGTAAAGATGGCTAAGCATACCTAGAGACATGGTAGGGAGACAGGACGTGATGAGATGTGGCACAAGGGCAGAACGCCTTGACGCGCGTTTCGCCTGGGACCGGCTTCGTCAGGAGGCTGACGATATTAAAAATAAGCGGGGTATATATACAAAAAGGCTGGCAGCAATAATGGTACACACCTGTGCATGATGTGTAAATCGACGCTCTGGCCGCATGTTGCAACAGCCGCCATCACCGGAAGCACCAGTAAGTCTGCATGGTGATGACGCGTATCGTCAAATGACGGCACCGCGCATCACCATGGAAATGCAGACAAACAAAGAGGCACTCCGGAATGAGGACATCACAGCGCATGCATGGAAAAGCGTACGTACACACAGTGCACAGGGTGAATAGGAAATAGTATGGAAGGCAGCAGGGTGTGAATATAGGTCTAAATAAAGAATGCAGAAGAAATACAAATAAAAAGAAAAAATAGTAAATAATATAAGTTATAGATATAATTCATCTGAAAAAATGAAACCATATAAAAAATTATTGTTGAAACATAAAAAATAATACATACCAATATATATACTAAATTTATATACAACAAAACAAAAATAAATAGTATGCTTAAAATATCTTGATCATATAATACATCTATAAACTGTCCATGTAAGTACATATATAAGCACTCGATAGTGAATAGATGATAAAAGTGTAAAGTGAAGACAATATTAAAAAATATATATATAAATATATAAAATATAATAAAAAATATGCGAATAAAAAACAATACATAAATATAAGAAAAATTCATTAGTGAAAGTGATAGAAATAGATGAAAAAGTAAAAATAATAGCCTGAACGTGCAGAAGAATATATACACATATAAATATACACATAGTTGTATACAAATATACATATATATACAAGTGAAAAAAACCTGTATAAAAGTGATAAAGATGCAAAGCGAAAATAAAAAATATAGTGACAAAAATGATAGACAAATTTATAATATACATATAGACAAGTATACATTGACCAAAATACAGACATTATATATATACTGAGTAGTTGTACTAATATACAATACATAATAAAATAAAAAATATATAAGATATAAATAAATAAAAAATAAAAAACCAAATAAATAACAATTGATATGTAAAAAATATAATAGATATATGAAAAATAATAAAATAATGAAATAAATAATAAATAATGAAAAGAAAAGAAAAAGAAGAAAAGGAAAATAATACAATAAATAAAAAAAATATATATAATATAGATAAAAATGAAATAATAAGAATAAAAATAATACAAATAAATCAAACTGAAATGAATAAAAACGTTGTATATATAGGATATTAGTTGTAGATTATTCGGTGAAGACCTCTTGGTATATTTATTGATATACCTGTTGCTGCTGCTCTCCATGTGACCATTTGTATTTTTATTATATTCTATGTGATACCGTGTATTGTTTACTAATAAAGCTATATTCTTTTACAATACGTGGCTGGTATTTGCGCTATATCATTTATTGGGGTGTTCTGTCCCCTTGCTCTTGTGCTTTTAGGTTTTTGCTACCAGTTTTTGGGGATCCCGTTTCTTTCTCTTTTGAGGCTGTTTTGTAGGTTTACTATAATTTGTTTGTCTGTGTTCACAGATATTGCCTCTGGATACATGGACTTTAGAAAACGTGATAAGGATTGGACCACACTTCTTGGATCCATATTTGGAGAGCGTTCAGCAGGGGTTTCAGAGAATGGTGACATTAAGGGTTTGAAGCTCAATATTCGAGTATTGCTCGAAAATTGTACTAAGGTGTGGTGGAACAAGGTGGCACTTGAAAATTATTTGCAGAAAAATATTCTGCCAAGAGGCCTGCACATACAGGTTTTTCCAGCTCTTGAAGGAGAAGACCTTAGTTTTATCTCTAAATGGGAGGATACTCTCACTAAGTGTTCCCGTTCCTTGTTGGAGCTACTCATTGGAGTGGACCGTAAAAAATTAGAATCATTAGAGAAAGAGATAGATCTCGTCAAAGATAAAATCCAACAAGCTCTCTCTAAAGATGATCTCATGATTTTTGATAAATCACTAGAGGAAGACCTTATTAAATGGGAAAAAAAATATACAGGATATTAAGATTAAGAAGTTTCAACGCGATTTGGGTGATTTTCAATACAACAAAGTATACCGTTGGAAAAATTACAGAGAGAGAACTCGGTCTTTTTCACGTTCATCATCTATCACATCATTCGCTGGGGTATTCAATGTTTGAAAAGGGGGAATTGGGCAGTATTCGCAGTGGAGAGCGGCTAAACTTTAAATACATTTCGACTGCGCTATTGATTTCGTCGAAAAAACGGAGACCTGCCGGAATAGTGACCAACGGAAACCATTAACAATGTTTCCGTCACCATTGATATCAATGGTCATGCAAACGGAAGCTAAGGTTTGCAAGAGGTTTGCAAGGTTTGTAAGACGGTTACAAAGTTACTCTTAAATATATTAAGGCATGCCAAAACAGCAAAATTTGGCCTGGTCATAAATGCTAAATCTACCTTTCAGCATGATGGGGTGAAATAGACAGTCAAGATTCCCATTTATTGACATTAAGCAGAGACCTTGATAATGGTGAGGTATTGATGGACAAAAGTCTAATAGAAGAGATCTTCTTTACTGGTTGAGAAATAGATATAGCAGGTTTTTGGGTGTTTTGGTTGAATTATATACTTTATAATTGTGTGTTTTATGTTCTTCGGGATTTATGGTGACATCCAAGCCGGAGAATGCTTGTGAACCCATTGCTCCCCCACCTATGCAGACCGCCAACACTGCCAGCGTTATATATAGTACTCATCCGCAAACTGGACTGCAATTTTGACATTAAGGTAAGGACATATGTTTTCTTTCTCATGTGTGTTCAGCACGTAATAGAAATGTTTTGTCAACCTAAAATTGTATTCGACTTTAAAAGGGTTTTCCAGCCACTAAAAATTGATGGCCTATCCTCAGGATAGAACATTAATAGCTAATGGGTTGGGGTCCGACTTTCGGGAACCCTGCTGATCAGCTGTTTTGAAGGGGCCGCATCGCTCGTACGACTAGGAGGGGTCCAGTGCACTAGCTCCTGACGCTGGCCAGTTCTGTTTTGGGGTCTGGATTTATTTTGGGGTCTGGAGTGTGATGCGTCCCATTCTCCTCTCCTGTATTTTCTATTTATGTGGATGATAGTGTGTGTGGTACCATTTGCCCAGCATGCTCTGATCATTTGTCATGTTATGCTGGGAGTTGTATTTCTACAGAAGTGTTGTTTGTTTTTTTTTAATTGCAATTCCACTGGCTGGTGTGCCCCCACCCTAACTTCTACATGGATCTGGTAAATGATCGAGGGGCCCATTGTAAAGTTTGTTATTGGGATCAGCACTTTGAAGTCACGCCCTGTAGGGAGGTAACAGGAAGCTGAATGGAATTAGCCCACATCTTTCAGCTTCCTGTGAGAGGAGAGATCACTGGAGCCTGGGGAGATGTCATGGCCTGTTTTTTTTCTAGTGGAAAACCTGGCAACCCCAGTCACTGTAAACCAAAAATAAAACGTTTTGACTGTGGCAACTCTCGTTTTTAATACCGTATTGGGAAGACCTCAGAGAGTTTGAATCAACAAGACTTCCTGATATAACCTCTAAATAACGAACAAGTGATGAGCTTGTTTACTACTATAGAGAGGTATTAGAATTCAATAATCATCTGTTATATTTACCATTTATTTGACTTCCAGTTTTATGGCCTTACCAAATAAAGCCCCTTTCATACTACATTTTTTTGTGCTCTTTTTGGAATCTTTTCTTTTTTTAGAGAAACCTATTCCTGCGGACATTCACTCCGGGTAGGGATGTACTATAATGGAAGTGTTAAATGACTACAGCAAACCATGTTAGAAAACAATTCAACAAACTCGTCACATCTCAGCTTCCTAGCCTCGTGTGAATGCGACATATGTAGTGGGATTATGGGGTTAAAGAAAACCTTTCACCTGCCCATACATGTGCAGCTGAGTGCAGCATGTAATGGGGAGGGCTACACAAACCCTGGGGCATTTCAATTTTTTTTCCTACCCTCCTCCGTTATTTAGATATCGGTGGAGTTATATTTGGCACCTGATATTTAAGTAACCCCCTGAACTGTCAATGGGCGTGTACTGGCAAGTGGGCGTGTTACTATGGCTGTGACACAGTCCTATCAGCTACGGACAGTGTCACAGCAAGAGCTGGAGAGAGGAGAGCGTGTGCTCGCGCAGCTTGGAGCTGTACACGCATGCCCGCACACACTCTCCTCTCTCCAGCTCTTGCTGTGGCACTGTCCATAGCTGATTGGACAGGGTCACAGCCATAGTAACACGCCCCCTTGCCATTACACACCCCATTGACCGTTCAGGGGGTTATTTAAATATCGGGCGCCAAATATAACGTCACCGATATCTAAATAACGGAGGAGAAAAAAATCTAAAGTGCCCCAGGGTTTGTATGGGGAGGTGAAAGGTTCTCTTTAAATGGAGACTGTCACAGGCAAGTCATCCATTATGGCGTGCAATAAATAGTGTCTATAGATGAAGGATGTCTATAGTTTTTCATCCATCAATGGCAAGCATAATGCCTTTCAAGATATGAAGAGTTAAGTTTGGGCCGGGGCAGCAGTTCTGGTGCCAGACAACAGGCCTTTTGAGGTAATCACATTTACATTGCTTAATGTAAGATTCCATTACCTGCATGTGAAGATCTGTCTCCATAGAGGCTTGTGGTCAATATCATTCAGCCGCTTGGAGCTGGAGAAATGACTTTCAACAGGCAACTTCAGACTTTGTCTGTTTTAAATTATCGCTCTTTATGTGCGCGCAATCACGCCGGTTAGTTTCTAAATCTGGTGGCTTGAGGCCATTTGTCTGAAAATTTAATTTATGGACGGATGTCTTCAAATATTATAATTTTGTGTGACAACTGGTCCCTATTGCAGGAGTCTAAATGTGCTTGGTGTTTAATGTAATGCCCACAATTCGCTACATACTTGAAGTTGCCATTTTTTTTCAATGGTCCCTTTTTTGTGCCTCAGTAATCCAATTCCCAGATTACATAGAATATGGTTTCAATGATAATTGCATGTTTTTAATTATAGTTTTATCTACAGGATTTGACGGAGTGTCAACGTCCAACTTTCAGCCATTTTACTTTACAGTCAATCCTGTATTTACAGCAACCCAAGACAATGATGATCGGAAAGCATGAACAATCCTAGTGGCTATAAAGAGGTTTATTTCAGTGCTCCCGTTTTAGTTATTACCTATGACTCTGCATTTAGATAGTTTTTGTAGCTCTTTACTCATTTAGTTGCTTTGAAACTTTTCTCTCCCTTTGGGGTCTTACATCAGAACTTCGGCATCTGGAGATATTTTCAGATAAGGAGCTTTCTTCTTGGAGTTATTTTGCAACACACATGATATCGTTAAAGTGACCCCAAAGGACATGTAGATTTCACAATGCAGGGAACAGTATACATCCAAACTACGGTACTATATGGTCTTGTCCACATGTAATAGAATTGCTGCAGAAAAACTAGCAGACATTCCACAGAGGAAAAACCGCACCTTTTCCTGCGTTTTTTACTGTAGAACATTTTGCTGATATTTCTTCTTTTCTTTCAAGTCTGTGAGATGGTGATATCACCTCTGAAAAACGCAGGAATTCAGTCCACTTTCCTCAACAGGACTTGACGTGCTGCGGCAACGAAAAATAGGCACCGCAGGTGAATTTCAGGACTGAAATTTTACGCAGCGTGCAGATGATATTTGCTCGTTCACGCCCACTTTGCTGCTACTGTATTCTGCTGCGTATTTTCCGTCCGCAATTTCGGAGGGAAAATACGCAGAAATTCCGTTACGTGTGGACAAGCCCTATATGTTTTACCAGGTCTGTCTCCTTACATTTTTCTTGTGAATGTTACTTTTCTAAAGATCTGAGTGGGTTGCACAGGGACAGAATGTGTAATACCAGAGATCTCTATGGGTACAATACACTGTTAATCTGTTTCTATGGACACTTATGCAATAACTATACCACTGCAGGCCTCTCTGCTCTAAGCTTTATGCTGTTTATTTGCAAAGTTTTTTCAAGCTGCACTGCATATCTTACTAAGCCTGTTATTCATGTTATTGGTGCATGTGGTTGTGATAGTTAGGGTATGTTCACACGGCCTATTTACGGACGTAATTCGGGCGTTTTTGCCCCGAATTACGCCCGAAAATAGCGCCTCAATAGCGCTGACAAACATCTGCCCATTGAAAGCAATGGGCAGACGTTTGTCTGTTCACACGAGGCGTATATTTACGCGCCGCTGTCAAATGACGGCGCGTAAATAGACGCCCGCGTAGAAGAAGTGACCTGTCACTTCTTTGGCCGTAATTGGAGCCGCTATTCATTGACTCCAATGAATAGCAGCGCTAATTACGGCCGTAATTGACGCGGCGTTCAAGCGCCTGCACATGCCGGTACGGCTGAAATTACGGGGATGTTTTCAGGCTGAAACATCCCCGTAATTTCAGCCGTTACGGACCCCCGCCGTGTGAACATACCCTTACTGTACCGTTCTACTATGGTTTTATTTTTTGCATATGTGTGTTTAAGGGTATGTTCACACGGCCTATTTACGGACGTAATTCAGGCGTTTTGCCCCGAATTACGTCCGAAAATAGCGCCTCAATAGCGCTGACAAACATCTGCCCATTGAAAGCAATGGGCAGACGTTTGTCTGTTCACACGAGGCGTAATTTACGCGCCGCTGTCAAATGACGGCGCGTAAATAGACGCCCGCGTCAAAGAAGTGACCTGTCACTTCTTTGGCCGTAATTGGAGCCGTTATTCATTGACTCCAATGAATAGCAGCGCCAATTACGTCCGTAATTGACGCGGCGTTCAAGCGCCTGCACATGCCGGTACGGCTGAAATTACGGGGAAGTTTTCAGGCCGAAACATCCCCGTAATTTCAGCCGTAACGGACGCCCTCGTGTGAATATCCTAAGGGCCAACCTACCCTAAATTCAGGCTATACTGCTGTTATGGGATCCTTGTAGTTATCCCTTATACCACTAGGTGGCAAGAAATTATGAAGGACTCCACTCTCCAGAAGAGCCTAAGGGTATGTTCACACGTAGTCAACCAAAACGTCTGAAAATCCAGAGCTGTTTTCAAGGGAAAACAGACCCTGCTTTTCAGACGTTTTTTTACCAACTCGCATTTTTCGCGGCGTTTTTCGCGCCGTTTTCGCGGCGTTTTTTACGTCCGTTTTTGGAGCTGTTTTCATTGGAGTCTATGAGAAAACAGCTCCAAAAACGTCTGAAAGAAGTGTCCTGCACTTCTTTTGACGAGGCTGTATTTTTACGAGTCGTCGTTTGACAGCTGTCAAACGACGACGTGTAAATAACAGGTCGTCTGCACAGTACGTCGGCAAACCCATTCAAATGAATGGGCAGATGTTTGCCGACGTATTGGAGCCGTATTTTCAGACGTAAAACGAGGCATAATACGCCTCATATACGTCTGAAATTTGGCCGTGTGAACATACCCTTATTGTTAGCAAATGAAGGAGAGGGAAATTGACCCAAGGGTCACAAAAGGGGGGAAAAAAACCTTCTAGGGGGGCCATCTAGATCTTTGCTATGTGTGCCCCTTCTATGTATACCACTGTATGTGATTTCATGCATGAACAGTAACTCCATCTTTAGAACTACCACAGCTATTTGGTTGGATTATGCCTTGTTTACAGCTACTAACACATCATTTAAAAAGTAATAATTATTAAATTCACGTTTTTTGTTTTATATTCTAGCATGTGAAGAGGCCAATGCTCATGGGATTTTTAACCCTTTAGTGACCAGCTTATTTGGGCCTTTATGACGAAGCGATTTTTACAGTTTTTTGTTCATCGCATTTCAAAAGCTGTAACTTTTTTATTTTACTATAGACATAGCTGTATGAAGGCTTTTTGTTTTGCGGGACAAGTTGCATTTTTAATGGCACCATTTTGGGGTATTGATTAACTTTTATTAACATTTTTGTGGGGTAATAGAAAAAAACTGAAATTTCGCTATTCTTTTTTTGCATCTTAAATTTACACCACTTACCTTGTGGTATAAATAAAAAATAACTTTATTCTACCAAATTGATAAAAAAAATTATTATGTTTTACTACTTTTGGAAAATAAAAACACTTCTGAGCCATAACTTTTTTTATTTTTCCACCGTCGTAGCTGTATGGGAGCTTATTTTTTGCAGGACGACTTGTAGTTTTTATTGGGGTACATATGGCTTTTTATTGCATTTTTTGGAAGGCAGGATGAACAGAAAGCATAAATTCCTGCATTGTTTTTAATTAGATTTTTTGCAGCGTTCAACGTGCGGGTTAAATTTTGTAATCGTTTTAAAGTTTGGGTCGTTCCGGACGCAGGAATAGCAATTATGTGTAACTTGTTTATTTTTTAAGTTTTTTCATAATAAAGCATTTTTTTTTAACGACCGTGACATTAAGCTATTAGAAAGCAGCGCCTCCTCCGATAACCCATAGCTCCCCTCACGTTGCAATCGCGGGATGCCGATGGTTGTTATGGTCAAAAGTAAAAACACGCCCAGTTGGTCTTTAAGAAACGAATTAGCATAAATCTAAAATTGCTTATAACTTGCTCAAAAATGATAATTTTCAAAATAAAAACCACTGCTGTTATCTACATTACAGCGCCGATCAGATTATGTAGGAGATAGGACACTTATAATCTGGTGACAGAGCTTCTTTAAGGGGATAAACAGGTGGGATTGAAGATAATGTCGATCCCACCCGTTAGAGCAGGAGTGCAGCTGTCTTTAGACAGCCCGACACCTGCTCTAGTTGGCACGGGAAACCCCTTTCACAGCGCTGTGGCATAAGCACCCTTAGTGACAGTCATAAAAAAGTTTATGGGTGCTCATTAATGGGGTAAAGTCTCCATTCAGATATATCAGATGGATTTCATTTAGGGTATGTTCACACAGCTGACTAAAAAACAATACGGAGCTGTTTTCAAGGGAAAATAGCTCCTAATTTTCAGAATTTTTTTAAGCCACTCGCGTTTTTCGCAGCGTTTTTTTACGGTCTTTTTTTTGGTGTTTTTCTATAGAGTCAATGAAAAACGGCTTAAAAAACGGCTCAAGAAGTGACATGCACTTCTTTTTCACGGGCGTTTTTTTACGTGGCCGTTTTGAAAAACAGCCACGTAAAAAAACGCCCCGTCGGAACAGAACGTCGTTTTTCCCATTGAAATCAATGGGCAGATGTTTGGAGGCGTCCTGCTTCTGATTTTTCAGCCATTTTTAGGCACATTTACGGTCCAAAAAACGGCTGAAAACACTACATGTGCACATACCCTTACAGAATGTTCTGCAATGGAAATCTGCCACATGTGAACATACCCTTTTGGAAAAGTATATAAAGGGTGGAGAATGTTCAGTAAAACACCCAAAATAAAATGTTGACACTAAATCTGCTACCATAACTTTAATCGGAGGGATTTACGCTTCTTTCTGTATTTAAGTCCCAGATGGTCACATTTTTTGCCAATCACTTGCCGAATACAAGGAATTACAATCTTGTTGATTTATTGAAAAAAAATTCTGTGTCAGAAATCCATCCCATACATCTGAATGGTGTTGTTTCTGCAACGTGTATTGATGCAGCATTACGTCCCCATCTGTTGTCACTATGCTTATCATCTTTAGATTGTGATCTCCAATGAATCGAGCCTTCCCTCCTTTTCTCATTGTCTGTAGCTGATTTCGTAAAGTGATGCAGAATATGCTGGTTCTACATGATAGCTTAGACAATCATTATTATGACCAGCATGTGTACGAGTCCAGGGAATTGGAACATAGGATGTGATTTGTATATTTACTGTACTTTCTGTTGTTACACCACACAAAGACGACTTCGGCGTTGAGATCCTTACACAATTTATGTGCAGTGATGTTCTAAAAATTCTTTGGGTGGGACTGTGTCCATCAGGCAGGCCATGGAATTTCAGGAATCCTGGACTTTCTCCTCAAGCTCCTATTTAAACACTTTCCTGGAACAGTTTAACCATTTAACAGAGATGGTTTCAAAAATATAATTCTTTGTTAAAAGGAAAGTATTTTTTGGAAAATACGTGCTAAAAAATTCAGAAAAATGCAAAGAGGAGACAGGGGGCTAAAAGAATAAACAACAAATTTATAAAATAAAATAGTAAATGAATAAGAAAGATCTAAAATATATACATAACTAGGATATAGATGAGAAGGACACCATACAATTTGTGTATAGAATAGTGTCCAAAACTAGGGCATATCATTAGATCTTCCATCAGCAAAAACAGGTGACTGTCCAGTATATATGGACATAGGCTTTATGGTTGTCTGTGTCCTCATGTTCCACCGATCTTTCGTCCAATTAATGGAACATATACCCTCCCAAAGTATGGGACACTATAATAAAGAAAGAACAACACAAAATAAATAAGTTAAAATATGGAAATACTCCGAAAAATAAAATTAACACCTGATGGAATTTACAAAAAGGATTTCAAGCTAACGGCCCAATTGGGGGGCGGTAGGTGAGACAGTGTCAAGCAACATTATCCATTTGGTTTTCGTTTCTCAATAAGGCTTTCCTAATGTCACCCCCTCCAACCCAGTTTGACTTTATCTATTCCCCTTACCTTAAGCCCTTTAGGGTCGCAGGAGTGGAAGTCCCTGAAATGGCGGGGTATAGGTTGGAATTTATCCTTATCCTTTACATTTGCTGCCGATGTGATTTTATTGACATGTTCTAGAATTTCTAATTGAGAGGTCTACTGGTATTCCCAATATATATAAATTCGCAGGTGAATGTGGCAGAGTATATTACCGCCTCCGTATTACAAGTGATGTTATAAACTATTTTAAATTCTCTATCCCTAGAAGTATTTAAAAAGTTGGAGACACGTATAATGTATTTGCAAGCTGTGCAATTACCTCATTTGAAAGAGCCTGGACAACCGGAATGACTTTTTTCACTTGAGGGTATCGTGAGGAGGTTGAATGAAGCAGTGAGTTGGTGGAAGTGAATTTCCTAAAAACATGAGTGGTGATAAACCCATTAGCATCTTTCTCAATCAGAATGTCAAGAAATTCAACACTTGACGTGATGTAATTCCATGTGAGCTTAATATTCAGCTCATTGGAGTTAAGTGACTCAAGGGAGGTCTCAAGTTGCGACGTGGAGCCCTGCCAGATGAAAAGAACATCATCTATATATCTTGACCACAGAAGTACTGCATCATGACCCTCAGTATATTGGACTACTTCCCTGTCTCACACCATTAGGGGGATCCATCCTGATGTGTCCGTGCCGATTTGTATCACCCACAGGTCTACTGAATCATTCCCTCTCCTCCACTTTCTGTTTTTTGTTCCTCTATAAATACCCTAGTAGGTGCATTTACTAACTAGCCTCCTGACGGAGCTATTTACAGGCGAAATGCACATCGAGGCATTTTTGCGCCTGAGGCGACTATTAGGATGAGTCGCCATGTCACAGGGTATGTGAGTCTATATTTTTTCCGTCTACAATAAATGGGGGGTTTTTCTCTATGCATATTGATGTACATAGACAGTATGCAGTTTACTGGTTTATCGTTCCAGCCTGTGTCCATCAGTCTTTAATAGAAGATATTCATCTTAGTTTTACAGTATTGAGTGTATTTATACGGTCCCTATATTAATATTTTTGCAGAGCATTATATTTCAGCACATGTCCGCTGTCTATTGACCATTACAACTACCCTCACGGTGAAACTATTGACGTCACCATTATACACAAATATGTAATAACTGGTATTACCTGTGTATTTATCCCCTATATCTGAGGCGTGTACTGGTCTACTAGATGGTGTATATCCTATGGTACTATATGGTGTTGCTTCTTGTTACCTGGCTTATGCCATTTTGCCTGTTTTTTCTCTCCATGTTTTAGGAGTGTATATATATATATATATATATATATATATATATATATATATATATATATATATATATATATATATATATGTATATATATATATATATATATATATATATATATATGTATATTTATTGTAAGAGAAAACAGGTGGTTTGGATCCAGCGTAGCTGTAACTAAAAAGGAACTTGTTCCAAGTTTAATGGATTGTATTAAAAGAGGTCAATCGGCATGACTAAGAACGCAGCTAGCGTTTGAAACGCGTAGGCTTCATCTATCCTCCCACTTCTCTCCCAGCACTCGAGGACATCATGCCGATTGACCTCTTTTAATACAATCCATTAAACTTGGAACAAGTTCCTTTTTAGTTACAGCTACGCTGGATCCAAACCACCTGTTTTCTCTTGTATCCCACACGACGCGTGCCGACGCGAGGATCCGTGCGAAGACTTCAGTACACCCATTTTGTACTCACAAGGTGAGCTGGAGGTTCTCCTCCTCCTTTTTTTCTATATATTTATTGTACTTCTGTAATGATGCTAGGTACAGTTGATACTGTACTATGATGTAATGTATTAATAAAAATATTTTTTACTTTTGCTAAACGATTGTTTCGCGCATTGATAATTAAGTGGCTGATGCATTGTCACGATTATTATGCATTAATGCAGACTTGGCCAGTGGGATAAGTCACTCAGTAATTCTGAGTGGACATATGGCATTTCGGTATACTTGAGCTTATGGTAATATGTTAAAGTGTGGTAATTATTAATATTAAGAAATGGTTTTATTTTATAATGGTTTTATATGCTTAAACCTTTAATAAAAAGGCTGTGGCCAAATTTTTATCACCAACCAGTTTGTGTCTTGCTTATTTCATTAGTTTACTATGGTTTAGTATGTTTTGTATTCCCATAGGTGGGTAAGAGGTCACACCTGTAAGAGCAGTCCGTCCTGTTCCATAACCAAGGAGATTATCGGACATGCTACTAAGTGCAGTAGATTAAAGAATAGACGTTCAGTAATATGAGTTTACAGGTGGCAGTGGAACCTGGATCTAGCTATTTATTTTCAATTTATCCTCGTGTTAGTTGCCGGCCTGCATATGAGATCTATACAGTGGTTGGTTAATAAGGTGAACTGACTTTTCAAGGTTGAAATAAATCACTCCTACGTATGACAAAACAAACATTACTAATTTATTTTTATCCAGTGCAGAGCTTTGAAAGATTTTATTATAAAATACCTTTTATATCTAATAGCTGAGAAGTGTGTGAGAAAACCCATTACACATCCTAGGAGACTTCTTTTCACTCCAGATGTGAGAAATGGAAGGTAATGGGTTGTGCTTCCTCATAGGTGTTGAATGCACAGAAAGCCGGATACAAGGCTGCAATTGTTTACAACATCGACTCTGATGACCTTATCAGCATGGGATCCAATGATGGTATGTATGCAGTTTTCTATGCTACCAAAATGCTATTGGTTTTCAGAAATTGTATTCCTGCAAAATAAAGCCAAGTCCTTGGCTCCCTTGAGGAAATCTCCGGTCCCTGTTCTCACCCCTGAGGGGGTAGAATTCGAGGTGGCCAAGATTGTGGACAGCAGGATGGTCCAAGGCTCCCTCCAGTACCTGGTCCATTGGAGAGGATACGGGCCTGAGGAGAGGACTTGGGTACCCGCCCGGGATGTTCACGCTGGGGTATTGCTCAGGAGGTTCCACCTTCGTTTCCCCAATAAGCCAGGTCCACCTAGAAAGGGTCCGGTGGCCCCTCATAAAAGGTGGGGTACTGTAAAGGATCTGCCAGACACAGCTTCTGTGTCGACGCCCGTGGGTAATCAGTCTGCACCTGCTCCTTTGTCTGTGAGACTGACTCCATCTTCCACCACTCAGGATGGCAGGCTTAGGAGTGGGAGAGCCTATCACAGCCTGGCCAGATGGAGCTAGCTCCCGCCCACTGTCTATTTATACCTGCCTTTCCTGTTCCTCCTTTGCCTGTGATTCTGCTCTGCTTGTTTCCTGGCTCTGCTGCTGCTGCTTGAACTACTGATCCTCTGCTTGTTATTGACCTTGGCTTACTGACCACTCTCCTGCTCAGCATTTTGTACCTCGTGCACTCCTGGTTTGACTCGGCTCGTTCACTACTCTCATTGCTCACGGTGTCTCCGTGGGCAGCTGCCCCGTTTCCCTAACTCCTGTGTACCCTTGTCTGTTTGTCTGTCGTGCACTTACTGAGCGTAGGGACTGTCACCCAGTTGTACCCCGTCGCCTAGGACGGGTCGTTGCAAGTAGGCAGGGACTAAGTGGCGGGTAGATTAGGGCTCACCTGTCTGTCTCCCTACCCCGTCATTACATAATCACAGGCCCATATACCTAGTCTACCCTGGTCCCTGACACACTATGGACCCCCTTGAGACCCTGGCTCAGCAAATGCAGGGCCTCTCCCTACAGGTCCAAGCCCTGGCTCAGAGGGACAACCAGCATGATGCTACCCTGGTAGTGCCCCCCACCTCACCTCTTGAACCCTACCTCAAGTTGCCTGACCGGTTCTCAGGGGACCGGAAGACTTTTTTCTCCTTTCGGGAGAGTTGTAGACTCTATTTTCGCTTAAAGCCCCACTCCTCAGGTTCTGAGAGCCAGCAGGTGGGTATAATTATGTCCCGGCTCCAGGACGGGCCCCAAGAATGGGCCTTCTCCTTGGCTCCTGACGCCCCTGAACTTTCCTCCGTTGATCTTTTCTTTTCTGCTCTCGGGCTCATTTATGACGAGACTGACAAGACTGCCTTTGCCGAGAGTCAGCTGGTGACCTTACGTCAGAGTAAGAGACCTGTTGAGGAGTATTGTTCTGACTTTAGGAAGTGGTGTGTAGCTTCTCGGTGGAATGACCCTGCCTTGAGGTGCCAGTTTAGATTAGGTCTGTCGAACGCCCTGAAAGACCTGCTAGTTAGCTATCCCTCTTCTGACTCCCTAGATCAGGTTATGGCTTTAGCGGTACGACTTGACCGACGTCTCAGGGAACGACGACTTGAACGTTTTTGTGCCTCCTCCTCTGACTCCCCCATGATGCCTCCCGAGGTTCCGTTGCTTCGTTCTTCCACAGAACACTCGGATGTACCTATGCAACTCGGGGCCTCCGTGTCCCCCCAACAACGTAGAGAGTTCCGCAGGAAGAATGGTCTCTGCTTCTACTGTGGGGATGATAAGTATCAAGTGAACAACTGTCCTAGGTGTAAGAATAAGCAGCCGGAAAACTTCAGCGCCTAAGTGATCATCGGGGAGGTCACTTGGGCGCACAGGTATTTCCCGTAAATATGAAACCTAATAAGATCTTGCTTCCCTTTCAGGTCTCTTTTGGTGGTAGGTCTGCTACCGGCAGTGCCTTCGTGGATTCAGGGTCTTCTGCTAATATTATGTCTGTGGAATTTGCTATGTCTCTAGCTATGCCATTGATTGATTTGCCGGTAGTGGGTATTGACTCCACTCCTCTTGCTAATGGTTATTTTACACAGCATACCCCTGTTTTTGAACTCCTTGTTGGCTCCATGCATTTGGAGCAGTGCTCTGTACTGGTGATGCAGGGACTATCGTCCGATTTGGTTTTAGGCCTTCCCTGGTTGCAGTTGCATAATCCCACGTTTAACTGGAATACTGGGGATCTTACCAAATGGGGTAATGAATGCATGACATCATGTTTTTCTGTTAATTCTATTTCTCTCCCTGAGGAGGTGAACACTCTACCTGAGTTTGTTCAGAACTTCGCTGATGTTTTCTCTAAAGGGGCCTCCGAAGTGTTACCTCCTCATAGAGAATACGATTGCGCAATCGATTTGGTACCTAAGGGAAGGATATTTAATCTCTCTTGTCCCGAACGTGAAGCCATGAGAGAGTATATCCAGGAATGCCTGGCCAAGGGATACATTTGCCCCTCTACTTCTCTGGTAGGTACTGGCTTCTTCTTCGTAGGGAAGAAGGATGGTGGTCTTAGGCCGTGCATTGACTACCGGAACTTGAATAAGGTCACTGTAAGGAACCAGTACCCCCTTCCTTTGATTCCTGATCTCTTCAATCAGGTTCAGGGGGCCCAATGGTTCTCTAGGTTTGATCTACGGGGGGCTTATAACCTTATCCGCATCAAAGAGGGTGATGAGTGGAAGACTGCGTTTAACACGCCTGAAGGTCATTTCGAATACCTTGTCATGCCCTTTGGGTTGTGTAATGCTCCCGCGGTCTTCCAGAATTTCATAAATGAGATTTTGAGAGACTACCTGGGGGTATTTCTTGTAGTGTACCTTGATGACATACTTGTGTTTTCCAAGGACTGGTCCTCCCACATTGAGCATGTCAGGAAGGTGCTCCAGGCCCTTCGGGAAAACAAACTGTTTGCTAAGACCGAAAAATGTGTGTTTGGAGTGCAGGAAATACCATTTGTGGGTCAAATCCTCACTCCTCATGAATTCCGCATGGACCACGCCAAGGTCCAGGCTGTGGCGGAATGGGTTCAACCTGCCTCCCTGAAGGCGTTACAGTGCTTCCTGGGTTTTGCTAATTATTACAGGAGATTTATTGCTAACTTCTCGGTCATCGCTAAGCCTCTTACGGATCTCACTTGCAAAGGTGCTGATCTCCTCCACTGGCCTCCAGAGGCGGTCCAGGCTTTTGAGGTCCTTAAGAAGTGCTTTATCTCGGCCCCAGTGCTGGTTCAGCCCAACCAAATGGAGCCATTCATAGTGGAGGTTGACGCCTCTGAAGTGGGAGTGGGTGCTGTCTTGTCCCAGGGTACCAGGTCCCTCACCCATCTCCGTCCCTGTGCCTACTTCTCCAGGAAGTTTTCGCCCACTGAGAGTAACTATGATATTGGTAACCGCGAACTCTTAGCCATTAAATGGGCATTTGAAGAGTGGCGCCACTTCCTGGAGGGGGCTAGGCACCAGGTAACGGTCCTTACCGACCACAAGAATCTGGTTTTCCTAGAATCTGCCCGGAGGCTAAACCCGAGACAAGCTCGATGGGCGTTATTTTTTACCAGATTCAACTTTTTGGTCACCTATAGGGCTGGGTCTAAAAATATTAAGGCTGATGCACTGTCGCGTAGCTTCATGGCCAGCCCTCCTTCGGAGGAAGATCCTGCTTGTGTTTTGCCTCCAGGTATAATCATTTCCTCTATTGATTCTGATTTAGTCTCCGAAATTGCGGCTGATCAAGGTTCAGCTCCCGGGAACCTTCCTGAGAACAAGCTGTTTGTTCCCCTGCAATTCCGGCTAAGGGTACTTAGGGAAAATCATGACTCTGCACTATCTGGCCATCCAGGCATCCTGGGTACCAAGCACCTTATTGCCAGAAACTACTGGTGGCCTGGGTTGCTTAAAGACGTTAAGGCCTACGTCGCCGCTTGTGCAGTTTGTGCTAGGTCCAAGACTCCCAGGTCCCGACCAGCGGGCTTACTATGTACGTTGCCCATTCCCCAGAGACCTTGGACCCATATCTCCATGGATTTTATCACCGATTTGCCTCCATCTCAAGGCAAGTTGGTGGTGTGGGTTGTAGTAGACCGCTTCAGTAAGATGTGCCACTTTGTGCCCCTCAAGAAACTACCCAATGCTAAGACGTTAGCTACCTTGTTTGTCAAACACATCCTGCGTCTCCATGGGATTCCTGTCAATATTGTTTCTGACAGAGGGGTACAATTTGTTTCATTGTTTTGGAGAGCCTTCTGTAAAAAGTTGGAGATTGATCTGTCCTTCTCCTCGGCCTTCCATCCTGAAACTAATGGCCAAACTGAGAAGACTAGTCAGTCTCTAGAACAATATTTAAGGTGTTTTATCTCTGACTGTCAATATGATTGGGTCTCATTTATTCCCCTCGCCGAATTTTCCCTTAATAACCGGGTCAGTGACTCGTCAGGGGTCTCCCCCTTTTTCTGTAATTTTGGGTTAAATCCACGGTTCTCCTCTGTTTCACCTGGTAGTTCCCACAATCCTGAGGTGTCCCAGAGCATACAAAAGACTCAGGCAGATAGAAGACGTTCTACTAACCCCTTGTTTGTGGTCGGGGATCTGGTATGGCTATCTTCAAAAAATTTGCGCCTTAAAGTCCCGTCCAAGAAGTTTGCTCCCCTGTTTATAGGGCCGTATAAGGTCATTGAAGTCCTTAACCCTGTCTCCTTCCGGCTGGAGTTGCCCCTGTCTTTTCGAGTACACGACGTGTTTCATGCCTCCCTCCTTAAACGCTGCTCCCCATCCTTGGCTCCCTCGAGGAAACCTCCGGTCCCTGTTCTCACCCCTGAGGGGGTAGAATTCGAGGTGGCCAAGATTGTGGACAGCAGGATGGTCCAAGGCTCCCTCCAGTACCTGGTCCATTGGAGAGGATACGGGCCTGAGGAGAGGACTTGGGTACCCGCCCGGGATGTTCACGCTGGGGTATTGCTCAGGAGGTTCCACCTTCGTTTCCCCACTAAGCCAGTTCCACCTAGAAAGGGTCCGGTGGCCCCTCATAAAATGTGAGGTACTGTAAAGGATCTGCCAGACACAGCTTCTGTGTCGACGCCCGTGGGTAATCAGTCTGCACCGTCTCCTATGTCTGTGAGACTGACTCCATCTTCCACCACTCAGGATGGCAGGTTTAGGAGTGGGTGAGCCTATCACAGCCTGGCCAGACGGAGCTAGCTCCCGCCCACTGTCTATTTATACCTGCCTTTCCTGTTCCTCCTTTGCCTGTGATTCTGCTCTGCTTGTTTCCTGGCTCTGCTGCTGCTTGAACTACTGATCCTCTGCTTGTTATTGACCTTGGCTTACTGAACACTCTCCTGCTCAGCGTTTTGTACCTCGTGCACTCCTGGTTTGACTCGGCTCGTTCACTACTCTCGTTGCTCACGGTGTCTCTGTGGGCAGCTGCACCGTTTCCCTAGCTCCTGTGTACCCTTGTCTGTTTGTCTGTCGTGCACTTACTGAGCGTAGGGACCATCGCCCAGTTGTACCCCGTCGCCTAGGACGGGTCATTGCAAGTAGGCAGGGACTGAGTGGCGGGTAGATTAGGGCTCACCTGTCTGTCTCCCTACCCCGTCATTACAACGTTGGTATATGCTGTAGAATGGTGGTTCATGTATGACTACAGGTGATGCACCTCAAATAGAAGTCAACTGAACACTCGTTCCCGATAATCACTCTGTGTAAACAGGGCCGTGATCAGTAGATGAATGAGCAAATGCTCGTTCATCAGCTTATCGTAGTTTTAAATGTGCAAAATATTATTGCTGCTCATCCCCATACATAGTGAAAGGAGCAAACGAGCGTCAATCAACGAGTTGTCTCGTTGACTGGCGCTTGTTGAACCGGCCAAAATTGGCCGGTGTAATTGTACCTTATGTCTAGGTTAATTATATACCAAGAGATTAAAAGTACCATACATAACCCTGAAAAAACCTAACCTGGTTTATAAGTAAAATGCAAGTGCATTAATATTCAAATGTTATTGTCACACAGACCATCTCCAACCATTATATCAAATCATTACATTACCCAGATACTGTAACACACAAGAAATGCTATTAAATTGTAAGTACTAGATGGCAAATCACTGTCCGCCATCACTGCTCAGTTTTGCTTGAATTGGCCCATATGCTGGTTTTTTTTCCCGATATGATTTTTATTTAATAAAGATACATTTATAAGGCTTTTAATGGTGTCTAGTTTTACTTCCTTTTATATGCTTTACTGATTTGTGATTGGAGCATAGACTTAAGGGGCTTTTCCAGGTATACTGACAAGACCCTTGTAGCCAGTGATTGGCTGCAGCTGTCGTCACGTGTTACAGCGCACCATCGCTTCAGCAATGTGAGAACAGGAACGGCGGGAGACCACTGGAACCCATGGCACTGGAGTGTTGATGGATTTAATAGACAAGTATGGGCGTTTGTGTTATGTTATCCCATAAGCAGTTGCCGGTTTGTGTTTTTTTTTTTTCATATGCCTGGAAAACACATTTAACTACTGTAAGTGTAAAAACCACAGTCTTTTGGTTGCATTCAGTAGAAGTAATGTTTCCTATTGACTTTTATTAAGAAAAAGGGTTTTGACTTTTTTTTTTCTTTGGAAAACGATGCTACTTTGTACTGCAAAAAAGCGATGCAGGACCCGATACAAGCAAAGAATGCCAAAAGAAAATACATTTGGCACATGCTTTGCTCTTAGGGTATGTTCACACGTTTAACAAAATACGGCTACAAATACGGAGCGGTTTTCAAGGGAAAAGAGCTCCTGCTTTTCAGCAGTTTTTTAAGCAACTTGCGTCATTTGCTGCTTTGTTTGGAGCTCTTTTCCTATTGAGTCAATGAAAAACGCCTCCAAAAATGGTTCAGTGACATGCACTTCTTTTTACGGGGCGTCTTTTTACGCCCTGTTATTTGAAAATGAGGCGGAAGAACGGGATTATGAAGATGGAGGAATTGCTGTCCGCTGACAGGGGCAAGTCTGTGCTCTTCGTCCAAACTTGGGCAGTGTGGTCTGGATTCCGGGGTGGTACTGATCTACCTCTCTGGCTGGATGGAAGGTTCTGAGCAGCATCTATGATCTTATTCCATGCGCTATGTCTGTTTGTATTTCCCTTTGTTGTCTGGTGTCTTGTGTTGGTGTTATATTATATTTGTGGCACTTATACGTACCAACTCTTACTTCATTGGGGCTTGGTCCCCATGTTTATAGCACTATCTTTATATGAACATGGTACAGTTAGTACCACTGTATTTCGATTCATAATTACTTTAGATGGCTGGGAGGCTACCTCCCATTGATGTTCATGCATCTCATATACTGTTCATACTGTGAAAAATTTATATTTTGTACTGCGTGAAAATTTCTTGACAAAATTGTACAATGTTTTATATGATGTTAAAATGCTTTTTTTCAAAATAAAAATCTGGATAAAGAAAATGAGGCGGAAAATAACGCCCCGTCGGAACAGAACACCGTATTTCCCATTGAAATCAACTGGCAGATGTTTGTATGCGTTCTGCTTCCGATTTTTCAGTCGTTTTTAGAGACGTTTACGGCCCAAAAAATGGCTGAAAATAGCCCATGTGAACATACCCTTAGAATGCAATGGGCAGGTTTGGATTTAAACATATATATTTTTGCTGAGGACACATTCCGGAGTGGCACTACACATGGTGTTCCTTAAGAGCTAAATAGCTTAGGCCCCATGCACACGACCGTAAAAATTCTCCATAATACGGTCTGTAATTACAGACCCATTTAGTTCTATTGGCCGTGGACACCTTTCTGTATCGCTTCGGATGGGTGTCCGTGCCGTCGAAATGTTCGGATTATGGAACATGCTCGTATTTTTGCATTTTACGGGCCGTGATTATGGGCACGGCCATGTGCATGAGGCCTTAACCAGTGTATGATTCTAAAAACTGTCTGTTTATGCCACAGGGCCTAAGGGCATGCCCAGACGTGGCAGAGTTCTAACGCCACTGTCCGCATCAATGCCGCACAGAATCTGCGTTGCAGATTCTGTTGCGGCTCTGCCTAAAATGGGCATTAAATTGATGCGGACTAGCCGTTGCGTATTGAGGGCTTCCCTTCTCTCTATCAGTGCAGGATAGAGAGAAGGGACAGCCCTTTCCCTAGTAAAAGTAACAGAAATTCATACTTACCCGGCCGTTGCCTTGGTGACGCGTCCCTCTCTTGACATCCAGCCCGACCTTCCTGGGTGACGCGGCAGTCCATGTGACCGCTACAGCCTGTGATTGGCTGCAGCCGTCACTTGGACTGAAACGTCATCCCGAGAGGCCGGACTGGAGGAAGAAGCAGGGAGTTCTCGGTAAGTATGAAATAATTTTTTTTTACAGGTTGATGTATATTGTGATCGGAAGTCACTGTCCAGGGTGCTGAAACAGTTACTGCTGATCGCTTAACTCTTTCAACACCCTGGACAGTGACTATTTACTGACGTCGCCTAGCAACGCTCCCGTAATTACAGGTGCACACGGGTAGTCACCCGTAATTACGGGAGCCCCATTGACTTCCTCAGTCTGGCTGTAGACCTAGAAATACATAGGTCCGGCCAGAATGAAGAAATGTCATGTTAAAAAACCAATACGCTCCGCAGCACACATAACATCTGCGGACTTCATTGCGGAATTTTGACTCTCCATTGAAGTCAATGGAGAAATTCCGCAATGAGTCCGCAACAACCATTGTATGCTGCGGACACCAAATTCTGCACTGCAGCCTATGCTACGCAGCGGAATTGTCCGCAACGTGTAAACGAACCCAACCACAAAGCTGTGGAAGGCAATGGAGAAACGTGTACGTTGCGGATTTCCGCTGCGGACTGTCCGCAGCGGAATTCCAGAGCAATTCCGCCACGTCTGGTCATGCCCTAACGGTCCTAGTAGATATTACTAAAATAAATGGTAAAGAGATCAAAAAGAGATATTGCTAGTTTTACTGAGCAAAGAAAAAAAAACACCACTGTTTGTGATTTCCTCTCTGAATACATATATAAACAGTTTGTCAGCATTAAGCCCCATATTTGTGTTGGTATTCATTACTCAACCCCTTAATGACCAGCCTATTTTAAACTTTAATGACCAAGCTATTTTTTATGTTTTTCCATCGTCGCATTCAAAGAGCTATAACCTTTTTATTTTTGCGTCGACATAGGTGTATAAGGTCTTGTTTTTTTGCAGGACAAGTTGTATTTTTTAATAGCACCATTTTTGGGTACATATAATTAATTGATTAACTTTTTTTGGGGGGGGGGGGGGGGTGGGCAGAAAACCCCCCCAGAAAATTTGCCATGCTTTTTTGCGTCCCAAATTTATGCCGTTTACCCTGTGGTATAAGTAACATAACAACTTTATTCAGTGGGTCGTTATGATTGCGACAATACCAAGTTTATATAGTTTTCTTATGTTTTTACACATTAAAAACACTTTTCAAAATAACAACTACGATTTTTTGATCAATTTTTATAAAAAATTTTTGAAGGCAGAATGAACAGAAAACCGCAAGTTTGGCATTGTTTATATTATTTTTTACGGCGTTCGTCGTGCGGATTAAATAATGTAACAGCTGGGGTCGTTACGGGTGCGGTGATACCAAATATGTGTAATTTTTAACTTTTTTTGTAATAAAGCATTTTGTAAGGGGAAAAAAGTGGGTTTTTAATATTTTTTTTACTTGGGATTTTTATTTATTTATTACAAACTTTATTAAACTTTTTTTTTAGTCTCACTAGGGTATTTTACTATGTGATCATTTGATCGCTTTTATAATACACTGCGATACTTTTGTATTGCAGTGTATTATGCCTGTCCGTGTAAAACTGACAGGCACCTGTTAGGCCATGCATGTGGCATGGCCTAACAGGCATTAACTAGAGGCAGACCTGGGGGCCTTTGTTAGTCCCCTGGCTGCCATAGAGACCATAGCCACCCTGCAATCGCATGTGTGTCAGTGGAGTAAGAGGAGCCCCCCTTCCTCTAAAACCACTCAGATGCGGCAGTCGCTATTGACCAGTGCATCTGAGGGGTTAAAAGGGTGGGACCGATACAGATTTAGATCACGCCCGTTCTAGAAGGTCTGCTCCCAGCCCTCAGCTACTGCCAGTAGCAGAGAGCAGGGAGCTTTAACTGCTCCCGGCCATTCAGATTTATGCTGATGCGGTGCCGTAAAAAGGCACATGAATCTGGATAAAGCTCATTGGTGGCCACCAAATAAGCACCTATTGGCGGTCACTAACTGGTTAAAAAAGATCTATTACCAGATTTCACAATACAAGCTGCATTCACTATTATATAGATCTCTTAGACCTGATGAAACTAGTGTACTTACTTTGAGAAATGAATTTACAGACATTTTTTCCTGCCCGATATTAAAATTATCATTTTATGAGACCAAATATATGCATGATATAATCTCCATCTCCTCCCACCTAGAGCTGACAAGCTCTTATCAGTGTCCCTTCTCTCCCGACGATGCTGAAATCTCGTACATGCTCAGTACAACCTGCAGTTTCTCTGGCTCTGCAGTAAAAGAATGCAGCACATGGAATTAGAAGATATAATTCCACACTAAGGCTGGATTCACACGAGCACATTAGATCCGTAATGGACGGAACGTATTTCGGCCACTAATCCCGGACCGAAAACACTGCAGGGAGCCGGGCTCCTAGCAGTTATGTACGATGCTAGGAGTCCCTGCCTCGCTGCAGGACATCTGTCCTGTACTGTAATCATGCATATACTAGGTCTCATAAAACATTCATTTTAAAATCAGGCAGGAAAACTTTGACAAAGGATTGTACAGCCATTCTTACATCAGTCTCATCTGGTCTAAGAAATCTAATTTAATAATGTATTCAGTGTGTATTGTGAAATCTGGTGACAGATCCTCTTTAACGCCGAAGGACGGATATATCCGTCCTCAGCAGCTGCTAGTTCGCGCAGGAGGACGGATATATCCGTCCTGTGATCGCGCGGGTACTGACAGCGTACCCATGCGATCAGCGGCAGGAGCCCGGCTGTTATACACAGCCTGGCTCCTGCTGCAACTGCCGGAATCGAAGCGCGTGCCGATTCCGGCAGTTTAACCCATTAAATGCCGCTGTCAATAGTGACAGCGGCATTTAATGTGTTTGACAGAGGGAGGGAGCTCCCTCTGTCACCCGATCGGCGCCCCCGCAAACAAATCGCGGGTCACCGTCGGGTTTCTATGACAGCCGGGGGTCTAACAAAGACCCCCAGGTCTGCCTTCAGCATCTGCCTGTTAGGCGATGCCAGAGGCATGACCTAATAGGTTGCCTGTCAGTTTTACACAGGCAATAATGCTTCGGTATACAAAGTATACCAAAGCATTATATATGCGATCGGCACATCGCATAGTGAAGTGTCCTGATGGGACTTAAAAAAAAAAAAAAAAAATGACAATCAGTTAAATAAAGTTTGTGAAAAAAAAAAATATATATTACAGTCAAAGTCAAATAAAACGACTTTTTTGGCCCAAAAAGTGGTTTTATTTAGTAAAACTGTCAAAACAAATCACACATACACATATATGGTATCCCCGCGATCGTAACAACTTGACCAATAAAATGAACACATTAATTAAACCGCCGAATGAACGGCGTCCAAAGAAAACGCAAAAAACAACGGCAAAATTCTCTCTTTTCTCCCATTCCCCCCATAAAAACTAAAATAAAAGTTAATCTATAAGTCCTATGTACCCCAAAATAGTACTAATGAAAACTACACATTGGCCCGCAAAAATCAAGCCCACATACGGCCACATCGACGGAAAAATAAAAACGTTACGGCTCTTGGAATGCGGCGATGCAAAAACAAGTAATTTTTTTCTAAAAGGGTTTTTATTGTGCAAACGTAAGAAAACATATAAAACCTTTACATATTTGGTATCCCCGTAATCGTGCCGACCCATAGAATAAAGTTAACATGTTATTTACGCTGCACAGTAAACGGCGTAAATTTATAACGTGAAAATCAATGCTGGAATAGCTGCTTATTTTCAATTCTCTCCTAAAATAAAGTTAATAAAAGTTAATCAATATGTTATAAGCATCTAAAAATGGTACAATTACAAAATACAACTCGTCCCGCAAAAAACAAGCCCTTACACGGCTATGTCGACGGAATAAAAAAAAAGTTACGACACTTGGAATGCGACCGTGAAAAAACAAAAAATAATCCTTGGTCATTAACGTGCAAAATGGCCCGGTCATTAAGGGGTTAAGCTTTGTTTTGTTCCATGTTTATCATTCATATTTTCATCCATGCAGGCAAACAAGATTTCTAGTACTTCAATGTTGGTGAACATAAAAATCCGTATTACTGCATAACAGAAAAAGACTCAAATTCACAATAGGAACTAGTTTATAAAACAAAATATATTGTTAGTAGACGCATGCAGAAACTATGTTGCCATTAATTAGGGGGGGGGGTGATTTTAATATTTAAATATACTGTACTTTGTTTATGGGCATGCATGTGTGTATGTGTATATATATATATATATATATATATATATATATATATTTATTTATTTATTTAAAAACGAATGCCTGATGGAAATCTGCCATTGGAATACAATTGGATACCGTTCCTGATCATTGTTGGGATTTTCTGGTGCTGTCATTTTTATGGTATGTAGCAATGCTGTTATTTGTTTATTTTGCCATTGGTCATAATGGTGACTTACCGTTATGTATAAAAGGACGCTAAAATACACACGCAGTATATATTCATACTCTGTGTATGCTTCATACTGGGATTGTTGCAGGGTACGTGTGTCAGACCCCCACCGATCATATACTGATGACCTATCCTGTGGATGCATATTTGGTATCCACAGAACAGTCACAACATATATTATATACACTTACTTTAGGCCAGCGATGAATGTAAAGGTAAAAAAACAAACCTGACAGAATAGGGTTTTCATTGCTAGTCCCTTTTCCGAAATTAAATGAATACAAATTAAATGTGAACACTAACATAATGTATTTGTCCGAGAATGCAGCGATTACAAATTGATCACACTGGAAGGCCGGATTCACACGAGCGTGTGCGTTTTGCGCACGCAAAAAACGTGGCGTTTTGCATGCGCAAAAGGCACTTAACAGCTCCGTGTGTCATGATCATATGGTGCGCGGCTGCGTGCTTTTCGCGCAGCCGCCATCATTATGACACTCGGTTTGTAAACAGAAAAGCATGTGGTGCTTTTCTGTTTTCATTCATACTTTTGACTGCTGTTGCGCGAATCACGCGCGTCCCATGGAAGTGCTTCCGTGTGGTGCGCGTGATTTTCACGCACCCATTGACTACAATGGGTGCGTGATGTGCGAAAAACACACAAATCTAGGACCTGTCGTGAGTTTTACACAGCGGACTCACGCTGCGTAAAAATCACGGCCCCATAGACTAATATAGGTCCTTTCGAGGCGCGTGAAAATCACGCGCGTTGCACGGCCGTATAGCACGTTCATCTGCATAAGCCCTAAGACTAGTCCCTATTGATCTGTATTCTTTTTCTACAAACATAGATTACCAAGTTTTTGAAAGATAGACACCAAGCAAAAAGGAACAGACTGTGCAAAGACCAGCTGAAAAAACTTCCAATTCATAAATTTAAAGGGAAGGTGTCACAAAATTAATTTTTTTATATAATATTGCTTTTAGTAGGTCATTAAAATAAATTTTATTTATTTGTGTTGTACTTGTTTTCTTTCTTTTACTTCTCTATGGGGGCTGCCATTTTTTTTTTCCATCTCTGTATGTGTCGAATAACGACACATACAGAGATGGTATACGGCACCTACATTCCCATAGAGAATGCGAACGAGAGCCGTTCCATTCACTATAGCGTACGCCGTCTGTGTGGAAACGGCGCATGCGCGGCTCCCACACGGACCAAAAGGAAGGCCGCATTTTCATGTGGACCGGAAGCCCCGGCCGGACAGTAAGATGACGACTTCCGGCCATAAGTTCAAGGCAGCGCAGACGCATAGACTAGGAGCGGAGGCGGCAGGAGCAGGTAAGTTATGTTTGTGTATGTTAGTGTTATACTGTCTGATTACCACTGTATCTAATCCTCCTACACTGTGCATTCACTCAGAAAATGGGGGCACACAGTGTAGGAGGATTGAACATTCAACCCCCTCCTTTCTTCTGGCACTAGCCAGAATAAAGGAGGGGGGATTGTGTGAGGACACTAGAGCGAGTGTGTCTACTCCAAATTTGCAGCATAAAGCAATGAGGTTGCTTTACCACATTGCCAATGCTGCAATTTTGGGAATTACTCCCTCTAGTGACCAGCACATGGAAATGTTATAAAATTAGATCTAATTTATAATATTTCCTGACTTGTGAAAAAATGAAAAACATTTAAACAATGTGTGATCATGTATATACTAACTGTTTAACTGAAAAAAACTAAATAAAAAATTCTAGCGACACATTTAAGAAAAAGTGAATTAGACGTGTGCAGTGGTCCAGCATTTCAGGAAAATGGAGATTGTACATGTTTCTTTCTTCTAAAACTAAACATCTCACATGATGATTTGCTGTCACGTGCTCTGTATAGTTTATTTTTGTTAAATATGAGCTTTGTCACATCATTTTTCATCCACTTGTAATAACTTTCTCCATTACAATTCAACAGCTTACGAGTATGATTAGTCTGAATTACTGTATCTATATTTCTAACATATTACGCAACCTTTGTCATGCGGCTGTCTCATAGTGTGATTTATACCTTTGCATTGACTTTATAACTTCAATAGCATTTCCCAGACTTCATGCCCAACCTGATTTCTGCAGCAGAGAAGCTCAGTCACAACTGATTTCGGTTACAGGTCGAGACTTAAGGGGTTTTACACAGGACGATTACCGGGCTGACGAGTGTTCATATAACGCTCGTTGTCGATAATTGCCCTGTGTAAACAGGGGAACGATCAACAGATGAACGAGCAAACGCTCGATCATCTGCTGGTCGCATAGTTTTAAAAAAGTAAAAGATTATCGTTGTTGGCAGCACATCTCCCTGTGTAAACAGGGAGACGCACTGCCGACATGATAATAATGGAGGGGGACGAGCGATCGTCCTCATCCATAGCTCCATGTGACTGGAGCAAATAAGCGCCAATCAATGATGTCTCGCTGCACCAGCCGGTGTAAAAGGGCCTTTAGGCTACATTCACACGACCGCGAAAAACTGCCGTTTTTTTAACGCCCAGTGAAAACTGGCTCCCTTAGAAGTCAATGGATCAGTTTTTACCGGGCCTTTTTTTTTAAGGAATAAATACTTGTCACGGCCAGTAAAAACGGATCCTGGCAAAGGATTCCTTGCACACAGCGCTGAGCGCGTGGAAGCCCTTGACAGCACCGTCCATATATGGACAAATAAAGTCAGGCTTTCAACTGTGGAGTCTCCGTCCAGAGCATCGCGAGATCTCTGGCTGGGGACTCCTGTCTCCCTCTAAGCCCAGATAGCAGCCAGCCCTCTGTAGATAGCAGCCACCCCCCCCCCATAGATAGCACTCCCCCTCAGATACCGCCTCTTTAGCTCCTTGTAGGAGCGGAATCCCGGCCGACGCTCTGGCCAGGGGATTCCTCTACAGAGACATCAGGGGCTCTCCCTAGGAATGAAATCCCCAGCCAGAGGGATTCCACTCCAACAGGTAGCTATAGTGGCGCTATTTACAGGGGGGTGTCATTTACAGAGGTGGTGGTGCTATCTACAAAGGGGGGTGGGCGCTATCCACATGGGCACTGTGGCACTATATGGGGGTGTGACACTATCTGTGACACTATGAGGGCACTGGCACTTTATATGTGGGCACTGCGGCACTATCTACATGGGCACCGGTGTTTTCAGGGGGTTTGGACAATAAAACCTACAAAAAACGGATGACAAACTGACATTAAAAACGGACAGATGGGCTGAAAATTTGGAGACACACGGATTCAAAATGGCCATAAAAAATTGACTGTTGATCAGTTTTTAATGCCCATTTTTTTCACGGTCGTGTGAATGTAGCCTTAGAGAAACGTGGTAATTTAATACTAACCTACATGTGATATGTCTGAATTGGAGAACGGTTTTGTCTTCTTAGGCCTCATGCACACGAGCATTTGCGGGCGTATACTATCCGCAATTGCAGATAGTATAGAACACATGCTATCCTATGGGCCAATGCGCACGACCGTGGTTTCCACGGCACGAGCATTGGCGGAAACCAGGACAACAAAAAAAAAAAATAGGTCAGGTCATTATACGGTGCGCAATTGCGGTTCAGGCTCTTTGAAATGAATGCACATCTTGTGTGTGCATGGTCCTTAATTGCGGACGGTCCGCAGACGATACACCGCTGCCCTTCCGTGCCATAATCACGGACTGTGCACACAGCTACGGACGTGTGCAGGAGGCCTTACTAGTGACTATTTTAGCATAAGAAGCCCATTATGTCCTTGTGTAGAAGGTTGAATTGCGTTCTTCGTTGTGTAGCTTCAATATAGACACTGTTTAAGGTCTAGGGAGAAGTGCAAGGGAAGCGCCGTGTCTCCTTGTATGGTGAAGTTGCTGTAACATTTCCAAATGGTGAGCTGCCTAAAGAGGTGTAAATATTTACATGCTGCAAGAATTCGTCTTCAACATCTGTAGTGAATCAGGACGAAAATATGAGACAACTTAGTCTCTATTTAGCACAAGCACATTCACCATTTGGAATATCGTGTTTTTATTTGTTTTGTCATCCTGCCCTTATTTCACTTGCATACACTTACTAGATTTAGTTGCCAGATAGTTGATGGGCTAAGTACATGTTAACATCCCTCAACCGCACCCCAATAAATAAACTTCCCCAAAAAAAAAAACGAAACGACAACAATTTGGTTGGAATAAATTTAATTTCATCTGTCTGTAAACAAGGTGTTTTAATAGTTTATGGCATTTTTTTGAAATGCATATTAAATCAGATGAGTTAGACTGTATCCCAGATGTAACAAAAGTGCAGGGAAAGATATGGACAAATTAACAAGAATGTTTACAGGTTTTTTTTCTTTTACGTGATACACAAGACAAATGGAAGCAAAATACTAAAATGACTTTACAGAAGTGCCATTCCAGAGGAAGTAGGACCTTGTGTCAGTTAAAACCCATGTCACGCACGACTTTGTTTTGTCATATGGCACAAAATACATATGAAGCGATCACAAATACAGCCAGGTTCATTCTAAAAGAATGCCATCTACTATTCTTTAGTACAAAGAATTCATATTTTTTCATTTATTAAAATAGACGGTGAGTAGTGAATTTAACTGACAACCAGGTTATACACATTTTAAATAATACAAGGAAAACGTAATGAATTGATTCTGCAGCGGTTTCCACAATTGTTAATTCGCTGTTACGGTTTATCAGCAGCACTATTGCAAACTACTAACCCTTATAAAACTATGAAGAGACTCAAGAAGCAAGGTCATTGTTCTGAGGAGAGCCAGCCAATGAAAATAAGCTGGAGTATGTCACTACAACTGGCACTTCCTTCCTGAAAATGGGCAAGTCATGAAGAGAAGGCGGCCATGTTGTGACCCGGACCAATGTTCAGAGTGTAAGTTCACCACTGAGCCTCAAACTCAAGGTAGCCATTTCCTAGTCAACTTCAAAACTGAATATTGATCCAACCCACAACTTTGCACCTCACAATTTGCGACTGGTTTGCTTTAAGATACATTAAGCCTTTAAGTGCTTGGGAAATATGTAGCTGCAATTGGTCCTATAAACAAACATATACCACAAAAAATTGTACATTATAATAAAGGGATTTAATCACAATATTCCCGAAAAAAGAAAGAAAATTAAAACTAAAAATCAGCTGGCTGACCAAGAGCCTGTGTCAACGGCTCCTTCAAAAATGAAGGATTTCATATTTGTAGTGTTATACGAAATAGGTCCGTGAAATAGATTTCTTGGTTTTACTTCAACAATGTAAAAGGTTCTTGCAGAGTTTAAAGTATAGAGCAGATTTATTGACCAGCCAACGTCTACTAAAAATCTTATGTGGCAGACAGGGAAGGCGACACTGTCATTTGTTCTAATGTCACAAGATCACAACAGAACTAAATAGTATGGACATTTCTAGGAGGGAAAGGGAGACCACATCATAGATTAGTTAACATTTTGATATGGGCTGTTACCCGTCATGTCAAATGCTACAATGCAGGTCCACAAGAACGAAGATATATCAAGACCCTCCTAGATTGGCTCTTATTCTAAATCTCACGTTCGCTCCCACGTCCATGAAAACCTTTGTCGTGCTGCAGTGCTGGGTGCAAGATTTTAAAATGGAGGTTATAGTTCAAGGACAGTTTCTCATCTCAACCACGATGAAGGAATAAATGCTAGCAAACGGCTTTAAAACTTTTCTTTAAAAAACAAATAAAATATGATTTGGCATATACTAGTGTGGAATAAAGGTGTAACTGAGTTATTGCACCAAAAACACATCCCTCCAAGCAGAGAGGTCAGTGCTAAACTGTTAACAGCAGCGCTGTGATCTGCACTCGTAATAAACAAGGGATCATTCAGGAATACACCAAGCGTAGTGAGAATGTGGACCTAGAATTTAGTGTTCCATGTAGTTATTTCCACCTGTGTTTGAGCAAAGGAAGACTAAGCTGAGCTGAGTATATGCTCAAACCACTCAAGAGGCGTCCATCCAGTGGTTTTATAAACACGCTTCATTCTATAGGGTTTCCTATACACCCCAGTATACATAGGCTTGTAACCCATGCCTTGCTGCAGTCCTGTTTAAGACGCTAGGCCTCTACTTATACTAAGCCCAAACTTCTTGCAAGACAACACAAACATGTGCTAAATACCGCTTGCTATTAGCAGAGCAGCACAAAATGGTAGAATCTCCGGGCAAAAGTGGGTTTTAAATACAATGCCAGCCTCTTTAGCAAATGGTTTATAAGTCAAGTATTTGGTGTTTTATAAAGGACAAACTTATTAAGCTGAGGTAAAATTTGTGGCAAAGTTTACATTCGGTACTCAAGTTGTCTTGAACTGGGACTCCTGTCCACGGTTTACTACACAGACACGATGTACGCTAAGAAAATTGGATGACTAGTTCGTAAACACACTTAAAGCCACATATTTCACATTATGGGACTACAAATAGATCATGGGTGGGCTTCATGAGTATTGTCGACAATAACAAGAAAATGATGGATAAATGTAAGACGAATTGTCACCTACAGCCTGGTGGACAGACATGAATGATGGAGAGACTCAGCAATTGCTGGCAGGAGATGCTGCTCAGTGGTAAAGCCTTTAGGAAGGGTGAAAGCCGATAACAGAACATCCGGTTGGGTTGTCCCAATGTGGACATAATTTGCCATGATAAACTAAATTGCTTAAAAGACAAAAAAAAACAAAACTTTCCCCACTTAAATAGGGATACAAAGGAGACACAGGTTCATCCCCCATCACCCCAGTTATTGCTAATAAAATTTCCAGATGAAAGAATGCTTTGTTCAGACAGGAAAGTTTATTAGCAATTCTATTTTTTAATTTCCCCCTAGTATATAAGTTGGCCTAACAACTAGAATCCCATATCTCTCAAGTATTTTGCCATGGCAAATGCCTTTTTATTCAAGCCGCCTCCATGGACTCCTTCTTTCCCCATTGCGAAGACCAAGACTGAAAGAGAAAAAGAGAGGAAGGCTGTTACAAAAAATTATCTTTCTTACAATAGATTTTTGTAAAATGTCAGTTTTCACATGTACACAGATAAAAGGACATTTGATAACCCATGGCAACAACTCTACTACAGACTAATTCTCTCCATCCCTCAAGAGGTTTAACGCACTCCCATATGCTCATTAATATTAACCAGCCCTACAATAGTTATGTCATTCTTTTAATGGTTTATAATGAATAGACAAAGATACATGTATACAATTCTTGACTGTTTCCCATACCCCTTTCTCCCATCCCTTAATTGAACTTTCAACCGTACCATGTAACTATGCCGCTGACCAATAACCCCCTTAACGCACACACAATTGTACGTGATTACGTGATAGAAGTATGCAATGTACAAAACTGGCTCTCCTTAAAAAGGTCCTTATTTCTGTCAGGGCTCCTTTTAATAAAGAACTAAAGCTGGATTCACACCCAAAGTGCACTTGCGTTTCTGGTGGGCTTTTTTTCTTGCTTAAAAATGCCGCAGCCAGACATTACTTTTAAAGCCTGTAGTATTTTTGGGATTCGTGGCATTTTTTTTTTTTCGAAACACAGAATGCCCTATGTATAGAAAAATGCATATACGAAATATCACCAAAAAAACTTAAGAGGCCGTGTGTAAAGGAGGCCTTAATCTATTCAGCAGGTGAAAAAGATTTGTTTTAGGCGAGCATTCGTATTCCATCAGGTTTTTTTCCCCGTCTGTAATATGGAGCAAACGTCAAATAATGAGGCTATTTACATGGGTGTATGCAATCCGAGCGTAACTAAAAAAAAGTAATATCCACTGCTGTTACCCGTACTGTGGATAAAAAAATGGCCATTGAAGTCTATGGCGAGTGATTAACATACAAGGTGCCTCTGCGTTTGGTCCGTATGGAATCTGTATTGCATCCATTTTTCAAAGGGGCTGACTTCTGAAATTCAATTATCTCCCTAGAAGACAGCCCACCAGTATTACGGATCTAATACCGGTGAAATACTGGTGACATATCATCCGCAATCCGTCTGTATTACGGAGGTTTACAAATAAGTTCATCTGAAAGAGGCCTTATATATCTCGCTTCTATTTAGAAATACGACCACTTGAAAATACAGGCCCAGCGCCTGAGCTGCACTACTAATACTGATGACAACGTTTTCTGACTCATCAGTTGTGATATAGTCACGTAGACACTTGTCTGATTTGAAATCAACATCTAGCGGCTATCTTGCTCAACCCCCTAAAGAGGCTCTGTCACCACATTATAAGTGCCCTATCTCCTACACAAGGAGATCGGCGCTATAATGTAGGTGACAGTGATTTTTATTTAAAAAAAAACGATCTGTTTTCACCACTTTATTAGCGATTTTAGATTTATGCTAATGAGTTGCTTAACCCCTTCAAGACACAGCCTGTTTTGGCCTTCAGGACGCAGCCAATTTTTTCAAATCTGACATTTTTCACTTTATGTGGTAATAACTCCGGAATGCTTTTACCTATCCAAGCGATTCTGAGATTGTTTTCTCGTGACACATTGGACTTTATGTTACTGGCAAAATTTGCTCGATACATTAAGTATTTAATTGTGAAAAACACCAAAATTTAGCGAAAAATTGCAAAAATTAGCATTTTTCTAAATTTATATGTATCCGCTTGTAAGACAGATAGTAATACCACACAAAATTGTTGCTAATTAACATCACCCATAAGTCTACTTTAGATTGGCATCATTTTTTGAACATCCTTTTATTTTTCTATGACATCACAAGGCTTAGAACTTTAGCAGCAATTTCTCACATTTTCAAGAAAATGTCAAAAGGCTATTTTTACAGGGGCCAGTTCAGTTGTGAAGTGGATTTTAGGGCCTTATATATTAGAAACCCTCGATAAGTCACCCCATTTTAAAAACTTCACCCCTCAAAGTATTCAAAACAGCATTTAGAAAGTTTCTTAACCCTTTAGATGTTTCACAGGAATTAAGGCAAAGTAGATGTGAAATGTTAAAATTTCTTTTGCAGAAATTCATTTTTCATCTATTTTTTTTGTAACACAGAAAGTTTTACCAGAGAAATGCAACTCAATATCTATTGCCCAGATTCTGCAGTTTTTAGAAATACCCCACATGTGGTCCTAGTGCACTTATTGACTGCAGCACAGGCCTCAGAAACAAAGGAACACCTAGAGGATTTTGGGGCCTCCTTTTTATTAGAAAATATTTTAGGCTCCATGTCGGGTCTGAAAGGCTCTTGCGGCACCAAAACAGTGGAAATCCCCCAAAAGTGACACCATTTTGGAAACTATACCCCTTGAGGAAATTATCTAAGGGTATAGTGAGCATTTTGACCCCGCAGGTTTTTTGCAGAAATTATTGGAAGTAGGCCGTGAAAATGAAAATCTACATTCTTTCAAAGAAAATGTAGGTTTAGCTAATTTTTTCTAATTTCCACAAGGACTAAAAGGAGAAAATGCACCACTACTTTTGTAAAGCAATTTCTCCCGAGTAAAACAATACCCCGCATGTGGTCATAAAGGGCTGTTTGGACACACGGCGGAGCTTAGAAGGGAAAGAGCGCCATTTGGCTTTTGGAGCTCAAATTTAGCAGGAATGGTTTGCGGAGACCACGTCGCATTTGCAAAGCCCCTAAGGGACCAAAACAGTGAAAACACCAAAAAAGTGACTCCATTTAGGAAACTACACCCCTTGAAGAATCCATCTAGGGGTGTAGTGAGCATTTTGAACCCACAGGGGTTTCATAGATTTTATTAGAATTGGGCAGTGAAGATAAAAAAAATCCTTTTTTTCCAATAAGACGTAGCTTTAGCTCAACATTTTTCATTTTCTCAACAAATAAAGGAATAAAAGAACCCCAACATTTGTAAAGCAACTTCTCTGGAGTACGGCAATACCCCATTTGTGGTCATAAACTGCTGTTTGGGCATACGGCGAGGATCAGAAGAGAAGGAGTGCCGTTTGGCTTTTGGAGTACAGATTTTGCTGGATTGGTTTCTTGACACCATGTCACATTTGCAAAGCTCCTAAAGTGGAAACTCCCCAAAAGTGACTCGATTCACGAAACTACACCCCTTGAGGAATTCATCTAGGGGTGTAGTGAGCATTTTGACCCCACAGGTGTTTCATAGATTTTATTAGAATTGGGCAGTGAAAATAAAAAAATCCTTTTTCTTCAATAAGACTTTTAGCTGAAAATGTTTCATATTCTCAACAAATAAATGAAAAAGAGCACCCCAACAATTGTAAAGCAACTGCTCCTGTGTACGGCAATACCACATATGTGGTCATAAACTGCTGTTTAGGCACAGAGTAGGGCTCAGAAGGGAAGGAGCGCCATTTGGCTTTTGGAGTACAGATTTTGCTGTTCTGGTCGCTATGTCGCATTTGCAAAGTCCCTGTGGGACCAAAACAGTGGATCCCCCCAGAAGTGACCCCATTTTGGAAACTACACCCCTCAAGGTATTCACCTAGGGGTGTAGTGAGCATATTAACCCAACAGGTGATTGGCAGAAATTGGTGTGCACTCGATGTTGCAGAGTGAAAATGGTTTTTCAATAGATATGCCAATATGTGGCGCCCAGCTTGTGCCACTGGAGACACACACCCCAAAAATTGTTAAAAGGGTTCTCCCGGGTATGGCGATGCCATATATGTGGAAGTAAACTGCTGTTCGGGCACGCTGTAGGATTCAGAAGGGAGGTAGCGCCATTTGGCTTTTGGAGCGTGGATTTTGCTTGTAGTAGTTTTGTTTGGAGTCTTACTGGTGTTTCCGTTTATAATGTGGGGGTACATGTAAGGCGGGCGGAGTATATAAGGGGCATAGTCAGGTGGTATAGTGGGGTAAAAAAAAACAATAAAATAATCCATAGATGTGTGTTACGCTGTGACACAATCCTTTCTGCACAGGCCGGTGTCGCACTAATAAATGGTCTTTACTTATTCCCCTTTTGGTCCACACTCCGCACCTTTGAAGTTTGGGGAATTTTGCTGGGAAAGTGTTGTCCTGGTATAATACGGGCGCCCTCACTTCCAGCAGATATGTTTGGGACCTCCCCTTCCTGGTTCCCTAATTTTAGGGGCCTTGATAAATCGCCACTTAAAGAGGCTCTGTCACCAGATTTTGCAACCCCTATCTGCTATTGCAGCAGATAGGCGCTGCAATGTAGATTACAGTAACGTTTTTATTTTTAAAAAACGAGCATTTTTGGCCAAGTTATGACCATTTTTGTAGTTATGCAAATGAGGCTTGCAAAAGTCCAAGTGGGTGTGTTTAAAAGTAAAAGTCCAAGTGGGTGTGTATTATGTGCGTACATCGGGGCGTTTTTAATACTTTTACTAGCTGGGCGCTATGAAGAGAAGTAACATCCTCTTCTCTTCAGAACGCCCAGCTTCTGACAGTGCAGATCTGTGACGTCACTCACAGGTCCTGCATCGTGACGGCCACATCGGCACCAGAGGCTACAGTTGATTCTGCAGCAGCATCAGCGTTTGCAGGTAAGTCGATCTTACCTGCAAACGCTGATGCTGCTGCAGAATCAACTGTAGCCTCTGGTGCCGATGTGGCCGTCACGATGCAGGACCTGTGAGTGACGTCACAGATCTGCACTGTCAGAAGCTGGGCGTTCTGAAGAGAAGAGGATGTTACTTCTCTTCATAGCGCCCAGCTAGTAAAAGTATTAAAAACGCCCCGATGTACGCACATAATACACACCCACTTGGACTTTTACTTTTAAACACACCCACTTGGACTTTTGCAAGCCTCATTTGCATAACTACAAATATGGTCATAACTTGGCCAAAAATGCTCGTTTTTTAAAAATAAAAACGTTACTGTAATCTACATTGCAGCGCCTATCTGCTGCAATAGCAGATAGGGGTTGCAAAATCTGGTGACAGAGCCTCTTTAAAACAGAAGAAATGTTCCCCTCGGGCCGGCACAACTGCATATTTTTATTTCCTGGCTTATTGGTGCCTTGACTAATTTTATTTTTTCATAGACGTAGTGGTATGACGGCTGTTTTTTTTTTGTGTGACGAGCTGTAGTTTTTATTGGTACCATTTTGGGGTACATGCGACTTTTTGATCACTTGTTATCCTTTTTTTTTTGGGAGGCAAAGTGACCAAAAGACAGCAATTCTGGCATATTTTTTTAGTTCTTTTTATACAGCGTTCACCATGCGTTATAAATTACATGTTACCTTTATTCTGCGGGTCAGTCCGATTCCGGTGATACCTAATTTATAGCACTTTTTATGTTTTTCAACTTTTTGCACAATAAAATAACTTTTGTAAAGAGAATGGATTTTTTCTGTCGCCAAGTTGTGAGAGCCATAAACGGTTTTACATTTTTCGTCGACGGAGCTGTATGAGGGCTTGTTTTTAGCGAGATGAGTTATAGTTTTTATAGGTACCATTTTTAGGTACATGCGACGTTTTGATCACTTTTTATTTCAATTTTTGGAAGACAAAGTGACCAAAAAATAGCAATTATGTCAGTATTTTTTAGTTTTTTTTTTTTTACGGCGTTCATTGCGTGGGATAAATAACATAATATTTTTATAGTTAAGGTCGTTACGGTCGCAGCGATACCAAATATGTATGGCTTTATTATTTTTTTCAATAATAAATGACTTGATAAGGGAAAAAGGGCGATTGTGTTTTGTGTTATTATTTGAAACTTTTATTGTATTTTTTACAACTTTTATTTTTACACTTTTTTTTTACACTTTTCTTTTACACTTTTCTTTAGTCCCAGTAGGGGACTTGAAGGTCCAACTGTTTGTTTGATGTTCTAAAACATTGCACTACCTATGTAGTGCAATGTATTAGAACTGTCAGTTGTTCACTGACAGCAAGCCGATCAGGCTCCGCCTCCGGGCGGGGCCTAATCGGCTAACGTAATGGCAGATAGGAAGCCTTTGTTAGGCATCCTGTTGCCATAGTAGCAGTCGCCAGCCTTGCCATCGCATGGCAAGGCTGCCGATAGCATACAAACCACTTTGATGTAGCAATTGCATTGAATCGCTGCATTGAAGGGGTTAATGCAAGGAATCGGAGCTAGCTCCGGTTCCTGGCGATAGATCGGGGTGTCCGCTGTAACATACAGCGGACACCTACTGCTGATGACGCTGGCTCAGCTTCTGAGCCGGAAGCTGAGCCGGCGCCATCTTGCCGATGGTACCGGAAGCCTCCTGGGCCCCGCCGCATAGGAGGATTCCGTTACTGGTGGACCGGGAGGTAAGCATTAGCCCTCCGATCGCCTTTGCAGCCACCGGCAACCCAGCGATCACGTTGCTGGGGTGCCGATGGCTATAAACTCCTCACATGCTGCGATCGCTATTGAACGCAGCATGTGAGGGGTTAATCGGTCGGATCGGAGGCTAGCTCCGGTCCTGGCCGATACCTCAGGGTGCCAGCTGTAACATACAGCTGTCACCCGGCGGTGATGTCGCTGGCTCAGCTCCTGAGCCAGCTTCATCTCCATCACGTACAGTTACGTGGAGATGCGGGAAAAGGCCATCTCCCATGACGTAACTGTACGTGAAATGGCGGGAAGGGGTTAATGCCCAAGTGGGCGTGTTTTTACTTTAGACCAAGTGGGCGTTGTACAGAGGAGTGTATGACGCTGACCAATCAGCATCATGCACTCCTCTCCATTCATTTACACAGCGCATAGGGATCCTGCTAGATCCTTATGTGCTGTCTTATACTAACACATTGACAATACTGAAGTGTTTAGACAGTGAATAGACATTCCACGGGATGTCTATTCACAATCTCTGCACTTCGTTACTCTGTCTGTGGTAGTTACAGCAGAGGAAGCGTGATCTCGCGAGATCACGCTGTAAATGACAGGTTACAACGAGATTACGCTTCCTCTGCTGTAACTACCACAGAAACAGTAACGAAGTGCAGAGATTGTGAATAGACATCCCGTGGAATGTCTATTCACTGTCTAAACACTTCAGTATTGTTAGTGTGTTAGGATAAGACAGCACATAGCGATCTAAAAGGATCCCTATGCACGCCCACTTGGGCATTAAGCAACTCATTAGAATAAATCTAAAATCGCTAATAAAGCTAATAAAAAGCATTACTGTCACCTACATTATAGCGCCGATCTCCTTATGTAGGAGATAGGGCACTTATAATGTGGTGACAGAGACTCTTTAATGACACCCGACGTACTATTAAGGATTTAACGCAACACATTGCGTCCGATCCAGCCGATTAACCCCTTAGATGCAGCGCTCAAAAGCTAGCGCTGCATCCATTGGGTTTACTAGCAGATCGGAACCCCGCAATGCAATCAGTGGCCTCCTGTCTGCAAAGTATAGAAGCCTGTTAGGTCCCACTTGGAGATGGGGCAGAAAAGGCTTCCAGCCACAGAAACAAGATGGCGCAGGCTCAAAAGCGGAGCCTGCGACTTCAGCTGCGGGTGTCAGCTGTATGTTTACAGCTGGCACCCTCCTGTAACGGCAGAGAACGGAGCTAGCTCCAAACCCTGCCATTAACTCCTTAGATGCCGCGTTAAAAAGCGATCGCGGCATCTTAGCGGTTTGAATCCGATCAGCATCGCTGCAATGTGATCACAGGGGTTCTGATTGTTGCTATGGCAATTGGGGACGGGTCCTAATAGGCTTGCGGTCAGTGAATAACTGACAGCTCTAATGCATTGCACTACGTGGGTAGTGCAATTTATTAGAGGAAAAATCAGAGGTGCAGGCCTTCAAGTTAAAAAAAAAAGTTAATAAAAGTGTAAAGTTTCAAGTTAAAAAAAACAAACACTGCCTTATGACAAGTCTTTTATTATAGGAAAAAAATGAAAAAAAAAAAAAAAGAGTACACTTTTAGTAACACCGCGTCCGTAATGACCCAAACGAAAAAATTATAATGTTATTTTTCCCGCATAATGAACATCGTGAAAAAATGTAAAAAACAATGCCAGAATCGCTATTTTTTTGGTCAGCACTCCTTCGAAAACAGAGTGAAAAGTGATCAATAAGTCATACGTACCCCAAAATAGTATAAATAAAAACTACAACCCGTCCTGCAAAAAACAAGCCCTTACACAGCCTTGTCGACGCAAAAATAAAAAAAGCTATGGCTCTCAGAATATGGTAAAAAAGATTGTCAGAATTGCTAGTTTTTGGTCACCTTGTAAAAAAAAAAAAAAAAAAATGAAGTAAAAAAAGTGATACAAAAAAAAAAAAAAATTTAAAAAAAAAAAAAAAAAAAAAAAAAAAAAATCACATGTACCCCAAAATGGTGCCACTGAAAACTACAGATTGTCCCGCAACAAATAAGCCCTCACTGCTCCGATGGAGAAAAAAGCTCTGGCTCTCAGAATTTGGCGACACAAAATGTGCAGTGTTCCAAAAGCAGATTAGATCGGGCACCATTTGTCAGTGCGACACTGGCCACAAATCTGTGATATTATTTATTTACCCTGATGTTCTCTGAACAGCTTACATATGCCCCCACATTATCAAACTGAAATACCAGCACGACCCCAAACAGAACTGCCAAGCAAAATCTGCGTTCCAAATGCCAAATGGTGCTCCCTCCCTTCTGAACCCTACAGTGTGCCCAAACAGCAGTTTAGGTCTACATATGTCATTACTGTAACCAGGAGAACCCGCTTAAAAGTTCGAGGTATTTGTCTTCAGTGGCACAAACTGGGCACAACATATTGTGCACTAAAATGGCATATCAGTGGAAAATTGCAATTTTTACTTTGTACCAACCGCTACGCAGTCATTCCTAAATGAAAAAAAAATATGTGGGGTCAAAATTCTCACTACACCCCTTAATATGCCCTAATGGTTGTAGTTTCCAATATAGGGGTCAATACTTGGGGGTTTGTTTTACTATTTGATCTCAGAGTCCTGCAATTGTGGGCCAACGCTGTGAAAATCACCAAAATGATCACATATGGGGTATAGCCGTTATCGGGAGAAGTTGCTTTAAGTGTTGCGGTGCTTTTTCTCCTTTTATTCCTTGTAAAAATTTAAACGTTTTAGCAGAAAAAGAAAAACTTAATTTTCAATTTCACTGCATAATTCCATTAAATTCAGCAAAAAAACAACTGGAGTCAAAATGCTCACTATACCCTTGATAAATTCCTTCAGGTGTGTAGTTTCCCTACATGGAATCACTTTCGGGGGGTTTCCTCGGATTTGGTCCCGCACGGGGTTTTGCAAACGCGACAGGACACCAAAAAACAAAATCAGCAAAATGTAAATGACAAATAGCGCTCCTGCCTTTCTGAACCCTCCCATGTATCCAAACAGGAGTTTATGACCACATGTGGGGTATTGCCGTACTCGGAAGAAATTTCTTTACAGATGTTGCAGTGCTTTTTTTCCCCTTTCTCCCTTGATGAAATTAAAAAATTCAATGTTTTATTGTAAAAATTACATTGATATTCATTTTCACAGCCTAATTCCTCTAAATTCAGCAAATAACCTGTGAGGTCAAAATGCTCACTTTACCCCTCGATAAATTTCTTCAGGGGTGTAGTTTCCCAAATGGTGTCACTTTTGGGGGTTTCCACTGATTTGGTCCCGCAAGTGCTTTGCAAATGTGACATGGCGCCACAAACCTTTCCAGCAAAATTTAAGCTCCAAAAGCCAAACAACACACCTTCCCTTCTAAGCCATGCCGTGTGCCCAAATAGCAGTTTAGCACCACATATGGGGTATTTGCTTTACAAACGTTGGGGTGCTTTTTCTCCTTTAAATATTGTGAAAATGGAAAAATATGATCTAAAACGACACTTTATTAGAAAAAAAACTTTAGATTTTTCATTTTCACGGCCTAATTCCACTAAATCAGCAGAAAACCCGTGGGGTTAAAATGCTCTCTATACCCCTCGATAAATTCCTTGAGGGGGGTAGTTTGCGAAATGGTGTCTTTTTGGGGGGTTTCCACCGTTTTGGCACCACAAGACCTCTTCAAACCTGACATGGTGCCTAAAATATATTCTAATAAAAATGGAGGCCCAAAACCCACTGCGTGCTCCTTTGGTAACGGACTGAAGCACAGGCCTCAGAAGCACACTAGAGCCACATGTGGGATATTTTTTAAAACTGCAGAATCTGGCCAATAAATAAGGAGTTGCATTTCTCTGGTAAAACCTTCTGTGTTACAGAAAAAATGAAATTTGTAAATGTCACCTCCACTTTGCTTTAATTCCTGTGAAACGCCTAAAGGGTTAAGAAACTTTCTAAATGCTCTTTTCAATACTTTGAGGGTTGCAGTTTTTAAAATGGGGTAATTTGTAGGGGGGTTTCAAAACCACTTCAAAACTGAATTGATCCATAAAACAAAAAGGCTTTTGAAATTTTCTTGAAAAAGTGAGAAATTTGCTGCTAAGGTTCGAAGGGTATGTTCACACGCAAACTCAAAAACGTCTCAAAATATGGAGCTGTTTTCAAGGGAAAACAGCTCCTGATTTTCAGATGTTTTTTAAGCCACTCGCGATTTTCGCAGCGTTTTTTACGGCCTATTTAGAGCTTTTTTCGCTAGAGTCAATGAAAAACGGCTCAAAAAAGTCCCAAGAAGTGACCTGCACTTCTTTTTCGCGGTCGTTTTTTTAAGTGTAAAAAAACGCAGCGAAAAACGCTCTGTCAGAACAGAACGTCGTTTTCCCATTGAAATCAATGGGCAGATGTTTGGAGGCGTTCTACTTCCGATTCTTCGGCCGTTTACGGCCCGAAAAACAGCCGAAAATAGGCCGTGTGAACATACCCTAAGCCTCACAAGAGCAAAGCACTTGAGAGAAATCAGAGCAGGAAATGTTAACAGGTTCCCGACCGCTGGCCGTATTTATACGGCCAGCGGTCAGGGTCTCTGAAGTCCGGCGTATAGTATATATACGGCCGCACTTCAGAGACTGTGCACGCGCGATCGCGTGCACACAGCTCTATGCCCTGGCTGTTGCTAACAGCCATGGGCACTGGGCAGAATGTCAGGGGTCAATCTTTTGGCCCCTGAACATGTGATCGCTGTGACAACCAATCACAGCGATCACATGCATTTCTGCATAGAAAACAGTGTGCACGCGATCGCGTGCACACAGCCCTGTGCCCTCGCTGTTACCAACAGCTCTGGGAACTGGGCAGAGTATCAGGGACCAATCTGATGGTCCCTGAACATGTGGTCGCTGTGACAACCAATCACAGCGATCACATGCATTCCTGGTTATAAAACAGTGTGCACGCGATCGCGTGCACACAGCCCTGTGCCCACGCTGTTACCAACAGCTCTGGGCACTGGGCAGAGTATCAGGGACCAATCTGATGGTCCCTGAACATGTGGTCGCTGTGAAAACCTATCACAGCGACCACATTTGTTTTATTTTGACTTTTCTGGCAGTAAATCTCCTGCCTCTTTTCTTCTCCTCAAACATTGTTTCAGTTTGAGGAGAAGAAGAGACTCGGGAGAATTGCTGCCAGAAGATTACAGTTACAGTTACAAAAAAATACAGTTACACTCTAAGACATTCTCTGTATAGATAGATTTCTATCTATCTATACAATCTATCTATCCATCTATCTTTTTTTCTATCTATCTACCTTTCTATCTTTTATTCTATTAGAATAGGCAGGTAGGGAGTATATAATTATATATATATCCACATATATATATAATATATATAGCAATAGCGGTTTATTTTTTTGTTAGCGGTAGTGTAGATATATATAGCAGTTAGTTTGTGTGTTTTATAAAAAAATAAAAATTTGTTTCGTTAGTGTTAGTGTTAGTTACGTTATGGCGAGGAAGTTGTTTAGCGCCGAGGAGGCATACGCCATGCTGTGGTCTTAGTCGGAGACCGCATCGGAGATGGCGTCCGAGATGGAACCTGTTTTAGGTAGTGACGATGACAGCGTCACTTCAGGTTCATCTTCAGGGGACGTTGTCCCTGATGCAGTCGAAACTGCAGAACATGAAAGCGCAGGGCCAAGTAGCGCTGTAGCACGGGACAGCCTGGTCCCTCCAGTCCAGGCTCTTGTATGGGCACCTGCCCCATCTTTTGGGCCTAGAATCCACGGATTTACGGCCACTCCTGGCATAACCGTGGACAATACAAATTTTGTCCAAATGGATTACTTCCATTTATTTATAACGGACGACATCCTAAATCAGATTGTCCACAAAACAAATTTATATGCCACGCAATATATAAGGCAGAAACCTTCATCCACCCATGCCAGAGATTGGACGCCCACCAATTTGCTGGAATTCAACAAATTTTTGGGGCTCACCCTAAATATGGGTATTGTCAAAAAGCCCTCCATTAGGTCTTACTGGTCAACAAGACCCGCCCAAGCCACCCCAGTATATTCTGCAGTAATGCCCAGGTCTCGTTATGAGACAATAATGAGGTTCCTCCACTTCAATGACAACGCACAGGCCCCCCCAAGTACCGATGCAAACCGGGATCGGTTGTTCAAAATAAGACCGCTAATAAATTCCCTGAATAATTTATTTCTGCAACTCTACACCCCTGAGCAGAATGTAAGTGTGGACGAATCCCTCCTCAACTTTCATGGCAGACTTAGCTTTCGCCAATATCTACCTTCCAAAAGGGCAAGATATGGCATTAAGCTCTACAAATTGTGTGAAAGCGGGTCAGGATATACCACCGCCATCAGGATTTATGAAGGGCGGGACCGCTCAATAAATGTTCCTGGATGTCCCCCTGATCTTTCCACCAGCAGTAAGATTGTGTGGGAGATAATGAAGCCTCTGCTTCACAAAGGGTACCACCTGTACTGTGATAATTTTTATTCGAGTGTGCCCCTGTTTAGGCATTTGCATGCTGCAATGACTGGGGCATGTGGTACCATGCGCAAAAACCGAATTGGTTTTCCACAGCAATTAGTGGGGAAGCGCATGGTAAAGGGGGACTCCTGTGCTTATGCATCTGAAGAATTGCTGGCGGTCAAGTTCAGGGATCGCAAAGATGTGTATGTGCTAAGCACGATTCATACCGCAGGAACAGTGGCAGTGAGGGAAAGGGGGGCAACATCGGACAAGCACAAACCAGTGAGCGTGTACGAATATAACAAGTACATGGGGGGGGGGTGGATTTAAGCGACCAGGTTTTACAGCCCTATTTAGTAAAACGCAAAACTAAAACCTGGTACAAAAAGGTGGCCATTTATTTGTTACAGGTGGCCATCCACAACTCATTTGTGCTGTATAAAAAAAAACAGAGGCAGAGACACATACCTGGATTTCCAGGGAAAAATTATTGAAGGCCTCATTTTTGATGTTCAGGACACCCGAGAATGCCCCCAGTCTGAGGATGTCACGCGACTGACTGAAAGACACTTCATCAGTCGGATTCCCCCAACACCAACCAGAAGCAACCCTCAGAAAAAGTGCCGCGTCTGCAGAAAAGACGGGCACCGCAAAGATTCCCGATATTTCTGTCCCTCATGTCCCTCGCAACCAAGCCTGTGCATTGAGCCATGTTTTAAAAAATACCACACTGTTCTGAATTATTAGATTTTAGTTAATTCGTTGAAAATATATTTGCCCTACATTACTTTTTTATTTTCCCCTGATTTTACTCCAAGCGTGAGGGAGGGAATGGGTGGGGGGTGGATGTCATGTTTGCATGTTTTCTAAAGTTCATCTGCTGGAGAGCTCCATTTGCATAAACCTGCAATTTCTTATTTTAGAAAACCCAAAAAAATAAATTCCCATTATACCCCTAGATGAATATTTTGAGATTTCTGCTTCAAGAGCAGATATTTTGGAAGTGTTATAGAAACTCTGTTGAGTTTTGTAAAACCAGCTTTGAAAAAAAGCGATTTGTGAAATAATCTTCTTCTATCCTCCGCCCTCCTACATCTCTATGTGATAATAAGGCCACATATTTGGTATCCCCGTGCACGGGAGAAGTGGCAGAATGTGAACGGAGATGAATTTTGGCCGTGGTCTATGCTGTGTGTGAAAAATGCTGGTATAAACTGACGCATTTGCTAAAAAATTGCTAATTTTATTTTGATCCATCTTATTCAAGAAACTTTCAGAAGAAAACTGGACTGTCTAAAAATATGATAAACCCCTTGAAGGAAACCTTGTGGGGTCTACTTGTGTGAATGAAGTCATTTATGGGGTGTTTCTAATCTTTCAGCAGCATTAGGCCCCCCAGAAAACAGTATGCGGCTATAAAATCAAGTGCAGAATTCCTGGACCGAAAAGGCCAAAAAGCCTCTTTTTATGCCAAGCCCTGGCACATGCCCATGAATAAAGCACACATATTTGGTATCCCCATGCACGGGAGAAGAGGAAGAATGTGAAATGCGATGAATTTTGTCCGTGGTCCATTTTGTGTGTGAAAAAGCGAGCATAAACTGACGCATTTGTTAAAAAAAAAAGCTAATTTTATTTTGTTCCATCTTATTCAAGAAACTTTCAGAAGAAAACTGGACTGTCTAAAAATATGATAAACCCCTTGAAGAAAACCTTGTGGGGTCTACTTGTGTGAATGAAGTCATTTATGGGGTGTTTCTAATGTTTCAGCAGCATTAGGCCCCCCAGAAAACAGTATGCGGCTCTAAAATCAAATGCAAAATTCCTGGACCGAAAAGGCCAAAAAGCCTCCTTTTATGCCAAGCCCTGGCACATGCACGCACAGCGAATAAGGCACACATATTTGGTATCCCCATGCACGGGAGAAGTGGAAGAACGTGAAAGGAGATGAATTTTGGCCGTGGTCCATACCGTGTGTGAAAAATACTAGCCTAAACTGACGCATTTGCTAAAAAATTGCTAATTTTATTTTGATCCATCTTATTCAAGAAACTTTCAGAAGAAAACTGGACTGTCTAAAAATATGATAAACCCCTTGAAGGAAACCTTGTGGGGTCTACTTGTGTGAATGAAGTCATTTATGGGGTGTTTCTAATCTTTCAGCAGCATTAGGCCCCCCAGAAAACAGTATGCGGCTATAAAATCAAGTGCAGAATTCCTGGACCGAAAAGGCCAAAAAGCCTCTTTTTATGCCAAGCCCTGGCACATGCCCATGAATAAAGCACACATATTTGGTATCCCCATGCACGGGAGAAGAGGAAGAATGTGAAATGCGATGAATTTTGTCCGTGGTCCATTTTGTGTGTGAAAAAGCGAGCATAAACTGACGCATTTGTTAAAAAAAAAAGCTAATTTTATTTTGTTCCATCTTATTCAAGAAACTTTCAGAAGAAAACTGGACTGTCTAAAAATATGATAAACCCCTTGAAGAAAACCTTGTGGGGTCTACTTGTGTGAATGAAGTCATTTATGGGGTGTTTCTAATGTTTCAGCAGCATTAGGCCCCCCAGAAAACAGTATGCGGCTCTAAAATCAAGTGCAAAATTCCTGGACCGAAAAGGCCAAAAAGCCTCTGTAAAGGATCTGCCAGGCACAGCTTCGGGGTTAACTCCCAGAACTAATCAGTCAGCACCTGAGAATACATCCCTGAGACTGACTCCTGCTTCCACCATTCAGGCTGGCAGGCTTAGGAGTGGGAGAGCCTATCGTAACCTGGCCAGACTCAGCTAGCTCCCGCCCTCGGTCTATTTAAGCCTGCACTTCCTGTCCCTCGGTGCTTGTGATTCTTTCCTTGTGGTTTCCTGGCCCAGCTACAGCTCCTGCTATTTTTGATCCTGCTCCATACAGACCCTGGCTTACCGACTACTCTTCTGCTTTTCGTTTTGTACCTCGCACACTCCTGGCTTGACTCGGCTCGTTCACCACTCTGGTTGCTCACGGTGTTGCCGTGGGCAACGGCCCCTTTTCCTTGCTTGTGTTCCTTGTATGTTTGTCGTGTTTGTCGGGCACTTACTGAGCGCAGGGACCGCCGCCCAGTTGTACCCCGTCGCCTAGGGCGGGTCGTTGCAAGTAGGCAGGGACAGAGTGGCGGGTAGATTAGGGCTCACTTGTCCGTCTCCCTACCCCCTGCCATTACAGCCTCCTTTTATGCCAAGCCCTGGCACATGCCCGCACAGCGAATAAGGCTCACATATTTGGTATCCCCATGCACGGGAGAAGTGGAAGAATGTGAAAGGAGATTAATTTTGGCCGTGGTCCATACCGTGTGTGAAAAATGCTAGCATAAACTGGCGCAATTGCTAAATTCTTGCATTTTTTTCCAATTTTGCCCACTTTAGAGAAAAAAAAAAAAATTATATATACTGACAAATGCCACTAAAACAAAGCCCTATCTGTCCTTTAAAAAGAGTGTAAAATTCAAAGATGAACTTTATTCACCTGCTGAGTTATAGTCATCTAAAGAAGCGCATAGCAAAATTGTGAAATTTGCTCTGGTCATTTAGCTGTAAAACAGCCTGGTCCTTAACCGGTTAAAGGGGTTTTCAGAGTTAAAACTTGTGTGTCAGTGCTTTTAACCGATTCAGGACTGGGCTGCTTTGAGCCTTCAGGACCAGACACCGTTCAGCCCTTTTTAGCACGCGTTAAACGGCTCTAACTTTTTTATTTGTTGGGCTAGTGACGTGATTTTTGCGATGTTTTTTTCCATAGACAATGCAGGTTTCTTTTTATTATTATTTTATACACACTTTTTGCTATTTTAGAATTTTTAGGCTTAAAGTTTAAAAATAATAGTAGAAAAATATGCTTTTTTACTTTTTAGCCATTTTTTTATGTTAACATAGTTTTAGCCTAAAATAGACCTTTTATTTGTAATCGTCCTTATCTATCGTAAACTTTAATATATTACATGTCTATATTAGGGTAATTGGGTCAGGGCTAGCGTTACGACAATGATTGGCGGGGGTGGGTGGTGACGTTTTTTTGGGGGTGGGTATTTTATGTATATTAATTTTTTTGAAGTTTATATTTTTTTATTATTATGGTCTGTCCCTCAGGAGGTCAGAAAAGACCTTCGGAGGACTTTTTTTACTTTCTTCTTTTACACCTTGTTTTTCCACTGTAACTGGGTCTGCACAGCAGCCCCAGTTACAGGGGAAATCAGCCCTCTCATAGTGATGATTGTCACTAATAGGGCTGTGCTGAGTCTATTAAGAACCCAGCAGCAGTCTCGCAGTAACGGCACCTGGCGATCATGTGACCAGACACATGATCACCGGGACCAATGGAGAGAGCGGCGCTCACGCTGCCTCTATTCATATACACAGTGCTCATTGAGCGCTGTGTAGAAGAGATCCGAGAAGATAGAAGCAGCGAGAGCTCCTTCTATCTCCTCCTTGGGGTCCCCGGCAGTCACTGACTGCCGGAGACCCGACATTCAGCTGCCCGATTTTTCAGGCAGCAAGCCAAAACCCGCGCCGTAAATAGTCTATGGCGCGGGTTTTAAGGACTTTTACCGCCGGCCGTAAATACACAGCCAGCGGTCGGGAACCGGTTAACCTTGAAATGTGATTACATTTGTAATGCACTTACCGTATCAAAATTAGCCCTGCTTCCCGATGCTGCCACGGGGCACCTGACTGGTGACGTCACTCTTTTTGCCTGCTCTGTTGGCCAGCCGTATACCTATCACGTCGTCCAACTGTTAAAAGTTTCCGCCTGGTAGACGGCACGTCACTAGTGACTACTGTGAATGGGCTGTTCTGTTATACAGCCAGGAACGCGCATGCGCAGTCCCTGCTTTTCTCTCGTCCGTTTGTCAAGCGAGAGAACAAGCTTGTTTGGACGTTTTTCAAATCTGGTATGCCTGACTTTATCAGACAATAACTCTTCAATAGTTTTGCACATCCAAGTAATTCTGACATCGTTTTTTCGTCACATGTTGTACTTTATTTAGGTGGTAAAAGTAGATTAATTAAAAAGAAATACAAAAATGTATAGAAATTTTGTAAATCTTTACATTTTTCCTTATTTTAAACTGAAATATGTTGTATATGTACATACATACTCTACCCCTTTCTTTTTTTTAAATGAAATATATATTTCCATCTCTGAACTATTTTGGCAGCACTTTTGGAAAAAAAAAGGAGCAATTTAGAAGACTTCAAAATGTATAAACTTATTAAATTTGTAAGTACATTTTGTTTTCCTTCACCAAGCCAAGTTTTCTGAGTCTCATAAGTGTCAGCATCATGGAAACCCCCATAAATCACCCCATTTAGAAAACTAGACCCCCTTGAGGTATAGGGAGTATTTTGATTCCACAGGTTTTGCAGGAACTAATGCAAAGCAGAAGAAAAAAATCGATACAATAATTAAATTTTTTTGTTTCTCCTATGTTCAGAAATATCCCGATTGTTGTCTCAATCTGCTTACTAGACGTGTGGCTGGGCCAAAGATAGGGAGCACCCTTTGGCTTTCAGGGCACAAATGAATAAATTTAAGGTCCATGGCACAAATCAATGAATTTAAGGCCCATTCCACGCTTGTAGGGGCATTAAGCAGTCAGATGGATATAAACACCCCAGAAGTGATCCCATTTTGAAAACTACAGTCATTCAATTAGGGATGGTCTGTATTTAGAGCACATCATTAACCCCTACACACACCACGAAGTAATAGCATGTTGTGGTGCGGGGGGTGATGTTTGGCACGGGCTCGCCCACTCCGTACACAGTGCGTGTCAGCTGTATATTACAGCCGACACCCGGGACTAAATGCCAGGAACAGCAATTGCGCTGTTCCTGGTCGTTTAATACCTAAGATGCTGCAATCAATCATGATCGCAGCATCTAAGACGTTAGAAAGAGTGGGTGCCCCCATCTGACAGCTCATCAGCCCCCCTGCGATGAGATTGGGGGGTGCCGATGGTAGTCATGGCAGCCCAGGGACCAAATGAAGGTCCCCAGGACTGCCTTTCTTCATCTTCTGTTAAGCCCTGCCTCTAGCAGGAGACTGTAAATATGACAATATACTGCAATACAATAGTATTGCAGTGTATTGGTTCAAGTCTCCTATGGGGACTAATGAAACGTGTAATTTTCTTAAATAAAGTATTTTAGTAGTGTAAAATAAAAAAATTCCCCAAAAAAAACAATTTTCCCATTTTTCCTCTAAAGTAATGTAACCATTTTTACAAAAATGAAAACAAAAAATTGGTTTTGCCGCATCCGTAAAAGTCCGAACTATGACAATATACTATCATTTAACCTGCACGGTGAACGCAGGAAAAAGTTAAAAAAAAGCCAAAACAGCAGTTTTTTTTGTCCCTCCATATCCCGCAAAAAATAAAAAAAATAAAGTGATAAAAAAATAAATAAAAAAAGTCTCATGTAGCCCAAAATGGTATCCAATAGAAACTACGGCTCTAAAAATGTGGTGACAAAACACAAATTTTATTTTTAACAATTAGTTTCTTCCTTAGTAAAAACAACAAAAAAAAAACTATATAAATTTGGTATCGCCGTAATCGTATTGACCAGTAGAACAAAGTTAACATGCCATTTTTACCATACGGTGAAAGCTGTAAAAATCAAGCCCCTCAAAATACTGAGGAATCGCTGTTTTCCTATTCCACCCCACCAAGAATTTTGTTCCAGTTTCCCAATATATTATATGGTACAATAAATGGTGCCGTGAAAAACAAGCCCCGATGGGGCTTGATCAATGGGGGGAAAAAAAACAAAGTTCTAAAAGGGTTAATGCAAAGCAAATGTGAAAAACGTAAATTAGCATTTTTCCCCCCAAATGTCACATGCATGACAGTTTTCTTGTACATAGCAAAGGAAACGTACCCCAAATTTTATTGTGCTTGTTCTTCTGTGTTCATAAATACCCCAAAGCAGCCCTAATCTTCTTACTTGACACACAGCTGGGCCTGAAATCGAGAGAACACCCTTTGGCTGCCAGGGCACAATTTAATAAATTCTAGGCCCCATGCCTAGAAATTACCCCATTTTAAAAACTAGACCCCTGAAAGGTATTCATTTAGTGCTGTAGTGAGCATGCTGACCCCAAAAAATTTCAGACACTATGGGTATATAATGTTTTCTTCAGAGTCCTATTACATGATCTCATGAAATAGAAGAAACTATTTTTTAAATAGTGTTAGAAATATGCCACATTAATAAATTTGTGCGGCACAGAAGAGAAGTGAAGCCGTGTATTCATAACGGATACATGTCGCTATAGACATATTTGCCTGTACTTATGACTATGTCTTGCTGAAGAAGCAGTTGGTGCCATTATGATGTCATTGTGGACAGAATTCTGTCCTAATATAAAATCAGTCAGAGAGGAAAAAATAAACTGTACTGGAGTGACGGGCAATATCTTCAAACAAATGGAGGAAAATGTATCCAACTATGTTGCAAACTCGAGTCTGTTCACTAGATAGAACACCTGCAGGGCTGTCATGACTGGTTGTACAACGTCTCTTTAGCTCCATCAATCCTTATGAGGGACGAATGTGCCAAGAGACGCGGTACACTATAACAGGCCCCTGCCCGGCAAGGTAGGAACCGCTATGTGCACAAAACAACCAATCGGTTAAAGCATATACAAAGGGGCAGTGTCCACAGGAACAGTAAGGGCTTGTCCACACATAATGGAATTGCTGCAGAAAATTTCCCATTAAAACTAGCAGGCATTCAGCTGCAGAAAATGATCCGAATTTTGCGGCGTTTTTCTCAATGCTGGGAGATAGGGCTGTCACGATACCAGAACTTGGACTTCTACATACTTCGTGTAGTATTGCGATACTCAATACCAAAACGATACTTTGCCAATAACAACAATGACAATAATAATAATAAAAAAACAAAAACTTTCCATTTTCTGATGTGAGGCGCCTGGTGTGATGAATTTTGAACCTCCATATGCCTGACATTAATAGTAATTAACATTATCATGTTCCTCAGTCATAATGGACAACATTGGGTTAATGTGTGAGGTGCATGATGGGGTTAATTACTATTAGGGCTTATTTAGACGAATGTGTAATACATCCGTGCAACACGCGTGATTTCCGTGTGCCTCGCACGGACCTATGTTAGTCTATGGGGCCGTGCAGACTGTCCGTGAGTTTTACGCAGCGTGTGTCCGCTGCGTAAAACTCACGACATGTCCTATATTTGTGTGTTGTTCGCGCATCACGCACCCATTGAAGTCAATGGGTGCGTGAAAATCACGCGCAACACACGGAAGCACTTCCGTGTGACGCGCGTGATTCGCGCAACAGCAGTAAAAAGTATGAATGAAAACAGAAAAGCACCACATGCTTTTCTCTTTACAAACATACAAACAGAGTGTCAATGATGGCGGCTGCGCGAAAATCACGCATCCATGCATCATACAGGGCTGACACATCGAGCTGTTAAGTGCCTTTTGCGCGCGCAAAACACACACGCTCGTGTAAATCCAGCCTTAATGTGAGGCACATGGAGGTTAAAAATTCATAATACCTCTTGCCTCACATTAATAAGTTAAATGACGCTATAAATTTGTTATTACGGACTATAGCGAATATGTATATTTTCTGTATTGAGACTTATTTTAATGTATTTATTGTACAAAATGTGTGTATTTTTTTTAAATACTTTTTCATTTTTAAACTTTAGTGTACGGGCATATAGCACGCATCCAAAAGGCATCCCGCCTTCTCATTTACCCCTTGAATGCTGTGGTCAGCTTTGATCGCAGCATTCAGGGGAATAGCGGCAAAGATCAGAGGTTTCTCTGATCTCCGCCGTTAGAGCGGGGCTGCGGCTGTGTAATACAGCCATTGCCCTGCTCCCGACAAGAAGTGCGTGCGCGGTCAGCATGAGGTGATGCGGCCGGCACTGCACTAATGAGCGGCAGGGAAGGCACGGAAGACAGAACATGCGGGTGTTTTGCAGTACGCCCACCATGTTCTGTCTTCAGTGCCGGTACTCATTAGTGCAGCGCTGGTTGCATCAAATCATGCTGACCGTAAGCGCACTTGTTAGGACTCCGCAGCGGGGCAATGGCTGCATTGCACATGTATTACACAGCCGCAGCCCGGCTCTGGCTAAATTCATGTGTTACAATACGAAGCTGTGCGGGAGCACAGCTTAGTATCGAAATACATGAATTAACGGTATAGAACCGTTTGAGGGTGCACGGTATCAAAACAGTATCGAAGTTTCGATGCTTCGTGCAACCCTACTGGAAGATGATATCTCCTCTGAAAAATGCAGAAACTCAGTCCACTTTCCGCAGCAGGAATTGACATGCTGCGTAATGAAAAATAAGCACCCCAAGTAAATTTCTGGTCGGAATTTTAATGCACGAGATTTGTTGAATCTCACCCATTTTGCTGCATATTTTCCGACTGCATTTCCGGATGCAAAATATGCAGCAATTCCATTAAGAGTGGACAAGTCCTAAAAGATCAGTAGTCCTCAAAATGTATTTCTAGAATTGTCGGGTGTAAAAACCCGAACAAAGCCCATAGTGTATTGATATAGAACAGCTTGATTAGAGATCCTCCCAAATTTTTTTAAAACAATAATAATAATAATAATCATGCCCATATCACGGTACAGAAATAGGAATGTAACAGCCGTATGTCGCAGGACATAGTCATAAGAAAAAGGAAATATATCCCCAATTTATTCTGGACCGCACTAATAAATGCAATGCCCACATTTAGTTTTTATTTCAAGAACAATTGTGGGGGGTCCATATTCTGAATAGACAGATGTGGGCTCCTGCACAATAAACTGTGTTAATAAAAAAATAAATAGTAATTTGTGAATGATCAAGTCCAGGATTTAATTGCCCAAGAATTGTATAAAATAAAAAGAAATCATGAAAGTGGTAAAATTAGTTTTACAGTCTGAAATAAATAGACTTTACTACCTCCCCATGAGAATCACTCCCCCCCCCCCTTGGAAAGCCCAGAAACTAAACAAAAAATATGAATAAATGAAATGGACTCCCAAAAATGAATCCCCCCACCCATGTTGGTGTTCCCTAAATGATATATAAAATAATAATTAGAAACGATGTGATGGGTTTCAAAACAGGGAAAGTTGCACAGGCCTGGATTTAAGGGCACATGGGGCAGTAAAACCGGGCATCCCTCCTGCTTCCATGTTTATTGCAAACCTGGCATCTCTTTTGGGGGTATCTTTTGCGCTCAGTGGCAGGGACGGGGTGAAGGAAGTAGCGCACAGTGAGCGTTTGGATATCCTCCAACCCAAAGGATTCTCCATGTACGATGCAGGGCGGGGGGCAGGGTTGGGTAGTCAAACAGGAGGTGCACAATAATTTTTTCCTGATATTGTAGGAAACTGAGCGATCCTTGGGTCTTGTAGAGCACAGCCGTTATAAGTAGCCATCTGTATGAGGTAGATCCTTACATTTTTATCCTGGGCCCTAGTCTTATGTTTGATTAAGTGAGGTTGTAGGATCTGGTCAGATAGATCGACCCCCCCCCTGTCCGTGAATGTATTATATAGTCCACTACACAGACCGGTTTCCTCTGATCTTCCCTCTCTCTTACTGCCACTATGATGTCCTCAAAAAAGAGGTTCACTTTCTAACCACCGTGCAGGTCACTCCACTTGACCACAAGCGCTTGGTCACTTACAAATGAGTGACGGACCTTGTCAAACACCTGGACACCAGTTGTTGTGGGAAGCTGGCTCTATTATTTTGTACCGTCCCAAAGGCCTCTGTACTAGCAGCATGGAGGGACTTATTATACAGAGGGACACTAGTGTAATCGTTGTCTGTGTACACATGGTACCATTTTTGTAGGAACGGCACCATGAGTTCCCAGACAATTTTGCACTACTGCCTATATCCTCTGGGGGATTAACCCCTTCCCGTAGTAAACAATTTTCAGATTTTCATTTTTTCCTCCCCACTTTCCAAAAGCCATAACTTTCTCATTTTTCCGCCAATCTAGCCCTATGAGGGCTTGATTTTTGCGGGACGAGTTGTAGTTTTTTGTAGTGCCATATAATGTACTAGGTAATTGGGAAAAAATTATTTGTGGGGTAGAAAATGAAAAGAACGCGATTCCTCCATTGTTGCGCTTCGTTTTTATGGAATTCACCGTGCAATTGAAACATGTTAACTTTATTCTGTGGGTCAATACGATTACGGCGATGCCAAATATATATATAGTTCTATGTTTTAATACTTTTACAAGGAAAAAGCTAAGCGTAAAAAATAAAATGTTTTGTGTTGCCAAATTCTGAGAGCCATAACTTTATTTTTCCATCGATTGTGGTATGAAGACTTTTTTTGCAGGATAAGCGGTCGTTTTTAATGCTACGATTTTGGGGTACATGCGGGGTTATGATCACTTTTTAGTCCAGTTTTTGTGGGAGATGAGGTGACCAAAAAAATAGCGACTCTGGAGTTTGCTTTTTTTAAATTTTTTACACAGTGCGGGTTAAATAATGATATATTGTAATAGTTCAGACTTTACAGATGCGGCGATACCAATTATGTTTATCTATTTATTTTTTTACAATGCTTGGAGGAAAATTGGAGGTTTTTTTAAACTTTTTATGTAAAATAAAAAATGTAAATTAAATCTTTATTTTACTAATTTTTACTTTTTTATTAGTCTCCCTAGGGGACGTCAACCAGGGATCGCTTGCACCATATACTGCAATACTGATGTATTGCAATATATAGTCGTTCTGACATGCTTAATAGGAACACAAAGATGGCAGACCTGAGGGCCTTCATTAGGCCCCCAGGCTGCCAAAGCAACCAACCATCGCCACCCCACGATTGTATTGCGGGGGGTGCGATGAGCTGCAAGAGGGGGTCACCCCCTCTTTCTAAAGATTAAATGCCATGGTCTCTATTGACCGCGGCATTTAACGGGTTAAATGGGTTACTATGAAGTGTCGGCTGTAACAGCATCGTATGAAGCGGGCTCACTCCATGAGCCAGCTCCATACTTCCCCGACCCGGCTATGTCGTAGCCCGTAGCCATATGTCGGGAAGGGGTTAAAGTGGCAGGCCCTGCCCTCAAATAAAAACAACAAAAACACAGGTGTAGCCCGCTGTGCTCTCGCACACCTTATACAGTTTGCCACCGTATCAGGCTCTTTTGGAGGGGGGGTGTATTGACGAAAGGATAGGACGGCCCTTGAAACTCCTAAGGGACTCGTCTACGGATAATTTTTGGTCAGCGGTATACACATTTAAAAATGACTCTTAGGAGGGAGAGAAGTGGTCTCAATTTGTTAAGCCGATCATAGCCTGGGTCACTTGTTGAAGGGATTTGGGAATTATCAAAAAAATGCATGAAACACATTATGGTTTCATAGCGCGTTCGGGCCATAATGGCTGCAAATACAGGGGTGCTCTGGGTAGCCCAATAGGACCGGATTGATGTCTGTTTTTTTTTTTACCAACCCCATGTTTAGGGTAATTCCCCACATTTTTGTATTATTTCAGACTGTTGTGGGGGTCTATGCTCTGGCATAGCAAGACCTGGGATTTTCACAAATTGCCTAGCATATAAAATTTGTCTGCTGGACAATTAATTCCAGGACCAAATCTATGAACAACTTTAAAAAATCATAGGGGGTAAAATTTGAGACATCTGTGTTGATGCCTGGAGTCGCTATAAATGGTGAAATTTGGGGGGAGAAAGAAACGGCAGGATCCCACATTGCGGGAGGGACTGCATTACTGGGCCCTGCTCCTAATGGTTCAATGGTGACCGCTGCCTCCACCACCATAGGGCTGGGGGGTCCAGTGGCAGAAGCAGAACTTGTGTCACTTTCTGCACAAAGTTCTGTCTCTGACGCAGTGTCCGTATCGCTGCCTGAACTGCTGGAGCACAGCAAGGTGTACGCCTGCTCCATAGTGAGCATTCTGCAATTCATGTCTGCTTCGCTAATAAATGAATTTACTTTTTTTTTGTATTCTTTCCATTTTATTATTTGTTTTTATAACACAACACAAGAATTACTATGGGAAACCGCAGTCAATAGCCACTATAAGGCCTCATTCACACGACAGGGTCAGAGTGTCGGGCGATAAAATCGGCCGTTTTGGATCCGTTCCGGCCCGTGTTGCCGTTTTTAACGACCGATTTTGCATCCGTTTCTTTCCCTGTCCGTTTTAAAATCGGATGAATTTCATTACAATTTGTTGCCACACAGCTCTCTGTAGATAATGCCACCCAGCCCCCTGCAGGTAATGCCACCCAGCCCCCTGCAGGTAATGCCACCCAGCCCCCTGCAGGTAATGCCACCCAGCCCCCTGTAGGTAATGCCACCCAGCCCCCTGTAGGTAATGCCACCCAGCCCCCTGTAGGTAATGCCACCCTGCAGGTAATGCCACCCAGCTCCCTGTAGGTAATGCCACCAAGTCCCCTGTAGGTAATGCCACCCAGCCCCCTGTAGGTAATGCCCCACGGGGTCGGGGATTCAGCTTGAGAAGTGAGTGACGTCGCTGTGTCCATATATGGACAGTGTAGTCACTCACTTCTCCTGTAGTGGAATCCCCAATCCCCGGCCGGGGATTGGGGATTCCGACTCCTACGGGGAGCAAAAAAAAGACTCTCCTCCTCACATGCACTCTGCACTGTGAGGAGGAGTAGAGAGAGTGCGAGCGACAGAATACATGGCCATCACTCGGGGCACATCCCGGTGATGACCGTGTATTACCCGGCTCCATAGACTTCTATGGGGGCCGGGTAAACGGCCGAAAATAGGGAATGTCCCATTTTTTGACGGCCAGGTTTCCCGGGCTGTCAAAAAAATCGGTCGTGTGAATAGCCCCATTAGGGGTCTATTGTTCCTACTGCAGCCGGGTGACGGACGATTTATGAACGGCTGACACCCGGCCGGGAAACCCTGTCGTGTGAATAAGGGCTTATAATAGCGTAATTAGAAAAAATAAAAGTAAAATTGAT